>NC_133123.1:120430968-120772181 GCF_033568475.1 Henckelia pumila | reverse complement strand
TTTGTTGAATGCAACATCCCTACGTCATTCCCAATGAGTAGGATGTCATCAACATAAAGTACTAAGAATGTCACAGCATCCTTAACTACTTTCTTGTACACGCATGGTTCCTCCGGGTTCTTGATGAAACCAAAATCTTTTATTGTTTCATCAAATTTCTGGTTCCAACTTCATGATGCTTGTTTTAGACCATAAATTGATCTCTGAAGCTTGCATACCTTATGCTCGCTTCCCATGGATGTGAACCCCTCAGGCTGCTTCATATAGATTTCTTCCTTAATGTCTCCATTAAGAAAAGCAGTCTTCACATCCATTTGCCATATCTCATAGTCATACCATGCAGCTATGGCAATAAGGATTCTTATGGACTTGAACATTGCAACTGGTGAAAAGGTTTCATCATAGTCAACTCCTTGCCTTTGAGTATAACCTTTTGCCACCAATCGTGCCTTGTAGGTCAATACCTTACCATCAGGCCCAAGCTTTCTCTTGTAGATCCATTTACACCCTATTGGAACAATTCCATCATGAGGATCTACTAAAGACCAAACTTGGTTTGTATGCATCGAATCCAATTCAGACTGCATAGCTTCAAGCCATAAATTTGAATCCGCATCAGAAATTGCTTCCTTGAAGTTTCTTGGATCACATCCAATGTCGGGTTCATCTTGATCCCCTTCAAGAAGAAGACCATATCGAACAGGAGGTCTAGAAGTCCTCTCGGATCTTCTAGGTTCAGGCGTGTCCAGCAATGATTCCTGAGGTGTAGGATCGTTATTTTGTATTTCGGGTTCTTCTCGAACTTCTTCGAGTTCCATCATCTCGCCTTTCTTATCCAATAAGAACTCCTTCTCCAAGAAGGTGGCATTCCTAGAAACAAACACCTTTGTTTCCGCAGGATAATAGAAATAATATCCGATTGAATTCTTCGGATACCCCACAAAATAACATAAGCTGGATCGACTATCTAACTTGTCTCCCACTGTCTGCTTCACGTAAGCAGGACATCCCCAAATCCTCAAGTACGAATACTTAGGAGCTTTGCCATTCCATAACTCGTATGGTGTTTTGTCCACTGCTTTAGTGTGGACGTTGTTCAACAACAATACCGTCGTTTCAAGCGCATAGCCCCAAAACGAAGGTGGAAGCTCAGTGAAGCTCATCATAGATCGAACCATATCCAACAAAGTTCGATTACGACGCTCCGATACACCATTAAGCTGTGGTGTCATAGGAGGAGTCCACTGAGAGAGAATCCCATTCTCTTTTAGATAGTCCAAAAACTCGGTACTCAAGTATTCTCCACCTCGATCCGATCGAAGTGCTTTAATACTTTTACCTAGCTTGTTTTCTACTTCAGCCTTGAATTCTTTGAACTTTTCAAATGCTTCAGACTTATATTTCATTAAATATAAATACCCATACCTTGAATAATCATCAGTAAAGGTAATGAAGTAGGTGTGGCCATGTTGAGTCCCTACTCTAAATGGTCCACAAACATCTGTATGGATCAAATCCAACAGATTTTGACTACGCTCAGGTTTCCCTTTAAAAGGAGATTTAGTCATTTTTCCTTTTAGGCAGGATTCACAAGTAGGTAGAGAGTTAATATCAGACATATCAAACATGCCCTCTCCCACTAGCTTGTTCATTCTCCTTGAGGAAATATGACCCAGTCTAGCGTGCCAAAGGTTTGCCGGGTTTTGACTATCGATTTTCCTTTTGTTTGTTGTCGCCGGTTTATCAACATAATTTATTGGAACGTCTTTTAGTTTTAAGTTGTATAGATCGTTTTCAAGTTGTCCATTTCCAATCAAACATTCATTCTTGTAAATATTGCAAATCCCATTCACAAAATTGCAAGAATAACCATCTCTATCAAGCATAGAAATAGAAATAATGTTTTTAATTAAATCTGGAACAAATAAAACATCTCTTAATAATAACTTAAAACCGTTCTGCAAAGTTAAACAAACATCTCCAATGGCCGTAGCTTCAACTCTGGAACCATTCCCGAGCCTCAGCTAGGTCTCACCCATTCTAAGCCTGCGACTTCTTGTCATCACCTGCAAATCATTGCAAATGTGAGATCCACATCCGGTATCCAATACCCAAGAAGTTGTATTAAGTGAAATGTTTATTTCAATATAGAACATACCCTTTGCAGTTCCCAACTGCTCTAGATATTCCTTGCAGTTGCGCTTCCATTGACCCGGCTTCTTGCAGTAATGGCAAACATCCTTGGATTTTCCATTGTTTGAAGCCTTTGTCTTGTGCTTCTTCTCGGGCTCGACTTTCTTGGGTGGGGCAGAACGTTTCTTGCCCTTCATACTTGGCCCCTTCTTAGCAGAAGATGAGGAGCCCACCAAGAAAGCTGGCTTATCCTTCTTAAGTGTGGATTCATATGTAACGAGCATATTGACCATCTCTTCAAGGGTGGCCTCTATCTTGTTCATATTAAAATTTACCACAAATCCGTCAAACGAAGAAGGAAGAGACAGAAGCAGTAAATCCACATTGAGTTCATGCTCCAACACCAAATCAAGGGTTGCTAATTTCTGTATGAGCCAAATCACTCGTACCCCATGATCACGGACCGAAGTCCCTTCACGCATGCGACACGTCATCAGCTCCTTAACAGTAGCGAACCTTTCAGCCCTCGATTGAGCCCCAAAAAGTTCCTTGAGTTGAGCGTGAATGTCAGCAGCATTCACGGTGTCCTCAAATCGCCTCTGGAGTTCATCAGACATCGAGGCTTGCATATAGCATTTGGTCTTGATGTCATGGTCCCACCATGCATCAAGTTTGGCCAATTCCTCCGGACTTACATCAGCTGGTGCTTCCTTCGGAGGTGCTTTCTCTAACACGTAGAGCATTTTCTCCGAAGTTAAGACAATCTTCAACTTCCGGAACCATTCCGTATAGTTGGCGCCAGTCAACTTGTTTTGTTCGAGGATCGAGAATAATGGATTTCGCGAATTCATCGTATGAAATACTGAAAAGAAAAACAGACATATATCAATGATTGTTTAAGTAATTTACTAAGACATAAAATAGGCGAATTTAATTTTATGAATCTCACTCCCACTATTTTAACGATTTCACCACCCTCTAGTGAAAACGGGAAACCTTTTCCTTAGTGAGAACATGGAGTCCAATTGACAAACTTATGGTCCCGAATAATATCAGCCAACCATAATTCTCAAAAGGTAGAGCCCAATTGCTTCCAAAGCAACCCCCATGTGTTTACCTCATGTCCAATAAGGGCCCAATAATATGACGCCGTTTAAAGTGACATGTCAAGATGACCCATCAATATTAAGTTGTGATGGACGGTCGCCATGTGGATCCCCCAATAATATGAGCCGATCCCATGGGAGTTCCACCCAACTTACAACATTTGTCGATCCAATGTACAGCTTTCCGACGGACGGGCCCCCCCAATAATATGAGCCGGACCGTATCCGCGGGTAGCATCACATACATTGACCGTTGATGGAAGGTAGGAACATTTAAACAAATTTAAATTTCCTTTATTTATCTTGATATCAATTTTAAATCATATTTAAAATGAGGGATTTTTAATTATAAAAATTTGTCTCATCATAATCATTTTATTGCACGCTTGCCGGATTCACGCAATTATGTCTAAACATGCATACAATCATAATATCATATATTATATAGGATGATCGATTCCATTTCTAATTGATCCGTGGTTGCCAATCACGAGTCTTAGTCCAATCCTAGGTAATATGCAGTATGCAATGCAATCCTATTACATGTGCTTCCAATTTACATTTCTTCAGTCTTTATTGTCTGCTGGGCCCACCATCTTCAAATCTTGATCTCCCATTAAATCTAATGTATTTACAATAAATAACAATGACAAGTAGGGGATACATTTTTAGGGGTGGGAACGGACCATAAACCAAGCCCACTTTTATTACATATGACATTCATACTGGGCCATAAACCAGGCCCATTAATAAAACCAACAACAATAAAAACAAAATGTAAATTCCTAACATACACCTACAAAATTGGTCATGGCAATCGATCATCCTTATCCAATACCATTTAATTCAAAATTAATTTATTGGATAACATGCAGTGGCAATTCAAAATTAAACAGGATAAAATCATATTTTATATATAAAATCTTATTTTACATATAAAATCATATTTTATCTCTTTATCAAATAAAATCATATTTTATCTACAAAATCCAATTTTATAGATAAAATCATATTTTACTTAATATATCCATAAGATCAAATCTTATCATCAATTGTACCAAAAATAATTGATTTCAAAATTCAATTTAAGGATAAAATATTAAAATTTTCCAAAAATTCAAATTTATCCAAAAATCAGTTTTAAAATTTACGGACTCGAACAATTCGATCCGAAATCTCGTGAACCAATCAAAAACAATTTTTTGACCGGACCAAAAATAAAATTTTAACACATTAAAATTAATTTTAAATAAAAATAATAATTTTTCCCGCGGGCCGCCCGGGACACTCCCGGGCCGGCCCGCACCCGTGGGCGCGGGCTGGGGCAGCCCGGCTGCCCCATTAGGGCAGCGACATTCGCTGCCCTGGCGGCGCCTGGCGGCGCCGTGCGCCGCTCGGGGGCATCGCTGCCCCCACCGGGCAGCGATCCAATCGCTGCCCGGGTTTTGCCCCGAAATTTTTTTTTTTTTATTTAAAAATATTTATTTTGTTTCAAAAACCGAGACTCAAAAATTTTTGTACAATCGATTAATTTTAATCGTTTGATCTGAGCAACCTGGCTCTGATACCACTGTTGGAAAACTGGCGGTCAGATCAATCACGATTGATACCCGGTGCAGCGGAAGTTTAAAAATTTTATTATGGAACAATTCCATAGTGTGAGTATCAACCGTTCAACGATTAAATTATAAGTGTGTGTAAAATTAAATAACAATTATTAAATTTTACCTTCAATCTCGAAGCGAGATTATTGGACACCACACAGATTTCTCTGCGCTTCTTGTATCTCCCAGGAACTGATGAACTCCTTCTATCAGGTCCACGAACGGAGGTTTAATCCCTCTGATAGATTGCACTAGAAAATCTATCAGAAGTTTTTCTGCGAAGAGAATAAACGAATTTGATTCGCTATTCCTGACTGCAATTCAAAATTACAGACCGGAAAATTCTCTGACAGAGAGGGAGGGGTCGGCCGAATAGTTATGAGAGAGAGCTAGGGTTTTTCGATTTCTGTCTCTCAAATTAATGACCAGTTGTGTGTAATTTCTGTACTGCAATAACTTATTTATAATGCAGGCCACTAACAGCTTAGGACCCATTAGTCATAAGTTGAGGCCCGACAGGCAAAGCCCGCATGTTCAAAAATTAATATAAAATTCATCGTGACTCCGATTGATGAACCGATTTCACCAATGTGCACAGAAACCATTTCTGCACATTTTAAAGTCTAGATAAATTTTTCTGAATCCGAATTCAGTGGTTTCCAAAAATGTCCATCCCTATGTCATTTTAGGAAATCCTACTCCCTTACTCTTATTTAAGAAGTCCAACTTCTTTGTTCATTAAATTTAACTCTTTAAATTTAACTATCTCAACGGGGATTAAAACTCCATTACACTGTGTGACCCTCAATGGTTCAGGGATACAGCTAGCCGTGGGCTCACAACTCTTTGTGACTCGGAACAACACTTTCCGACTTGCCCAACGAATCATGGTAAAGCGCCTAGCAACATCGCCCCATGATTCCCTAGGTATCACTGATAGTGCCTACAAGAACCAGTAGATTTTGGTTAGCGTACAGTACGGTCCCTTCATCCATATATCCCGATCGAATCAACAACCATTGGTATATCAAGAGTCGCTCAAGATTCGATAACTATGCAATACATCTTGAAGATCAAATTAGTGATATCGCATGTGCTACTAAGAAACCATTTCTTAAATCACATCTTGTACTCTGGCCAGAGATTCGTCACACTAATATCTCCTCAGATCGCATAGAATATCCACACTCGCAAGTATGTGGTGAATCCTTGACAACAATGCATCGACTCCTATATGTGTCGTAACTGCACCCAATCCCGACACCTGATGACCCCATAGAGTCGGTAAACGAGTCAAAGCACAGTACTAGCATATAGAGTCTCCATGATGTTTCAAGTAGTAAGGACTAATGGTGTACAACCAAAACCGCGGACTTTATCCACTCGATAAGTGATAACCACTTGGAAAGTCCGGATAGGGTAGTTCGATTATTCATCCTATGAATATCCATTTGCATGCTTCGAACATCTCCATGTTCCCTACCAATGAAATGTGGTACTCCGCATCGCAAATGCTAGTCTCAAACTCGAGCGATCCTTATCCTTATTATCGGACGGCTCAATCGACTAGGAACAGTTTAGAATATACAGTGACTATAAGATGTATTTCATGATAGACATCCCCATGTTCTACCACATCTTACATACACTATAGTATATTCAAGGTCTTTATCAAAACAACAATAGTATATCACAATATAACAATATGAAGAAAGATAAAGTCATTGCTATTAATAAAAGTGTAAATTACATTAAACAAAAGATCGTTTGTACAAAGAGTCATCAAAACCCATAGCCACAAGTTGGCTCACTGGGCACCCACTCTTTCACATTGCACGACAATAGGTGTTTTGTGGATCTTAAATTTGTTCTGTGAATTTTGATGAGTCTCTAACATTGCACTTATGATCTTAAGCGCACCAAAATTTGAAAAAAAAATTGAAAAAACAATTTTTTTTGAAAAACTCAACTCCATCCATGGCTAAGTTTGCGGATGATATGAGATTGATGCTCCATCCAGGCTATAGATGACTGGATTGAAAATCCTATTACAGTTATAGTTAAGTTTGCTAGTTGATCGAGCAAATACTAACACTTAAATTCAATATAATTATCTCTCTTTTTTATGCTCAATATTATCGCAAGGGCACGGCTCAAGTTATAGAAAAGTGTACGCCTAGAATTTCCATAATTTGAGTTTTGTGCCTAAACCTGTTTTAATATTTATAATTTTTAATTTTTGGTATTTAATTACTTAAAATAGTTTTAAATTTTATATTATTTAATTATTTTAAATTTTCGGTGTCAGTCGCTTTTAAATTTAATTTTCCGTGCTCTTGAGCTATTTCTTTTAAATCTCTGCGAGGATTAGTATTTTAATTTCCAGACTATCGAATTCAACCTTTTATTTTGATTTGGGAAATCCTAGTGTGTATTTTGGTGCAAACTAATTTAGGGATGTAAAGTTAACACCTTAGTTTAGCACTTTAAATTTTAATTGACATTTTTCACCAAGGTTTGGATTTAACCCTATCTTTTAAATCACACACACACACACACTAACACCTAAACACACACACACACACCTTCTCGCACAACACTCACACCCACGCCGTAAGAGAGGAAGATTCCCCTGTTCTTCAATCCCGCTCCCTTGGGTCTTCACCGTGCCTTTTCTAGCTTCGATTTTTCTCAGAATCGATCCATGGCCAGTTAGAAGTGGAGCTAGTGATCATTGTTCTCGGATTTTCTTTTTCCCAGACTTCCTTTCTCAGCCTTGCTCTCGGCCGCAGCTTCCTTTTCCTTGGGTTCATCGATTCTTGCTTATTCCAGCTAGGCAAGATTGTGGTTCATTTCTTGCATCTATTATACGATTAATGTGTATGCATTTCGGTGAAAGTTGTTGCATTCCCCCCCCCCCCCAATATTTTTGATTTTTTTTCCAGAATGTATGCGTGCCCTGTTGGATTCCATCTTGGCCGAACGGCTCGTACTTGGATTTTTTTTATTTGTAGTTGGTTTTTAATGATCACAGGTGTAGATTATTTGATTTTAGAGCGTTGAAATGCAATGGTGTTTATGTTAAGCATTTTCAAAAATTTCAGTTCTTGGCTTGCTTGTTTCGATTTGTTTTTCTTTTTTTTTTTGTGTGTTGTTGATGGTGTGAACGGTATGGAAATGTGGGGGCTACCACAGGTGATATGTAGTTCACGTGGTAGCAATAGAATGAGTCGGATGTGATTTGAGATTGGGAGAGGGGCTGTTCTAATTTTTGGCAGTAACTAAGGGCTGTTTTTGGGTTGCCTGAGAATGAGCATTAGCGAGGGGTTATGGCAATTGTTAAGGGGTTTTTGGATGAGCCTAGAGGTTGGCATTGATGCTAGGAGAGTGGCTGGAGGATCGAGGGACAAATTGATAGGATTTGAATCGGATTTTAAGAGGTAATGTGGAGCAGATTTTGGTGACATTATGGACTGCCCAGAAATGTGGGTTCATAACAGGGTTAGAGGCTGAACTCGGAGAAGGGCTCGGGGCTGGTCGACGCTTTAGGGAGTTAGGGAAATGAAGTTTTGAGCAGAGTTCAATTTGGATGAGTTTTCCCTAAGTTTTAATCCTTGAGACTGAAGAGGGGCATAATTTTAGGCAAACAGACTTCTGTTCGGGTTTGAGCTTTTAAGTCAAGGATAAAACAGACTTGGGTTAAGGGTACGGGACTAGAATTAACTTAAGAGGTTAGGAAAGTGTTGTTTCAAGCAGAATCTCTTTTGGGCAAGTATCGAGTGAGTTATAAGATTGTAGGGTGTACCACTCCTTTCACCTAAGTGCTTTAACCATGGTTTAGACTCCCACCCTTGGTACCTCCCTAAATCACCATTTCCAGTCATTCACCATCGAGTCCTTTGCATGTTCATTGAGTCAATATCTTCGTAAACTTTACATCAACATGTGCATGCTAAGTCTCAAATTCAATAAAGGAAAGAAATATTTTTGAACGAAGTGAGATGGTTGTGGCTACATATTCATGTGTTCGTGTGGGGCTGAAAGACGTTTTGGCCTCCCTTACCAAATCATTATGGGTTTCCTTACCTTAGCATGTATTCGTGTGGGGCCGAAGCTATTCTGGTCTCCCTTACCAATATAGGGCAAGATTGGGTTTGGTTTCATCTCGACCTCCTTGCGGCATTGTGCACTATAGCCATGATCATGATCGCAATCACAGAGTCACAATTCATGGATCGGAAATCACTCAAAATTTATATGACCATGTTCCAGTACATTTTTATGCTATTCATTGATTTATTTGACTTAGTCTTGCACATGTCATATTAATGAATTTATTCTTTTTACATGTTCATTACTTTTAAGTTCAGGGAAACTAACGGTTATTTTGTTACACACTATTTTAAATTCTGTGTGTGCTTGTACCTATGTAGTACTCGTTATCATCCCCATAGTCTTGCTGGGTTTTTTAGACTCACCCCACTTCTTCCTACTTTCAGGTAAGGATGATTATCAGTGGACTGAGGGGCAGTATCCCCTGGGTGAGGTTCCCGGAGGCACAGGCCTGTGACCATGGCTCCATTTATTTTTTCGCTGTGTCTTTTCAGTTTGAATGTCTGTAATAAATTACATTTCTACTTTCATGTTTTATTTGGTAGCAGGATGTGTTTCCCTACGTAAGAACATTTGTTATGTATCTCTTTTATTTATGGTTGTTCGGTGGGGTGCTCAGCTGTCATGTTACTTTGTTTTTGGGACTTGTTGGAATATTTGGGAGATTTTATTTAAAATATTTTGAACTGTTGTCTGCGTTTGGTGGTTTGTTCTTTAAACAAACGGGTCATGCCGAAATTTTTAGTAAATTTTTGAAAACCCGCGTATTATTCTCTTTTATTTATTTGAGTAGTAGTAGCTAGTCATTTCAGTTGGTATCAGAGCATGTTCTTGGTTTGGTCTGTGCCTACTACCGATTGCCGAAACTCAAAGGGATCTTGCCTCAAAGTCTGTAAGATTTAAGTGCATTTATTACTATTTGTTTAAGATCATTTCCGCTAATCCTTATAATTTTTGAGCTTGTAAAAGTTTAAGGAAAATCTTTTTCTAAGGCATGAAATTTGAATGTGGGAATTTTAACATGCGTACAGATGGCCACTCGTCGTGGATGTGCTCTGTAGCCGCCTCCTCCTCCACCGCCGCCACCTCCTCCTCCACCACCTCCACCAGTTGCGGATGTCGGGACGCAGGTGCTAGCGGGTTTAGCCCGTATCCTAGAGCAACATGTGGACGCTCCGAGGGCTGGACTTGGGAATGTTTATGAGCAGTTTAGGAAGATGAATCCGAAGGACTTTGCTGGCACCACTGGTCCATTGGTAGCGGAGGGATGGATTCGTTCGCTTGAGGTGATCTTCCGCTATATGCAGTTGGGAGATCTGGACCAAGTCCGCTGTGCTATCTTCCACCTTCAGGACTATGCTGCCCTTTGGTGGGAGGGAGTTGAGAAGACAGTGGACACAGCTACCCTACCTTGGACTGAGTTTTGGAGACTTTTCTTTGTAAATTATTTTACTGCGGATGTGAGGGCCCGTTTGAAGATGGAGTTTTTGAGCCTGCGACGGGGAGACTTATCAGTGGCTGAGTTCGTGGTGAAATTTGAGCGAGGTTGCCACTTTGTGCCTTTGATTGGGGACGATGAGGCGGAGAATCTCCAGCACTTTATAGTTGGGCTAAGACCCACTATCCGTCGAGATGTGCTCATGGCGGAGCCAGCTGACTATGCTTCGGCACTCAGACGAGCTTTGAGGTCTGAGCAGACTTTGAAGGATATCAGCACTGAGGCGCAGAGTAAGAGGCCGCTACCATCTCATGGTTCACAACAGCAGCATGGGAAGAGGCCATTCATTGGGCCGCAGCGTCAGCAGGAACCCTTTAGACCTCAGGGGCATCTAGCCGATAGGCCCCATGGACATCATGTTCAGCGACCCCAGGGTCAGCAGACACCGAGACCCGCTCCTCCCAAGGATGGGGAGAATCCTGTATGCCCAAAATGCCATCATGCTCATCTTGGACAGTGTCTGGCAGGTGCCGGAGTTTGCTATCAATGCAAGAAGCCAGGACACGTGGTTTCAGATTTTCCATTGTGCGCCATGCCGACTGAGGGGAGGGTGTTTGTGATGCAGGCCAAGGAGGCCGATCCTGATACCACGCTCGTCACAGGTAATATTTAGAGCATTTAATTAATGGTGATTTAATTGATTCATAGATGCAATTTTCGATTTTGAGCTTTTCGTTTTGGGAATGAGGACTTGTTTTAGGTTGCATGCTTTGTGTTAATTGGTCGTGTTTAAATAGATAATTTTGATTATAGAATTTGTTGGCTTAGAATAAACCTAAGTAGGACTTGCCTTATTTGCTTTCAATCTTTTCGTGGTTATAATCACCTTTAATGCAGGTAGAATTTTAGTAGCCGGTGTGGCCACTAGAGCCTTGTTAGACTCAGGGGCTACCCATTCTTTCATATCGGAGGCTTTTACCCGCAAGCGGAGCATTGAGTGCGAGGATCTGATTGGTGGATTCACAGTGACCATCCCATCAGGGGAAGAACTGTCCACTAGGAGAATGGTGAGGAATCTTGAACTTCTGTTTCAAGGGCAATCAGTAGTTGCAGACTTGATAGTATTGCCCATGCCTGAGTTCGACTTGATTCTCGGGATGGATTGGATGACGAAGAACACAGTGGTGATCGACTTTCAGCAGAGGTCAGTGTTGGTCAGACCAGAGGGAGAAGAACCGTTTTAGTTTGAGGCTACTAGGGGTTCGAGGAAGACGCAGATCATATCTTTTATGCAAACTCAGCAGATGGTGCATGAAGGATGTGAGGCGTTCTTAGCCAGCTTATCATTGACAGAGTTTCCGGTGCATCCAAAAATTTTAGATGTGGACATTGTTAGGGATTTTGAGGACGTTTTCCCAGACGATGTTGCAGGCATTTTGCCTGATAGAGAAGTGGAGTTCTCCATCGACTTGGTACCCGGTACTGTGCCAATTTCTAAGGCACCGTACAGGTTGGCTCCTACGGAAATGAAGGAGTTAAAAGAGCATATTATAAGGGTTTCATATGCCCTAGTTTCTCTCCATGGGGTGCACCGGTCCTTTTTGTGAAGAAAAAGGACGGAAGCTAAGGCTGTGCATAGATTATCGGGAGTTGAATGGGGTGACAGTGAAGAACAATTACCCACTGCCCAGGATTGAGGACCTCTTTGATCAGTTGCAAGGAGCCTTTGTGTTTTCGAAGATTGACCTTCGATCTGGTTATCATCAGCTGAGGGTGAAAGAATCGGATGTGTTCAAGACAGCTTTTAGGACTCGTTACGGTCACTACGAGTTCCTCGTGATGCCGTTCGGGTTGACGAACGCGCCAGTGGTCTTTATGGATCTTATGAACCGCGTGTTCCAGCCGTTCTTGGACCAATTTGTCATCGTCTTCATTGACAATATCCTCATATATTCCAAGGATAGAGAAGAGAATTCGTAGCATTTGAGGATTGTTCTAGAGGTACTCCGGGAACGGAAACTTTTTGCTAAGTTTGACAAATGAGAGTTTTGGTTGGAGAGAGTAGCATTCTTGGGACATGTCATTTCCGAGAGAGGTGTTGAGGTGGACCCCTCCAAAGTTCAATCAGTGAAGGAGTGGTCAGTACCTAGAAACGCCTCGGAGATTCGCAGTTTCCTCGGATTGGCTGGTTATTACAAAAAATTTATCAAGGGATTTTCGTCCATTGAAGTGCCCTTGACAGCATTGACCAAGAATAATTTTAGGTATGTTTAGAGTTCCGAGTGTCAAAAGAGCTTTGATGTATTGAAGTAAGCTCTTACGACAACACCAGTATTGGCTAGGCCGTTGGGGCAAGGTGATTTTGTGGTTTACACTGATGCTTCCAAGTTGGTATTGGGAGCAGTTCTTATGCAGCGTGATAGGGTTATTGCATATGCTTCTAGATAGTTGAATGAGCATGAGAAGAACTATCCTATGCATTATCTGGAGTTAGCGGCAGTAGTGTTCGCTCTCAAGATTTGGAGACACTATCTTTACGGAGAAAAGTGCAAGATATTCACGTACCATAAGAGTCTAAAGTACTTCTTCATCCAGAAGAAGTTGAATATGAGGCAACGAAGATTTCTAGAGTTGGTGAAAGACTACGATTGTGAGATCAGTTACCACCCGGGTAAGGATAATGTGGTCGCAGATGCATTGAGCCGGAAGACGGCAGTGATTGCTTCCATGTCAGTGGCTAGACTGTTGCAGGATGAGATTCAGAGGTTCGGATTGGAGTTCTATGCTGAGGGTAGGGCTCCTAGATTGTCAGCCTTGTCAGTGCAGACCACATTGTTTGACCATATCAGAGTTGCTCAAGCAGATGATGAGCAGCTGAGAAAGTGGAGAAAGAGAGCTGAGGAGAAAGACAGTGGTTTGTATTCTGTAGTAGATGGGATTGTGAAGTTAAGAGATCGATTTTTGGTTCCTGCAGGTGACTCTCTGCGAGCTGCTATCATGGTAGAGGCGCACACATCACCGTACTCTATTCACCCAGGTAGTACGAAGATGTATCGGGACCTTCAGCGGGTGTCTTGGTGGTCGGGCATGAAGCGTGACATCGCCCAATTTGTTAGAATTCCTGACATGCCAGCAGGTCAAGGCAAAGCATCAAATACCAGCAGGATTGCTTAAGCCACTCCCTATTCAAGAGTGGAAATGAGAGAACATTACTATGAATTTCGTTGTTGGTTTGCCGAGGACAGTGAGGAGTTCGAATGCTATTTGGGCTATAGTAGACCGACTCACTAAGTTGGCACACTTTTTTCCAGTAAGGACGACCTTCACGATGATGCAATATGCGGAGTTGTACATCCGAGAGATAGTCAGACTACATGGTATCCCTGTATCCATAGTGTCTGCTAGAGATCCGCGGTTTACTTTAACTTTTTGGAAGAGTCTTCACTCAGCTTTGGGGACGAAGCTTTTGTATAGCACTGCTGTTATCCCACAGACGGATGGACAGTCTGAGAGGGTGATTCAGATTCTAGAGGATCTTTTGAGAGCTTGTGCCATTGACTTTCAAGACAGTTGGGAGACGAGGTTGCCATTGGTAGAATTTGCTTATAACAACAGCTTTCAAGCCACCATTGGTATGGCGCCTTACGAGGCACTCTATGGGAGACCGTGTAGATCTCCGGTATTGTGAACCGAGATCGGGGAGAAATCAGAGTTGGGACCAAAAATTGTTCAGCAGACTGCCGAAGTTGTAGCCAAGATCCGTGACAGGATGTGGACTGCACAGAGTTGGCAGAAGAGTTATGCTGATCACAGGAGGAGAGACTTGAAGTTCTCGGTGGGAGATCATGTGTTCATTCGAGTAGCACCGCTGAAGGGAGTTATGAGGTTTGGGAAGAAGGGAAAACTGGCATCGAGATTCATAGGACCCTTCGAGATATTTGATAGGGTAGGGGCATTGGCTTATACGGTGGCCTTGCCGCCTAACCTTGATGGGGTACATAATTTCTTCCTTGTGTCGCTGCTGAGGAAGTACATCTCGAACCCGTCCCATGTGCTCAGTTTGGAACCACTTCAGCTATCTCCTCACATGACCAATGAGGAGAGGCCCATCCGGATTTTTTATAGACAGGAGAGAAGACTCCGTAACAAATCGATTCCAATGATCAAGGTGAGATGGCAGAACCATTCGGATGAAGAGGCCACTTGGGAAGCAGAAGAAAATATCAGAGCTCGCTATCCAGAACTATTTGATGAGTCTCGAATTTCGAGGACGAAATTCTATATTAGGGAGGGAGGAACTGTGACGCCTAGAATTTCCATAATTTGAGTTTTGTGCTTAAACCTCTTTTAATATTTATAATTTTTAATTTTTGGTATTTAATTGCTTAAATCAGTTTAAAATTTTATATTATTTAATTATTTTAAATTTTCGGTGTCAGTCGCTTTTAAATTTAATTTCTCGCGCTCTTGAGCTATTTCTTTTAAAACTCTGCGAGGATTAGTATTTTAATTTCTGGGCTATCGAATTCGATCTTTTATTTTGATTTGGGAAATCCTAGTGTGTATTTTGGTGCAAACTAATTTAGGGATGTAAAGTTATCACCTTAGTTTAGCACTTTAAATTTTAATTGACATTGTTCACCAAGGTTTGGATTTAATCCTAGCTTTTAAATCACTCACACACACACTAACACTTAAACACACACACACCTTCTCGCACAACACTCACACCCACGCCGTAAGAGAGGGCGATTCCCTTTTTCTTTAATCCCGCTCCCTTGGGTCTTCACCGTGCCTTTTCTACCTTCGATTTTTCTCAGAATTTATCCATGGCCAGTTAGAAGTGGAGCTAGTGATCATTGTTCTCGGATTTTCTTTTTCCCAGACTTCCTTTCTCAGCCTTGCTCTCGGCCGTAGCTTCCTTTTCCATGGGTTCATCGATTCTTGCTTATTTTAGCTAGTCAAGATTGTGGTTCATTTCTTGCATCTAATATACGATTAATGTGTATGCATTTTGGTGAAAGTTGTTGCGTTTTTACCCCCCCCCCCACCCCACCCCCCCCCCATATTTTCGATATTTTTTCCAGAATGTATGCGTGCCCTGTTGGATTCCATCTTGGCCGAACGGCTCGTACTTGGATTTTTTTTATTTGTAGTTGGTTTTTAATGATCACAGGTGTAGATTATTTGATTTTAGAGCTTTGAAATGCAATGGTGTTTATGTTAAGCATTTTCAAAAATTTCAATTCTTGTCTTGCTTGTTTCGATTTTTTTTTCTTTTCTTTTATGTGGGTTGTTGATGGTGTGAACGGTATGGAAATGTGTGGGCTACCACGGGTGATATGTAGTTCACGTGGTAGAAATAGAATGAGTCGGATGTGATTTGAGATTGGGAGAGGGGCTGTTCAAATTTTTGGCAGTAACTAAGGGCTGTTTTTGGGTTTCCCGGGATTGATCATTAGCGAGGGTTATGGCGATTGTTAAGGGGTTTTTGGATGAGCCTAGAGGTTGGCATTGATGCTAGGAGAGTGGCTGGAGGATCGAGGGACAAATTGATAGGCTTTGAATTGGATTTGAAGAGGTAATGTGGAGTAGATTTTGGTGACATTATGGACTTCCCAAAAATGTGGGTTCGTAACAGTGTTTGAGGCTAAACTCGGAGAAGGGCTCGGGGCTGGTCGACGCTTTAGGGAGTTAGGGAAATGAAGTTTCAAGAGGAGTTCAATTTGGATGAGTTTTACCTAAGTTTTAAGCCTTGAGACTAAAGAGGGGCATAATTTTAGGCAAACAAACTTCTGTTCGGGTTTGAGCTTTTAAGTCAAGGATAAAACAAACTTGGGTTAAGGGTATGGGACTCAAATTAACTTAAGAGGTTAGGAAAGTGATGTTTCTAGCAGAATCCCTTTTGGGAAAGTATCGAGTGAGTTATAAGATTGTAGGGCGTACCGCTCCTTTCACCTAAGTGCTTTAACCATGGTTTAGACTCCCACCCTTGGTACCTCCCTAAATCACCATTTCCAGTCATTCACCATCGAGTCCTTTGCATGTTCATTGAGTCAATATTTTCGAAAACTTTACATCAACATGTGCATGCTAAGTCTCAAATTCAATAAAGGAAAGAAATATTTTTGAACGAAGTGAGATGGTTGTGACTACATATTCATGTGTTCGTGTGGGGCTGAAAGACGTTTTGACCTCCCTTACCAAATCATTATGGGTTTCCTTACCTTAGCATGTGTTCGTGTGGGCCGGAGCTATTCTGGTCTCCTTTACTAATATAGGGCAAGATTGGGTTGGGTTTCATCTCTACCTCCTTGCGGCATTGTGCACTATAGCCATGATAATGATTGCAAGCACAGAGTCACAATTCATGGATCGGAGTTCACTCAAAATTTATATGACCATGTTCCAGTACATTTTTATGCTATTCATTGAGTTATTTGACTTAGTCTTGCACATGTCATATTAATGCATTTATTCTTTTTACATGTTCATTACTTTTAAGTTCAGGGGCACTAACGGTTATTTTGTTACGCACTATTTTAAATTCTGTGTGTGCTTGGGACCAGAAATTGTTTAGCAGACTGCCGAAGTTGTAGCCAAGATCCGTGACAGGATGAGGACTGCGCAGAGTCGGCAGAAGAGTTATGCTGATCACATGAGGAGAGACTTGGAGTTCTCGGTGGGATATCATGTGTTTATCCGAGTAGCACCGCTGAAGGGAGTTATGAGGTTTGGGAAGAAGGGAAAACTGGCACCGAGATACATGAACCCTTCGATATATTGGATAGGGTAGGGGCATTGGCTTATACGGTGGCCTTGCCGCCTAACCTTGATGGGGTCCATAATTTCTTCCATGTGTCGATGCTGAGGAAGTACATCTCGAACCCGTCCCATGCGCTCAGTTTGGAACCACTTCAGCTATCTCCTCACATGACCTATGAGGAGAGGCACATCCGGATTTTGGATAGACAGGAGAGAAGAGTCCGTAACAAGTCGATTCCAATGATCAAGGTGAGATGGCAGAACCATTCGGATGAAGAGGCCACTTGGGAGCATAAGCAGATATCAGAGCTCGCTATCCGGAAATATTTGGTGAGTCTCGAATTTCGAGGACGAAATTCTGTATTAGGGAGGGAGGAACTGTGACGCCTAAAATTTCCATAATTTGAGTTTTGTGCCTAAACCTATTTTAATATTTATATTTTTTAATTTTTGGTATTTAATTGCTTAAATCAGTTATTAATTTTATATTATTTAATTATTTTAAATTTTCGGTGTCAGTCGCTTTTAAATTTAATTTTCCCGCGCTCTTGAGCTATTTCTTTTAAATCTCTGCGAGGATTAGTATTTTAATTTCCGGGCTATCGAATTCGACCTTTTATTTTGATTTGGGAAATCCTAGTGTGGGGACCTCGGGTGCTAATCTAATCTTACAGGTCGATTAATAACTAAAAATATTCAATCTGAATATTAGTCTGCTTAATAATCAAATAAATAATACAGGACATGTGGCGACGCAAAACCTTACATTTGGAGACGCAAAAACACGTCGCTAAAAGAATAAATTTTTTCTATGGGCAGACCCCCACACGGACCTTGGTCCGGACCCTGCACGGACCAAGGCACGGGGTCCGTGCCTCCTCTGGACCTAGGTCCGTGCGCAAGGTTGAAATAAAAAATGAAGGAATTTCAAGGCAGAGTCCACCCGAACCCTTGCACGGACCTTGACACGGGGTCCGTGCCCTGTACTAAAAATTCATAACTAAAGATTTTCAAGTCTGAAAAATGATATAATTTATCATATAAGTTTTTCAACACGATTCTACATAATTGACATGCATTTTAACATTCATCTACACATTTGTAATACATGAATTCGCAAGTATAAATCAATAGTCGACAACAACATATACAAAGGTGCTTGTATTTCTAACATGTTTACTACATTTATAAACTACATGTCATCTGCTTAAAACCCGAGTCACCACTTCTAATCTTTCAATCTTGTGCTATCCAAGCCATGTCTGACTTGATCATACCCCAACCTGATGCAATGCACACATACAAACAAAGCAACAGCCGGATAACTCCGGTGAGAATATAATTATCAGTATGAAAGACATGCATATACACCATATAAGCATATTGAATCTATATGCTATAATAATTCTCAATCATCAAAACATGTACCAACATGTAATCATAGAAATCTACTCCATTCTTAAATTATTAAAGCATAGCTATTCATCTAAATCAATAGCATATTAAGCATATCAATACATTCATATCTAGAATGACATATCACAACATGCTAGCATTTATAACTACATATGCTAAACCATAGAAATCTCTAGTTTAATGCATAAATGCAATGCATGTGTCAAGGAATAGACTATCAAATCTGATACCAATAAAGTTTAGTTCTTGGGATCCCAGGAAAATAAAATCTTTAACCGACCACCAACTTACCCAATCAAGGTGGCGTTAAATATCTCAAATCCCTTGACTTTGGTGCAACTATAGTGAGTCTTCTAGCTCTGGAATTAAATCTACATTCCATGCCACTCAACTACAGCCCTCCAAAAGTCATATGCACTCTAGGCCAATCAGCCCTCTGTGTGTTTCAAGGTAGGGTTCAAGATGAATGTAACATAATCTTGATGCATTAAATCATATAAATACGGATAAACATCTTGAACACACAATTTAATAAACATTCATAGCAACAATATCAAGTAAATCACATAAGAGTACTTAACCAAATAAGTATGTGATTTTAGGAAAAACTCGAAAACCATCACGTTCTCGAGTTGTTCTACCTTGCGAGGATAATGTTGATTCATACCTTTCGATCATAGCTTTGACATATTTAAACTTGCTAGCTTCAGATCAGATGGCATCTCAAAACGTCTATTCATTCCACGCTTGCTCATCGATGTTGATAGTTGAACAAAGTCTTGATTCAACTTTAATTGTTCAAACGGCTCGAACTCGTCGATTCTACTTCGATATCTTCACATTCAATTCTGAAATGAAGTATAAATAAGCTCAATACAAGCTTCCAATCTTAATCAATGCCTCTTTCATGCTTATACAAGTCAAGACTTGATAATATAACCGGAATTCAAACCGACGGCGTAACGGATCAAAATCGGAAATTCTAAACACATGAACATCATCAATACTAAACATGATATCATCTTCAATTCTTCAAAACAATTTCGAAATCAAAAGCCCCAAATTCAGATTTTCAAAAATTCTTTCAAAATTCCAAAACATGTCCAAACGACGATCTTTTCTTGATCTGTCTTAGATATGCTATCGTCGTACATGCTAGAACACGTTTATACAATCAAATCTTAATTCTAACAATAACTTAAAATTCAAACATGGTAGAACTTCATAAAACTTAAGTCAAAACGTAGCATTCAAAGCCGTGATCGCAAATATATGATCAATTGAAAATTATACCGGGCGGATCAATTTTTATCGGAGCTTGAAATATAAAAAATGGCTTGGAACCCTTTCTCTTTTCTCTCTCGGTTTCTTGGCTGAGAATATGATCCCTTTTCATCCTTATTACACGTTTAAACATCAAGTTTCAAGGAAATTGCACTTTGGTCTTTGAACTTTGACATATTTGCAAATCATTCCTCGGACAAGCGATTTAATTCAATTTTAATCCTAAATAATTTAAGAATATTAGAATTTAAGTCTAAACTCTAAATATTCTTAAATATTCTCGGATTAAAATTAAATTATTTCAGACCTTATCGCATTTTAGTCCCTGATCTTATCACAATTTGCAAATTGGTCCTTTCTCGGATTTCATCCTCAAAGTCAATCCCTGATATTTATAACATTGGAATTTACATCTTAAATTACATAAATATCAATTCAAATATTTTTAATTTTTTAATTTAAGAATTCCAGATATTAAAATCTTAAAATCCAAAAAATTCTCAAATTAAATATTTTTGACCCGAAATTTAAATCTCTGATTTCCATACATTATTAAATTCATATTTCTATTATGCGGAATTTAAATCTTAAATCCCGTCATTAATAACTTAATATTTTCGGGCCTTACACCTAATGTGTATTTTGGTGCAAACTAATTTAGGGATGTAAAGTTATCACCTTAGTTTAGCACTTTAAATTTTAATTGACATTTTTCACCAAGGTTTGGATTTAACCCTAGCTTTTAAATCACACACACACACTAACACCTAAACACACACACACACCTTCTCGCACAATACTCACGCCCACGCCGTAAGAGAGGGCGATTGCCCTGTTCTTCAATCCCTCTCCCTTGGGTCTTCACCGTGCCTTTTCTAGCTTCGATTTTTCTTAGAATCGATCCATGGCCAGTTAGAAGTGGAGCTAGTGATCGTTGTTCTCAGATTTTCTTTTTCCCAGACTTCCTTTCTCATCCTTGCTCTCGGCCGCAGCTTCCTTTTCCTTGGGTTCATCGATTCTTGCTTATTCCAGCTAGACAAGATTGTGGTTCATTTCTTGCATCTAATATACGATTAATATGTATGCATTTCGGTGAAAGTTGTTGCGTTTTTACCCCCCCCCCCCCCCATATTATTTTCGATTTTTTTCCAGAATGTATGCGTGCCCTGTTGGATTCCATCTCGGCCGAACGGCTCCTGCTTGGATTTATTTTATTTGTAGTTGGTTGTTAATGATCACATGTGTAGATTATTTGATTTTAGAGCTTTGAAATGCAATGGTGTTTATGTTAAGTATTTTCGAAAATTTTAGTTATTGGCTTGCTTGTTTTGATTTGTTTTTCTTTTCTTTTCTGTGTGTTGTTGATGGTGTGGACGGTATGGCGATGTGGGGGCTACCACGAGTGATATGTAGTTCACATGGTAGCAATAAAAAGGGGCTGAATTTTAGGCAAGTTTGAGCTTTTAAGTCAAGGATAAAACAGACTTGGGTTATAGGTACGGGACTGGAATTAACTTAAGAGGTTAGGAAAGTGTTGTTTCAAGCAGAATCTCTTTTGAGCAAGTATCGAGTGAGTTATAAGATTGTAGGGCGTACCGCTCCTTTCACCTAAGTGCTTTAACCATTAGACTCCCACCCTTGGTACCTCCCTAAATCACCATTTCCAGTCATTCACCATCGAGTCCTTTGTATGTTCATTGAGTCAATATCTTCGTAAACTTTACATCAACATGTGCATGCTAAGTCTCAAATTCAATAAAGGAAAGAAATATTTTTGAACAAAGTGAGATGGTTGTGACTACATATTCATGTGTTCGTGTGGGGCTGAAAGGCGTTTTGGCCTCCCTTACCAAATCATTATGGGTTTCCTTACCTTAGCATGTGTTCGTGTGGGGCCGGAGCTATTCTGATATCCCTTACCAATATAGGGTAAGATTGGGTTGGATTTCATCTCGACCTCCTTGCAGCATTGTGCACTATAGCCATGATCATGATCGCAATCACAGAGTCACAATTCATGGATCGGAGTTCACTCGAAATTTATATGACCATGTTCCAGTACATTTTTATGCTATTCATTGAGTTATTTGACTTAGTCTCTTCCTACTTTCAGGTGAGGATGAGTATTAGTGGACTGAGGGGCAGGATCTTCTGGGTGAGGTTCTCGGAGGCGCAGGCCTGTGACCGTGGCTCCATTTATTTTTCCGCTATGTCTTTTCAGTTTGAATGTCTGTAATAAATTAAATTTCTACTTTCATGTTTTATTTGGTAGCAGGATGTGTTTCCCTGCGTAATATTATGTATCGCTTTTATTTATGGTTGTCCTGTGGGGTGCTCAGCTGTCATGTTACTTTGTTTTTGGGACTTGTTGGAATATTTGGGTGATTTTATTTAAAATATTTTGAACTGTTGTCTGCGTTTGGTAGTTTGTTCTTTAAAAAAACGGGTCATGCCGAAATTTTTAGTAAATTTTTGAAAACCCGCGTATTATTTTCTTTTATTTATTTGAGTAGTAGTAGCTAGTCGTTTCAATCGTCCTCAGGGAATAAGTCACAAAAATTCAATTATTTAATTTCTCTATCCAAAGTAACGAAAATTTGATCATTGATTATTCTAAAATTATAAATTAAAGAATTCAATTTTAAAATACTTTAATAAAAATAAAATAAATCACAGCAATGCTTAGCACAGAAAAAATATAATATGAGGAAATTTTGTTGGAATCTCGGTTTACCTTCCCCCTAATTGAATATGGACGATTTAAACTTACTTTTACACTCATAAATTTGACAGGAATTCCTGAAATATTGACACTCTCTCTCGAGTTTATGCCAATCTAATTCAATTTAATGAAACAATTAAATCTCTTTAATTGTTTATCATTACTGATTGTTTTGCGTTCATTGAATTCCTACAACTTTCAATCTGATGGTCTATGGTTATCAACATGTACTAAATATCATATCTCTATGCATATTTTAAGTCAATGGATTTAATCATTTGTCCTAACCATGAATCTATCTCTCGACAGCAATTCACAACTTACGAATCTATGTTAAAGTTAGCTACTCCACAACATAGAATAATAAACCATGATAAAATCAAATACTTGTATAAAACTAAATCAATTCGTCTAATGATTCAATCACAAAAACATGTTTCGGGGTTAGGATCCCCTAAATTCTAACAAAATAGAGTTTAGCTACTACAACTCATAATAAAATTCAAACTAATAAAGTTTTCAACATAAAATTTCAGTAAAATTGAAGAAGAAGAACTCCCAACGAGAAGAAGAAGAATCGATCTTCAGAGCCACCTCCGCTGATTTTGCTGTGTTTTTCCAACCCTCAAAACGTCTCAAAATATTCTATATATAGTGCCCCTTAGAGTCCTTTCTTTTTAAAACACTCGGAATAATAACTCTCAAAATTACGCGCGGGCGCTCGGTCTGCTCTTTTTTACCGACCGAGCGCCCAAAATTCTTCAACCTTCTACCCGTCTAAATGATGCCAGCGCTTGGTCTGCTCTTTTCTGCAGACCGAGCGCTCAAAATCCACCAACTCTCTGCCTCCTAAAGAATGCCAGCGCTCGGTCTGCTCTTTTCTTCAGACCGAGCACACCCCCTTGTGAAGACCGAAAATATGATTTTTTTCCCGCTTTCCTGCCAATTTAACCTTAAATCAATAGGAGTAAAAAAACACATAAAACTACACTAAATGCAAACAAAATTAGAAAAACACTAACAAGACGACAAAGAACGAATGCAAAACACTAATAAAACAAACAATAAAACATGAAAAAACGACTCTTATCACTGGTAATTATTGGGGCTAATGCAAAACCGGATATAAAATCCGAAGGTGTGTAAGTTCTTAATGGACACTTGAGAGTGAAACTTGCACTTATATGTCATAGGTCGCTAAGCAATCTTGAAACGGATTCTGTCTAAGTTTCATGTAACTGGAATGACATTGATCACACACAAGTTCATGCTAAACCGAAGGTGTATTATAAAAATTTGAGAGAATTTGTGTTTTTAAGTTGACATAGAAATTCTCTGAGGCTGGTACTTCCCATGAATCGTTCCCACTTTTTTTTGTTTTTGTGTGTTTGTTGCATTGTTTGTCTTGCTCAAGGGCGAACAAGGTTTAATTATGGAGGAGTTGATAAGTGCATTTTGTATGCATTATTTTGTGCTATTTTTAGGTTTATTTGGAATGCATTCATATTGTCTCATATGTGTTTTTATGTGTTTTATTTATGATTTAGAGCATGCATTTGAATTTCACTCTCATGTGTTTTATTTGTAGGAAAAATGGAAAATCAAAAGAGTTTTATGCACAAGAAGAAAATGAAAGAAGATTAGAGCAGAAGCAAGCGCAGCAGAATCAAAAAGGATAAAAGACGCACATATGCGCCTTAGGAAAAGCGCATCTGCGCCTTGGAGTAATAGAATGCACCTCCGCACTTCTGCACATGAAGTTGCACATCTGCACAAACTGGGAAGAAACAACAAAGCGATTCTACTCTATAGGGGATGCGCATTTGCGCTTGCTTCTATGCGGAAGGAAATTACGGGCAGAAGATCTCTCGCTCAAACGCAACTTCTTGTCGCTCAAGCGCGATCGCAGATAAGGAAAAAAATACATATTTTGGAAATTAAAACTCTTAACTTTCCGTGCCATCTAAGGGGATTTATTTTATGGACTTTCAAAGACATATAAATAGGAGATTATCAGATGTGAGAAAAGAGGCAGATGGCACGAACGTGAAGAGGCGGCTAGGCTTGGAGATTTTTGAAGAACACTAAATTTTTCTTTTTTTCTTCTTTTGATTTTTAGTTCATGATTAAAAACCTTATTTGAATCATGTTTTTTTTTTATTATGGAGTAGTCTTTTAATTCGATTAAGGCCGTGAGATTGGGGCAAGAAAATTTTATGTTGAACACATGGATGTTGATTTGGGATTTTTGATTTATATTTAGTTCTTGATTATTGGATTTATCTCTTGATTCTTGTGAATAATCTGGCCAATTGTTTACTTGATTGTTTATCGATTCCGAGTCGAAAGGTTAGGAATTGATTGTATTCACTCCAATAATTGACATATGGTTAAACCGACTAAAAATAGTATTCAATTTCAATATGCGGCTTTAGGTGAAAACTAAATTCTCATAGTTCCTAATGCATTTGAATTTGCTTAGAATTATTAATCAATCCATCAATATTTGAATAGTTTTAACATGTTCTAAAAATATACTGTTGAATAAATTAGGAAAATTCGACGTGACTTAGATTTAATTTAGATTCTAGATATTGACACGTGTTTGCATAAATTGTGTGGTACCTTCGTGTACTTTAATCGGTTCGTTTCTATTGAATTTCAAACCCAAGTTTTAGTTGGTATTTTACTTGTCATGTATTTTTCAGTTATTTAGTTATTAATTAAATTTTATTCAATTCACAAATCTCTTTTATTTCTTAGTCTAGATTAAGTTTAAATAACCATATTTTGGTAATCCTAAATTCAGTCTCTGTGGGTTCGACACTTGGAATCTCTGTCCACTTACTATAACTTGACCTAGTGCGCTTGCTAGTAATTTATTTAATACCAAATTGGTCGGTCATCCATCCATCCAAGGTAGATCAATTTTTTGATTTCCTTTGAGAAGGGTAGGGATGATCTTGATAGTCTCTCTATCAACATAAAGTGGTTCATATTAATCACGCATAAAGCCTTGGGATTCCTGAATTCGAAAGATGAGATAAGGATATGGCAAGCCAATATATTTGAGTCTACCATCTACAAATTTCAAAAAAGTACAGAACACCAGTTTGACAAAGTTGAAATTGACATTTGTGCCCATGTCAAACAAAGTAAGAACTTGTACTTGTGTCTACACTATTGAATTTGTAAACAAAGCCCAGTTCTTGACAAGGTTTTTGAAGCACAGAGTAGAATGACGCTATGCGAGTAATTGGGAGTTTATGTGGTCAAAGATGAAATTTCTTCACCAACCCGCCAGTGATCACTCCATATCAGGATCCAAGCTTTCTTCAGACAGTCAGGAGTCCAATAAAAAGTGTTATGATAGAGGGGTTGAAATCATACAGTCTCCCTTGTACAAAAACCTTCCCAAACATCCTTGAGTTTTCATCCCCAAACGCAGTAGTGAGATTGCAGTAGAATTCATGCACAGGGGATGCACAGTAGGGAATCACTGCAGACACAGTAGAAAAATCTCTTGATCGACCAAAAAAGACACCATGTTGTACTTCTCAAAAGATGAACGATCTGCATTTCTTTCATCTATCAAGACACGATTTTCCAATAGGTCCAAAGTGAAGCAGCATCAGCAGATTAAAACTTATTAGAAAAAGAGTTTTGAATATCATACTCAGCATATGCTTTGATGTTGGAACCATCGTTTGCAGCAACACAGATACTTCAGTTTCCTTAGAAATATATTCTGACTCATCAACAGCAAAAAAGGAATCCGAGGAGGAATATGATGAACTTGTGGACTTGGATGGCATAATGTCAGCAAATTCTTGAGTCATCTCAGCATCGGGCTCATCATCAGACTCATGCACAATAGCTTTCGAGGATGAAACACTGTATATCTTCAAAATTTCCAAAAACTGAGCCAGGGACATCTCGAACTCAGCAAGGTCTTCTTCATTCAGAGTGGCATTAGAAGTGAGATCATGGGTAAATCGGCATGGGATGAGAATTTGAAGATTCCTCATCCTCCGATGAATCGGCCGCAACAGCAGAGGAAGAATTACCACCAACTGAGGGTTTTGATCGAGAAACCACCTCGTAATCCTCATATGCCAAGTGATCACCTGATGAAAAATCCAGATCAAGGATAAAAGAGGGACGAGAAGCCCCACCTGCTTTATAGCTCTTGGATTGTGTGTAGTCTAGGTTGAATCTTGATAGCCATTTGGAATGACGCCGAATTTGAGGGTGATGACGTACTCAGTTAAGTATGGAGAAATCCGGTGGGTTCTCGATGTCGATAGCATTACAAGGTCTCTAGTAGAAATTTCTTCGAGAGGCACAGTGGGTTCCAAAACTGGAATTATAGTCAGGGATGGCACAATCTCCTCTAGTGTTGTTGTCTAGGGTGAGGCAACACTATGATTGTGACCCATCTCCGATCGGATTTCTTGTGGATCAAAGCTATTTCCTGTCATTGTAAGTGAGATTGTGAAGGAAATTAAACAATTTGCAAGGAGAGGAAGAACATAGAGGGGCGATGAGAGAAAAATTCATAAGGATCAAGGTAAGTGTCAAGATTGAGCCCTAATTTTAAATTTAAAAGGCCAAAGACATGGTAAAAGATCCACTAAGCAGTAAATATTCAAATCCTATCTCAATCATAACATTGTAACAGTAAAAGCAATGGGAAAATTTTTGAATTTTTTAGAAATTTGGAAATCCATTATACAAGGTAATAATATAGTAGAATCAATATCCAGATTAACCCAAAAATAATAACTCCACGCCGTATGTAACACTAGTGAAACTGAAATTCCAAAAGACAGAATTATGGTTAATTTGATTTTTCATCATATTTCTTCGAAAATACGAACAATTTCATCAGTCCAAATATTCACAAAGTAATGCAAATGCATGACCTGAGGATGTCTAAAATAGAATGTGAAATAGAAAAAATGCAATAATAATGCATGAGGAATGTTTACAAGTGTGGTGTTTGCTTCTGATGTTGGAAACATTGCATGGAAACACTGTAGTTTTTAAAAAATCTAGATAATTTTCACACTTAGTTGGCCATAAATTCTTTTTATTGGTTCGGAAGTGGTAGCCTACACACTAAGAAAACAGTCTACATAGGACTCCCGTAGGTAGATTTTTCCATTCTCTTCCGAAATTTGATGTGTTTGACAATTGCGTCAACACTTGTCTGATTTGTTCACATTTAAATTTTCTAAGTATTTTTCACATAGAACAAGGTCATGGAATAAACAAACATTCCTCAACTACTTGGTGACTTAAATGAGTGAACAATATGTCTTAGTGTGTTAAAAAATATTTTAAGCAGAAAAGCTACTGATTATCCAGTTAATGACCATAACAGAGGAAACACTTCACTTGAACAGAGTGCATGAATGTTAATGCAAGATGCCTAAAATCTTAAAATTTAACAAGTATGCATGGTGTTGTTTCATAGTGTTGGAAACACCAAGGATAACATCAGTAAGATTAAAGTGATCACATACTAAGAAACTTCTTAAGGTTGGAAAATCACTCAAAAATCCAATGCTTTCGTGAATATATCAGCTAGTTGATTGTCAGTACCAATAAATTCCATACATATAAAATATTTCTCAACCAAGTCTCGGATAAAGTGAAGTTTAATATCTATAAGTTTAGTGTGGGAGTGTTGCACTGGGTTCTTTGAGATATTAATTGCACTAGAATTATAAAAAATATACAATTGGAATTTCACTTTTAAAATCATAATCACCAACCACTTGACTCATCCATAAAATTTGAAAACAATAGCTTCCGACCGCCAAATATTCAGATTTAGCAGTCGAAAGTGGAACACAATTTTGCTTTATATTGTACCAAGAAACGAAATTGTTACCAAGATACCTGTTGTACTCTTCCTATCATCTAGATCACCTGCCCAATCAGTATCACTAAACCCAACCAAATTAGTATTAGTTTTTTTGGTATACCACAGTCTTAAATCCATTGTTCCTGCTACATATTTCAAGATCCTTTTTACGGCTTTTAGATGAGAAACTTTAGATCAGATTAATATCTAGAACATAGACATACACTAAACATAATATATGGACGGCTTGCAGTTAAATATTGGAGGCTGCCAATGATCTTGCGGTACATCTGTTGTCAACATCGTTTGCAACACCGTCTTTGCACAGTTTCTCACTTGAGCTCATAGGTGTTTTCATGTGTTTAAGGTTAGCACCACAAAATTATTTATCAAATTTTATCATACTTACTTTGACACAAGAAATTAGAATCAGATATTTGTTTACCTTCAATTACGAGAAAAAAACTTATCTCTCCTACCATTCTCATTTCAAAAGTAAATAACATGCATTCAATGAAGTGATCAACATGCTTTTGAGATGAAACACAAAACTGTATGTCATCCACATAGATTTTTGACAAATTAAGATATCACTTTGAGTCTTTGAATAAAGAGAGCCTTCAACTTCACCTATTTTGAAGCCATTACTCAGAAAATATTCTTCAATATATCATACCATGGATGGGGTGCATGCTTGAGTCCATATAGGGGCCTTCTTTAATTTGTAGACATGATCCTACTGCTTAGGCATCTTCAAAACCCTCAGGCTGTTTGACATAAGCTTCTTCATTCAAAATGTCATTAAGAAAAGCACTTTTCACATTCATTTGATACATTTTAAAACCCATGTGACAAGAAATTGCAAGCAACAAACAAATAGACTCAATACGAGCTAATGGAACAAAAGTTTCATCAAAACCTACCCCTTCTACTTGTGTATAACTTTATTTCTAACAATGTTCCCCGTCTCATTAGTTTTGTTTTTTTAAAATCCACTTAGTACCAATCACATTACCATGAGCAGGAGGGGGTACAAGATACTCCACACCATTTCTAACAAATTTCTCAAGTTATTCATGCATAGAATTTACCCAAAACTCATCTTTTAAGGCTTCATTCACATCCTTAGGCTCAATAAGAGACACAAAACTAGAATACTTTACCTAAGATTACACCGAAGTATTGAATGCTAACCCAATCATCTTTCGATAGTAAATTTTTTCTCTTTCTAGAGAGTGCATGCTTTCATGTAAGTTTCCAATTACCTTTGATGTTGGATGATTATTCTGAGTATTCCTTGGCACTTTCTTTTCATCATTTTCTGCTTACACATCAGCCTTTATCTCATCATCAGAGTGAACTTCTTCAGACTGTGTCAACTAGAATTTCGGTGTTGGCAACACCAAGTACAACATAGGGAGTTTCCAGTTTTTCATCCACCAAGTTTTGGACGTCATCTTTTGTCGTATTTCCTTTTAGATCTGCAAGATTATCAAACACAACATTAACAGATTCTATGATAGTGCTAGTTCTTAAGTTTTACATCCTAAAGGTACGGCTATTAGTAGCATATCCGACAAACATACATTTATCACATTTAAAATCAAACTTAGCCAAATGATCCCAGAAGCGAATTGTACAGCTTAATTACAGTTTGTGCTTCATTAAAAAATAAAAATAAACAAAGCAGTGTTGAAAAGGTTACTTACCTTCCTTGTGTGGCGTGTGGGAAATCAGTTAATGGTTGCTCCGAATTTAGAAGAAAGTTATTGGATTTTAAAGATGAAAGGAACACATACCGGAAATATGTACTTAATTGCCGACGAAAAAGAAGTATGTGGATCTTGAAATTTTGAATTGCTAGAAATTGAAAAAGATTTTTAATTCCATTTGAAAACAAAATCTGACATATAATCAATGCTAGTAAAATGCTTCAAGCTTTAATGAAATTCGTCTTATTTTTACAGAAACATCAAGCTTTATTAATGTAATTCTTCATCCACCGTCAAGTTCCAGCGTCATTCATGAATGACTTTTGAAATCTTTACTATGTATTTTAAAGCATTGAAATACTTATTAATACAACAAAGAAACAAATTCAGAGCACGCATTAATGTTCACAGATTGACCACGTTTCCAGTTATGAAATTCTCAATCGCGATATATATATAAGAGGAGAAAGCATTTATAATAAGATCAGTGAGAAAGTAATTGAAATTTCAAGAGCCGCGAGGAGTAAGAAATAAAGTAAAAAGTTAGAAGGTAAAACCAGCCATGAAAGATGACAATTTTCAGAGTTGCATCTTCTTCCTCATATCATATATTTTCAACAACGTGAAGAAAATTAATCTGAGTAAAATAAGATTTGACAAGATATTCTTATCAGTTAGTATCTGTCCAAATCAATTTATTTAATTGTTATGTATATCATTTACATCCTTTGGTTTTGTTCAAGTAATCTCATCTGATCTGCTCAGGTATTTTTGGTATGCTCATACACAATTGATCTGCTTAATTCAATGATTTCTTTGTCATCACCAATAATTGTTACTTAACAATGAATGTTAAAAAAAAAGTGATTTATTTTAGTGCATTCAGCCATTCCTATGTTGAGTCCAAATACTCCATTGTATCTTGAAAACTCCAAGAGATAGGATAGCATTAAAAAAATTACCTGAGTAACTGAATTTTCTCCAAATAAATTGATGTTCCTATAACATAAGAGCATGTACAAGGGCCAATGAAGTTGGGCGATCAAGTCCAACTTCATTGGCCCATATCATCATTGCCCCTTCCAAGGGGCAATGATACCGCACGCGGAAGTTTCCGCGTGCAGTCAAGATGGTTGGCCCCCGCGGACACTCTCCGCGCGGTCAAGCCCCACCAATCTTGTTTTTCTTTTTTTTTTTTATTTTTTTTCCATGCGGGGCCCACAAATCTTTTTTTTTCTTATTTTTTTTTTATAAAAAAACGGGATCTCAACTATTATTTTAATTTATAAAAATAATTTTAATTAAAAATAAATTAAATAAATTGTTAAAAAAATCAAAATTTAAGAATAATTAATAAAAATATTTAAAAAGGTCAATGACTATATTTTTCAAAATCAATGAAATTTTATTTTTATTTATTTGTTTCAAATTTAATTCATGTGTCTTTGTTTTCATGTTTGTTTTTTATTTTGGAATATTATGTATGCTTTTAAAATTATTTTTTTTATGTTTTAAAAAAATATTTTTTTATTTCTTATATTTATGTGCATTTTTTAATTTAGTTTTTAATTTAATTATGTTTATTTTTAATTTGTTATATTTATGTGTATCTTTATTATGTTTTAAAAGCATTATTTAATTGATTAAAAAATTATTATTTCAACATCACCACTACAACATCAACACACCATTGTAGGAACGCACAATGAAGTTAACAACGCTGACATCATCACGCAATCAAGTTATCAACTTGACCACACCAACTTCCTCACATCCTTGTACATGCTCTAATACCTTTTCTAACTTTTCAACAAAATATGGACAGCAAAAACAAAGTTTCAAATATTAAATTGAAATATATGTCATGCATTCGTCTAGAAATGATATATCGTATCGTATCGAAAACTGCATACTATATATCGTATCGAAAATTACGATATAAGAAAAAAAAATTCTCGGCATACCGATATCCGGGACTTTTTAAATAATTATTACAAATTTTAAAAATGTTTAAACAAATATAAAAAATATATATTTTTTAAATAAATATAGTAAAACGGGGTCTGAGACCCCGCTTTATGTGAAGAGTTGGGGTCTGGGACCCCGACTCCTCCACTTTGTGTCACGAAAGACACGAGTTGTACAATCAAAACAAGATAATCACGTTAATAAAAATAATTACGTTGTACAACATTTTTTTAAAGTAAAACTGCACAAAGTTGTACAATCCAAACAAGATAATCACGTTAATAAAAATAATTAAACAAAATAAATTTAAATAGTAGTAATAATATTTTAAATCAGTTTTTTGTCGAAAAAAATATTCTAAATTAGTTTTCAAAAAATTATAATAAATTTTAAAATAAGAAAAGAAATAAACTAAAAACAACTAGTTAACGATAATATTATCCAAAAAAATTGGATTATGAACTTGAAATTTTAAATGAGTTTATAATAAAATTATTCAAACGATGATCGTGACGAAACCACTTTTTGATCAATTAATTTGAAAATTTTTAGATTATTATATTAGCTTATGTAAATCAATTAATTATATATACGAAAAAAAAATTGATACTTTTTATTATGTTAATTTAAATAAATGAAAATATTATAATTAATATAGTTTATATAATTTTTTTTAAAAAAAATTTCTGTGAGATGATCTTTACTCTTTTTTAAAAGTGAGTGGTTAGTTACTTACTTAGATACACTTCACAAATCATTTGTATAGGGAAGAAAAATGTCTAATTATGTATTTTACTTATTTTATATTAATACAAGTTTTCATGTTAAAAATTCATATTAATAAAATTGATAAGTTGATTTTTTTTTTAAAGAATGAATGCTTATTTATTGCTATGTTAGAAATATCGAATCTATAAATATATTTATCACTATATTTTTTTTCGAACGGAGTCGTATTCACCAAACGATTTTGATAATATATATATATATATATATATATATATATATATATATATATATATATATATATATATTTAACGATCATTTAACATTAGTAACATGTTTACTTGTTTGAAATTTTCATCCGGAAAATTTATAAGTTCATTTTTTGTGTAATTTTTACTATATTAAGTTAATAAATAGAATAAATAAATTTTAAAATTAATTGTTTTAAAAATAAATACATAAATTTTCAAGTAATAAAAAAAAAACAAGTCTCAAAATAACAAATGATCCGGAGTAAAATTTTTGTGTTAGGTTAAATTTGCTCTTTTAGTCGCAAAGAAAGAAAATTTAGTTGCCCCTACTTTCACTTGGAGACTTCTTTTGCACAATGACCTTCTTTTGCACAATGACTTTCCTATTGACCGTGGTTTTCTGGACATATACCTCACTTAGCTTGGACTTACTGGTTCAGTTTAGGATTTTAAGATAGTGTTTGCAACCTCTAAAAATAAGTGATTATGAAGATTCTCTTCACAAATTAATGAAGAGAATCTCCATAATCACTTATTTTTAGAGGTTACAAACACTATCTAATAGTTTTTCATTCGCGCCTCAGCATCTGATCTGCTTTTGTCTAGCTTGAGTAGTAGATGTTACTGATATTTAGTTGCTCAGGATTACTATTGGTGACATTTTCGATTGATGCAAGTAGGGATCTGCCAAACCCTCCTACTACCTGCAGTGTTTTTTAAAAAAAGAAAAAAAAATGCACGAATCAAATTTAATTTTAATGCATTTAAGTTTTTTTTTTTTTTAGTTTAAAAAACTTATATTATTAAATTTTAATAATTCAAAATAATTTTTTAAAATATATAAAAAATAAAAAATATTAATTTATATATTATTTTAAAAAATTATATTTTTCACGTTTTTTTTTAGTTTATTAGTCAAACAAAAGATTGACCTTTTTTTTTTACGATTTTGCACAAAGTGAAGTTTTTTGCTTACGTTTTAATAGACGTTTTTCGCAGTTTTTAGAACACTAATTTTATTATGTATTTAATATATTTTTTTCCAAAAGCATTAGATTTTTTTATTGTGCGACATCAACTTTGCACATCATTCCTTGCTCATTAAAGATCAAAGCCGCTAACAATTAATGTTATAATTAGTTGGGTCATTTTTCTCTTCTGACACAAGTTGAGGAGTCGGGGTCTGAGATCCCAACTCCTCCCATAAAGCGGGGTCTCAGACCCTGTTTTATGATATATTTTTAAATAATATATATTTATTATAATTGTTTAAATTTTGTTTAAATTTCTAATAATTATTTAAGAAACCCATTGTATCCGATATGCCAAAATTTTTGATACATATAACTAGAATATCGATTATGCTGAAATTTCACGGTATACCTAAATTTCGATACGGTATCTGTATATATCGTTTTATACCCAAAAAAACCTTATATATATATATTTTTAATTTATAAATTTATTGTTAAAACAATATTATATATTTTAAAATTTTTATATATTATTTCGGTATGTCTATATTCCGTTACATATCGAAATTTTTGAATTCTATACCGTTACTATTACCGTACAGAAAAAATTGATATTATTAACAAACCGTACCGAAATGTTAGGTATAACAATAATTTGATAAATTCGGTAGACTTATAGTTCCATGCTATTAATTACAAAACATGAATCCCAACATATATCCGATCTCTATTTAATTGACCATTTTTAAATATTATTTATTGCATGGAAAACTTTATCAAAAATTGGTATTTTCTCAATTTGGTCACGCACTCATACTAATTGTTTCTAAAAAAAAAATTAAACCTTGCTAATTTTAATAAACAGTCAATTTTTTTAATGCAAAATCAATGGTTTGGAGAAGGAGAAGAAAAAGTTTTTAAAAGAAACATGATCATAAAATAAAAATTAAAAAAAATCCGGATAGAAGATTGCGATGAATCGATTACCGATTAGAGAAAATATAAAACACTACGGTCCATGTTTAATAAATCAAAGAAGAAGGTTTGATCAAAGAAGAAGGCCAAACCTGAGAGATTGATGTAAAAACTCATGGTGGAAATACTCTTAAATTTTTTTATGACGTGAGAATCTATAGATGCTATTTTAGGTACGCATTGGGTAAACTCCCGGGCTAACGCAATAACCTAGAAACCATGCTAGTCAGGTAAACCATACTAGACATGTCTTGTGTGACAACCTGACAGGCTAGTCCAAGAAAATATTAATAGAAAAAATCGAACACTCTATTCCACAAACTTAAACACCCCTTAAGACGGAGATTTTTTTTCGATGAGTGATAATAAAGATGTTTGATGGCACAAAAAAGAAACCAATATTATCTAGCTACTTTATTAAAACAACGATATATATTATATTTGTATTTATTATATATACTGAAGTTTTTTAGACTAGCTAATATTTTTCGTTTTAGATTTTAGTTTTGTGACAATTATTTAAGGAACCATTGGTGGGTTGCATAAGTTGACTTTAATACAAATCGAAAGTTCAACCTGGTCTTTTGGGAAAAATAAAATGAAATAAAACCAACTTAGGACGACTAAATTAATGAAATATTCTTTTGAAAACAAGTACATGTCCTTCGTCCTTGTGATGAAGTCGTTGGTGATATGATTGATACACGAATTTTTCGTAAGTCGACACGAGAAATTATTTTTTTTTTATTTTTAATGGGAGATTTTGATGTACTGATAAAAATAAATCTCCAACGAATGAATTTGAAGCAGTGTTCAAAAGTTGTAGGCCACAAAGTTTTTATTTAATTGTCTTTTAATATATATTGACCTATTCCATAACATTTATGTAATATAAGAATGCAAAATAAGAATTTAAAAAAAAATCGAAACTTGAAATAGTCTTCGCCAACTCGTACACGGTTCATATATTCCACACTACTATAAATATACACAATTATTTTAAACATTCAATATCTATCACAATCCAATATTTCTACTGATTATTACTTAAAACTCTTCAATTCTTGCAAGAATTTGCATCCTCCCAAGATTTCAGTCATGGGTTTTCTCACATTTTTTCTTACATTAATATTCATATTCAATCTTCATATAATGCTAGGAGCCCAAGACAACAATTTAGAGACATATATTGTTCACGTTGAGTTACCTTTGGACGGCCCGCAACCGAGTTTGAGTAGTTTCCTGGATGATCTTCAAGGATGGTACCATTCTTTTTTGCCAAAGACGACGAATCCGAGCTCGAATGAGGAACCCCACATCATATATTCTTACCACAATGTTTTCACGGGATTTGCAGTAAGATTGTCTCCAGAACAGGTGAAAGCGATGGAGAAGATGCCCGGATTCGTGTCGGCTCGGCCTCAAAAAACTATGGCTCTCCACACAACACACTCTCCAAATTTTTTGGGGCTGAATCAGAACACTGGGTTTTGGAACAATTCCAATTATGGGAGAGGGGTGATCATTGGCGTTTTGGACACCGGAATCAAACCCGATCATCCTTCGTTCAACGACGAAGGGATGCCGCCACCGCCGGCTAAGTGGAGGGGGAGGTGCGAGTTTAATACATCATCTGTGTGTAACAACAAGCTCATCGGAGCGAGATTTTTCACTATAGGTGATGGCACACCGTATGATGAAAATGGGCATGGCACGCATACGGCGAGCACTGCGGCTGGGAATTTTGTGAGGGGTGCGAATGTGTTCGGAAATGCGAACGGTACGGCCGCTGGAATAGCTCCTCTTGCACATATTGCCATTTACAAGGTCTGCCAGGCAAGATGCTCGGAGAGTGATATACTTGCAGCCATGGATGCTGCTATAGATGATGGGGTTGATGTCCTTTCACTTTCTCTTGGTGGACCGGCTAGAAATTTTTTCGATGAAAACGTTGCTGTTGGGGCATTTAGCGCCATGGAGAAGGGGATATTTGTGAGCTGCTCAGCAGGGAATAGTGGCCCTACTCTTGGGACTATTGAAAATGGTGCTCCTTGGGTTCTTACGGTCGGGGCCAGCACGATGGATCGAAAAATCAGGTCCACTGCGGTGCTTGGAAATGACGAACAACTAGATGGGGAATCCAACTACCAACCGGCAGGCTTTGCCTCAACATTCTTGCCTCTTATTTATCCTGGAATGGTTTCAACTGATCCAAATGCTACATTTTGCTTTCCCCGATCGTTGATCAATGTTGATGTCCAAGGGAAAGTCGTGTTATGCGACAATGGAGGTGGGATCGGAAGAATCGCGAAGGGTAGGGCCGTGAGAAATACTGGTGGGGCTGCCATGATTATAGTAAACCAGCAGTCGCAAGGCTACTCCATCTCTTCTGAGTCGCACATTCTCCCGGCAACACATCTCAGTTACGAAGACGGACTCAGAGTCAAAGCCTATTTGAACTCAACAACCACACCCATCGCCACAATTTCTTTCAAGGGTACAGTAATTGGGGACACCAATGCTCCCACCGTTTCATCATTCTCTGCCAGGGGTCCAAACAGGGCCAGCCCTGGAATCTTGAAACCAGATATCATTGGCCCTGGTGCCAACATCCTTGCCGCTTGGCACAAATCTGTCGAAAACAACACCAACATGAGATTAAATTTCAACATCATCTCTGGAACATCAATGTCATGTCCCCACCTCAGTGGCATTGCAGCATTGCTAAAAAATGCGCATCCCGATTGGTCTCCAGCCATGATCAAGTCCGCCATCATGACCTCCGCCGATCTAGTGAACCTCAACAGAACCTTAATCCAGGACCAAATGCTTCGCCCTGCAAATGTTTTCGCTACCGGTTCAGGTCACGTAAACATACTCAAGGCCACCAATCCAGGCCTCGTTTACGACTTGACCCCAGCAGATTACCTACCATACTTATGTGGATTGGGGTACACAAATCAACAAATAAGTTACATTTCAAATCGGTTCGTAACTTGCTCCCAGATTTCAAGCATCCCAGAAGCAGAATTGAATTATCCATCATTTTTTGTGGTTCTTGGGACCGCGGTTCTAGGAAGAACTACTCAAACATATAGCCGAACAACTACAAATGTTGGTGATGCAAATTCAGTTTATACAGTTGAAGTAGTTGGATTGTCGGGTATTGTTATGAGTGTTGAGCCCAACGTTCTTCAGTTTTCAGGATTGAATCAGAAACTAACTTATCAAGTGAGATTTGATAGATCGCCAGAGGTTGCGAGTAATACAATTGTTCAAGGATTTCTAACATGGACATCTGCTAACCATTCTGTTAGAAGTCCCATTGTTGTTTCTATTCTTTGAGGATTTCTTAATTGCTTGTAAAGTATCGGAATAATGGTTTTTTTAGCATAGTATTGGAATAATTGTTGGAAAACAACATATGTACTATAAGGTGTAATTGCAGGTTATCTTAAATTCATGTAGAGTTAGTATTGTTTACGGTGTTGATAACACTAGAGGCAATATGCAGCGAAATTAGTAAAACACGACGAACTAATAAAACAAATAAACCAGATATTAATTATGCACAAGTAACTAGTACTTGTGCGGGTGCCTTAGAGCCAAATAATCTTTAGAAAACGTAAATCAGTTTTACAAACCAATACTAGTGATTTTTACGAAAAATAGTAAAGACTAAATTTCTCAACAAGTTGAAAACCCAAATTACATTCTAAACACTTAGAATAATAAATAAATCAGATACAACTTCCGTATGCCAAAACTGGAAAAACAGAAAAATTCGTTGAACAACATTATGTACTAAATGATGTCTCCGATGTCTCCAACATGCACGACAACACGGGTAAAGTAGCGGCGAAGGCTATAGAAAATTCTTCAGCAATCTTTGAATCTTTTGCGTGATTTTTTTATGAAAGCTTTGTGAATTCAACTTCTAAAGTTTTGATCGTTGGTGCGCATGAATCCTTATAGATGAGAGTCCAAACATGGAAAGGATTTCTTAGATAGAGTCCTATACAATAAAAAAACAAAATATATTAGGAAAGGAACTCTTTTTAGCACAATAAATCATATCTTGATAATATTAGATAAACATAATACTAAAAAATATCGTATCAAGATATTAACAAATGTAGGTAAATATTCAATCTATATATTCTCGATAATTATTGAAATATTTAAACCTAGAAAATATCAAGTCTAGAAAATCAAAACTCTTAAAATAAATCTTTCTAACTTGGGAAAAAATCAACAAGGAATTAATACTCCTTTCAATCTCTCCTTTTTTTGCTTTTTTGGACAAATCAAGCACAAACGAGTTAAAGTAAAAACTCCGCCTGAGTTAGAACATTTTTCCCCTTGAATAAGTAAGTCTCCCCCTAAATGTGTTGTCTCTCATGTTGACAACACGAAAGATAACATGGACCAGAACACATGGGGATTCTGAAACATAAATTTAGCAGATCTACAATCTGTCTTAATAATAAATTTTTGATTATATAAATCATCTTGAAATTTTAAAACACATCTAACAATAGCAAGAATTCTTTAGCTACCGTAGCATAATTCTTTTGGGCACTATTCTATTTTCCAGAATAAAACCGAACAAGATTTTCTTGTTTAGTTTCAGTGTTTATTTGTTTAAGAATTCCTCCATAACATATATTAGAGGCATCTGTCTCAATAAATTTTTCCCATTGAGGATTTTTCAACTTAAGACAAGGAAGATTTTTAACTTTTTCTTTAATTCTTTGAACCGCTTTAGTATGATCTACAGTGCAAGGAGAAGGATTCTTTTTAAGTCTATCATATAAAGTAGCAGAATCATTTGTAATGTTTTGAATATAAGGAGAAATATAATTTAAACTCCCTAAAAATCTTTGTAACTGAGTTTTATCAGTTATTTCATTTGAAAATTTATTTCCAAATTCAATACTTCTTTGTATGGGAATAATATTACCTTTTTCTATCATATGACCAAGAAATCTAATATTAGTATGGAATAAAATCATTTTTGATTTTGATATAATAAGACCATGTTAAATAACAATTTTTCTAAATATTTCTAAATGTTTGAAATGGGATTCAATATCTTTAGAAAAAATCAATATATCATCAATATAAACAATAATAAAATTGCTGGAAGGATAAAAAAAATATCATTCATAATTTGTTGAAATTCTGAATGGACATTTTTAAGGCCAAATGACATAACTATCCATTCATAATGTCCTAGAGGAACTTTAAAAGCAGTTTTATATCTATCAAATTCTTTTATTTGAATCTGCCAATATGTTGATTTTAAATCAAACTTGGAAAATACCAAATCATTAACAAGTCTATCTAATAAATCTTTTTTATTAGAAATAGGATGTCTAGTCCATTTTAAAACTTTATTAAGAGGTTTATAGTTTATAACCAATCTAGGAACACCTTTTTCTATGTTCAGAATGTTTATTAACATAAAAGCAGTATAAGACCAAGAAGATTGAGAAGGAATTTTTTCCTAATAAAGATTTTTATTTCATTCTTACATAATTCTATGTATTCTGAATTCATTTGACAAAGTCGAGCCTTAGTTGAAATATTCATTTCATCAAAATTATCTTCATAAAGAAGAGACACAATATGTTTCTTTCTATCCCAAAAAAACATTAGGATGATCATTACAAATTTCTAAGAAAAATTTATTATGAATAAATTTATTTTTTTTCTTGTAATTTATGATTTTTTTTAATTTTTCATCAATAGTTAAAAAAAAATTGATTTCTTTTTCTAAGGAATTTATATAAAAAAATTTCCAATTAATTTTATCCTGAAGTTCATTTAAAACTCTATATATAGGTTTTATTATAAATTGAAAAGTAATAGGTTTTCCTTCAAAAGTACTTGTTATTCTTTTGTCATCAATATGAGTTAAAGGATAAATTTTATAAATAAAAAAAAGACCAAGAATGAGTTGGCTGAAAATATGTTTAGCTAATAAAAAACTTGTTGCTATACAATTTTTATCTTTGCAAATATAAACAATAGGTAATTTATAATTTATTTTAAAAGGTTCTCCTCCTTCATGAGACAAAGAATGAGTAGTCTTATAAAAATATTTTATAGGAATAAGACCTTCTTGTATTAATATAAATCAGCATCACTATCAATCATGTCAATAAAATTTTTCTTATAAGAGTTATCTATCAAAAGGGTAATATTAGTATACCATTTTTGAGATATTATCATGCTTAAAACTGAAAGGTGATTGTCTTCAAATAAAGATATTTTTTGAAAATAATCTTCTGGATCATAATCATTTTTTTTTCTTTTCCTATTTTATTTATTCGATTATGAAGAATAATATTTTCATTTTGTAAATTTTTAATTTTTTTTTAAAATTATTAATCTCATGAAGTAAATCTGATATAGTAACTGGATTTTGATTATCATATTTTTGTTTAAGAAGTTTTTTAACTTCTGTCATAAAATAAGTTTGATTAATAATGTTATCCGTCTTAATATTATTAGTTGACGGGCTTTTTCAATTTGATCAATAATATTTGATATTAAAGTTGGATTTTTAATCATCTTGAGAAAATCTAAAATATTATTGTTGTCTAAGACATTAATATTAATATCATTAAACTGAAAAATGAGTTTATAAAACTCATCATTATTTTCATTATTTTTGGTACATACTTGTCTTTAAATGCAAGCATCACAATCTTATATTTCTGATTTTGAAATAACAGAATCATATTCTAAGGTATTTAAATCTTTAGAACTATAAGACTCATTTTCTAAACTATAGCTATTATCACTATTTTTAGAATGGTCAGAATTTAAAAATATTTTATATAAATTTTCCGTTATAGTTTCATCAATATTAAAATTTTTAATATTTTCTTTGGTCCAACACTTATTAGCATAATGACCTTTTTTTTAACATTTATAACAAATAATTTGTGTCTAGGATAAATCCTTTTCTTTTTTCTTATTTCTTTTCTCTTTTCTTTTTTTATCTTTTTGTTTTTTTGATAAATTTTTTCTATAAAATTTCTTCTTTCTATAAGGCCTATCAGATTTTTCCTTATCATGTAACATCTTTTTATCTCTAGGCATATTTATACCAAATTGGTCGCAAAATTTAGCAAGTTATCTTTTTTCTAACAATTTTTGTCTTTTTATTTGTTTATCTAATTTCAATTCATCAAGAGCTAAACCTTTTTGGACACAAGTACTAATTAATTTACCATAAGTATAATTGTCATAAATAATAGATCAATTATCTTTTCTAAAAACGTTTCTTACTTTTTCTGCAAATAATCCTGGAAGTCAATAAATTTGGACTTCCATTGACTAGTATTACAATCAGATAATTCATATATTCTTGATAAGAAATTATCTTAACTTTTTTTTTATTTATTAATAATGATAAGGAAAAAAGTAATTTTCGATTTATCATTAACTCAATCTTGACATTAATAATTCAAATCAAACATATCATTATTTATTTCAATCATATCTAATTTCATCAATAATCTCAATCTACTTTATCCATATATTATAATATTCGTTGAATCAAGTTGTTCTTAAATAAAGTGTTTAAAAAATCATTCATGATGTAAATGAGTCGAACCGAGCCGAACAGTGTCAGGCTCGAGCTCAGCTCGTTTGATATATAGAAGGGCTCGAGCTCGAACCGAGCTTTTATCATAAGGCTCGAGCTCGGCTCGTTTAGTATATATATATCGACTCCGGCTCGGCTTGGGCTCGGCTCGAGCTTGACTCATTTATTATATTAAACGAGCTTGGCTCGAGTTCGGTTTGTTTTCAGGCTCATTAAGCGAGATCATTAAGAAGGCTCGTTAGCAAGCTCGTTAAAGCAAACTCGTTAGCCAATTCATTTTCAAGCTCGTTAAGCGAGCTTGTTTTCGAGTTTGAGTTTTTTTTTTCAAGAAAGATTTAATTTAAATTTTAATATACAAGTTTTTAAAATATATAAATTTACTCAATGAGCATATAAACAACTAAAGTGGCTGAGCTCGAAAAACTATATAAACTAATATATATTCACGAGCCAACAAAATGAGCCGAGCCTGAACCCGAGCTCAATCTGACGAGCCACTAGCCGATCCGGAGCTCGAGCTGGCAAGCCAAGACCAAGCTAACATGCCACCTAAACGAGCCGAGCTCGAGCTCCCAAGCCTATTAACGAACAGGGTCGCGAGCTAACAAATCGAACATCCTTAAGCTCAAGCTCGGCTCATGAAAATTGCCGAGCTCGAAATTAAGCTCGAGCTCAGGCTCGGCTCGCTTAGGTTAACGAACCACGAACAAGTTTTTCCACATGTCGAGCTCCGAATAACTTGCGAAGAGTTCGATTCATTTACACCATTTTTCATATTGTAATGAAGATAACAGGTTTTATTTCTCAAATTCTTCACCGTAGCAACGATTTTTTAAAGAAAAATAATGATGCTAACTATGTTAAACTACGGGTGCTATCGAGTCGAACCGAGCCGAGTATCATACTACTCGAACTCGAGCTCGACTCATATTTGACTACTCGAACTCGAGCTCGAGCTCGATCGAGTAATTAATTTCGTACTCGAGCTCGAGCTTGACTATAGTTCGAGTTTTCGAGCTCGAAAAATAAATAAATAAAATATTTTATATATATATATATATATATATATATATATATATATATATATATATATATATAGACATTGAAAGCTCGTGCTCGAGCTCGATGTATGATCGAGTAATTAATTTCGTACTCGAGCTCGAGCTTGACTATAGTTCGAGTTTTCGAGCTCGAAAAATAAATAAATAAAATATTTTATATATATATATATATATATATATATATAATATATATATATATATATATATATATATATATATATATAGACATTGAAAGCTCGTGCTCGAGCTCGATGTATGTTCGAGCTATATATAGACATTGAAAGCTCGTGCTCGAGCTCGATGTATGTTCGAGCTACATATATATATATATATATATACAGACATTGAAAGCTCGAGTTCGAGCTCGATGTATGTTCGAGCTACTCGAGCTCGAGCTCGGTGAGTCGAGTTTTGACCGAGGTACTCGCGAGTAGCTCGGCTCGTTTGTACCTCTAAATTGTTGTTAAACATATTGCCCAACAAAACTTTTAAATTATACGAATCTCCACTTGCCTTCAAACGAAATGCAAAGAATATTTAGCTAAAAGCAGTCTCTTTGTTAAAAAGAAACAAAAAACAAAACAGAAGACATTTGTTCCCACGGGCATACCCATATAACATAGATTGACATCCAATTCAATGGTTTCTTATCTTACAGTCGCCCAGTCGCCCAGTATTTTCTTGCTAATATCTGCAGACAACATTTGAGATATCAACTAGCTCTCTCTATAACGTCTTTCAGAATTTGGGAATAAACTACGGTAGTCCAATGCATTCTCTTCACCGTGATGGGAATACCACCGCATTAGGCACAAAATCGAAAACCATCTTTCTATTTACCATTTAATTGGATTGAAAACTTTAATGTGAATGGATCCAGTCCATAATTCATGTCACTTGGAGCATAAGTCAATGAGGAAGAGCCAGTTCGACACGTCTATAAACAGCTTGAAACGTTTGGCCACCATTCCTCTCAACTTTCTGCCCTTCCTCAGTAGCAGTACTCAAGAGCTTTACAACCGGATCATTTTGTAGTTCATCCTCAGTAAGAGGCTTAAATAAAGGGTGATCCTCCAAACATGATTGCATCCACAAACCAAGCTCCTCCACATCGGTTATTGTATAGATTATCCCACCGACTCTAAGCACATAAGCATACTCATCGAGCAAATGCGAACTGATGACCCTACGCCTATGGTTTTTCTCTTTAAAATGAGGATCCGGAAACAAAAAGAACATCTTAGTGAGCTGTCCTTTCTCAAAGTAATTGGGAATGTATTTCATGGAATTAGTCCGAACCACTGACGCATTCTCGTACCGGCCTGGATTAGCGGCTCTCAATGCTAATATCCTTTCCTTCACATACTCTGTCACCTTGTCCCTCAATTCCATCCCAATCATAAGCGTATTAGGAAATAGAGTTGCGAGGCTAATTACAAGCCCACCAAATCCACAACCAATGTCCGCAAATTCAATCTTTTTGGAACCATCATACGTGGGGTAATGGAGGGTGTAGTCAACGTGACTAGGTGAGATTGGAACAGGGAAATGAGAATCACTCAAAGGATTGCTATGAGCCCGAGCTCGATAAAATCGCTTTCGAGGTAGTCCCGTTGTCTTGCTATGAGTAGGGTGCTCCAACATTTTCGGGACACCGGTAGTCTCTCTGCCAATTGCATCCCAATCCAATCAAAATCAAAATCAAAATCAAAATCAAAATCAAAATAGCATATATTTGCAACAGAAACTCATAATGTTCATCCAGCCAAAACAAGGTACAATAGCTTGAAACGCATAGCGCCAACTACAAGCTGTTCATTATACATCACAGATGGAAACTTAATACAACAGCAAAGACAGTTTTCACAAACAATATAGTCAGTTCAAGGTATTTTAGCCAACCATTAGTGTCCTATAACAGGCACATTTTAATACTTTACATATTGTGGTCATATTCAATTCATTTGCATACATTTTCAGACGTCAACACTGCATAAAATATCTTAGACTTCCCTACAAGAATTTGAGCATCTTGGCAACACAACCCCGTTATGGCTCCAAAAGATCCAGACTCGGGTAAAACATCAATTTGAGGCGACTCCCTATGGGTAAAGCTTCTAATTTCTCAATTTCTTGAATTATTCATTCATGAATAATTTGTTAGTTTCAATAATGTCGAAAACAAAATTACATAAGATCCCCAAAAATCCTCCTCCTTTAACATTAACTAATTACATCCCAATCTACGAAAACGTTATAGACTACAATTCAACCACATAACTCGAGAACATTCATCCCTTCAAAATGATTCGCGATAGCTTCACAGCAACAGTACAACACTTTGCGTTGTACATTATGGATTAAAGTAGGCACATCCAAATAATCAAAGTTAGTACCTTTACTAAGCAGGGTGAACCCATTTCGAAGAAATTAATATCAATAAAATCTAATTACGAGATTAAAACTTTCGTCTGAAAGCATTAAAGTAAAAAAACAAAAACGAAAATCAACAAACGGAGATTTAAGGATGCTATATAAGCAAAAGGGTTTTAAGGAAAATAAAAAAGGAACACGGAGAATTAAGAAATTGCAAACCTTAGAGCGACAGAGAGGGAGAAGAGGTAGTGGATAGGACAAGGATGTGGGGAAACGATTTGTGCCCTAATTTCAATCAGGTGGTTTGATTGGGCTCTTAAGCCGTTCATAGCAGAGTTTAACCTATCTCAACTATTATCTAATCTATTATCTATACTAGCGATTGGGGCACAAACGCATGTGTAACCTAATGCATAAATTTATATATAGATTTTGCTTTATAATTTTTTTTTCTAAAGTATTATTTTTAGTTAGTACATTTTAATTTTCATATTCATGAGATATAAATGTACTCCATTTATTTTTACAATGAAAAAATATATATATCAATTTTAACAATGATAAGCATAAAAGTTTATAACAACGATAAGTCATAAGGTCAAATTTATTTGCAAACCATCACAATATTTAAAGTCTTTGGAAGAAATAGGGAAAAGTAACTATGACATTTTCACAAACGATTAATTTGCGACCAATATATGCACCAATCCTTCAATTATCAGTAGTAACAAAAAAAATTGGTTCACAAAAAAAAACAATGTAAACCAACATAAAACACAACCAGGTGATAAAAATCTATATAAAAAACCTAGTACCATTAGTCGTTTAAAATTCCAAATAACTGTGAATCAATTCTCTTCCAACATGGTTCGTCATTCTTGAATTTTAAAAAAGGAAAACATAAAATAATAATAAAATAAAAATAAATGTAAAAGGTCATCAAACTCACGGTAAGTGAAGAGAGGGAGAATATTTTCAACCTGCGATATGAAGGAATTTGTTGCAAAAGGCCTATTATGCAAATTGGGAGTATAAAATGTCAAGACAGTTGTAGTATCTCTCCATTTTATCACCCACGACCACTGAAGAAGAGTGGGACAAAATTTTTTTTATTTTTTGGACGGAAGAGGAGAGTTTTTGTAATAACTATGGGCCTATGGCCATACCAACCGTAGTGTCAATTTAATAAGAGTATCAACAAATCATCATACATGTGTTTTAATTTTAACAGCCAATGAATTTAAAAATAGTTACCATTCTTTCGGTGATATCTTTAATTACTTTTCATATTCTTCCAAGTTCATTAAAGGTACCTAAAAAACCAACACAAAATAAGTGAGTTTAATTTGAAAGAAAAATTCACTGTAAGTTAGCGTAGTCATAATTTTTAGCAAAAATATTGTTCTTTTTTACACATTCAATGGAACGTTTAATGATTTATTTCTCACTAACAAAAAATGAGTATAAAATAACTATAACAATCCTATCTTGGGGATATATTAGGAGCAAATTATTAAAAAATAATAGCCCCTATTTAAACACAGTAAATAAGAAGAAATATTTCTTATGTTTAAAATTCTAGAACGACCAAGTCATCCATCAGTAAATAATAGTGTGACCACGATACATTAAAATTCAAGCTTTGGTTAGCAAACAAAACTCTTACATGTTTAAAAATTTATTAATAAATTTTTTTTGGACAACATAATTGCTTATCATCCCATCAGAAGACATAAAATTTAGAAAACAACATAAAATTTGTGCACAAATTTTAGAATTTTACTGTGAGAAACTTATTTCCCATTGAGTTCGAAAGCAAGAGATGTGGAAGGTATTTCAGAGACATAAATTTGGAAGATTTCGAAATGTTTCTAGGGTTAGAAAATTACCAAAACTGGCTTGCGAGATGATGAGAATATAATGGTAAATCGAGCCATACTTGAATCGCATCAGAATTATAGGAGGTGGAACGCTTTTATTATATTCTTCCAAGCACTGTTGGACCAGCATACCGCCGGCCAGGAACTCTTGTGAGAAAAGGAAGGAAGAAATCATATGTGAAACAAATGAAAGTGAGAAGTAAACTAAACAGACATACATAAATCTCTGCCCATGAAAAACACAGAAAAGGAAACCAAATCAACGCATTAACCAAAAGAAAACCATTACAAACATAAACGATAATCGAACTAAAGCGACAAAACTAAGATCATATCGCAACCTATGATTAATCAGAGCAACCCAATATGAAATAAAAATTCAATACGATCATAATTCATGAAAAATTTCCGATTTAGTCAAAGGTCATGTACAAAATCGAGCAAAAATAAACAGCAAGGAGAGAAAAAAAAAAACAAACAAAAAAAGGGAGATAACTTGAAGTAGTAAGTGAAGTTAGCATTTCGCAAACGTCCTGAGGCTGGAGGCCGGTAAGATTCCCAAGCTCTGCGCTGACACATGTAGTTCACCATTATTCACTGTAAAAGATTCGAATCTCCGAATTTCTCGCTCACTCTGCGATTCCTTTGCTCTATTCTTATGTAGGTATCTGAATTCAATTGTCGCGTTCAAGCACGATGCGACATTGAGATAAAGTGGGACGGTTTTTTACCCACGTTTGTGAGAATAGGAGGCAAGTTTTAATTTTTTGATACCAATGCACCATATCCAATAAGTTAGTATTAGGCCCACATCTTTAATAGAATAGTAAGAGATACCATACAAAAAGCCAAATAAGGAAAAAATTCTGAATAGAGGTTACCTAACCACTCTGATAAGAATCATACATTCTGATCTTTTTCATTCCTTGGGAAAGCATGCCATTGTGCGATCATAATACCCCAAATCCACACACAATCAAAAAGTGGATAACAAACAAACAATGACAGACAAAAGGGTATATAACAACAAATAGACATGATAGCTTCCAACGTGAAGAGCATAATTGGTTGTGAGAGCCTAGTGATAGTTTTCATTAACCTCAATCCTCAAGAAGAGTATGAGCAATGAATTTGCAAAAAGATGTTGAAATTAAAAGCCAAAGGTATGTTCTGAGAAGATGTTCAATAGTATATAGCAAGGAACTTACTTGAATATTAAAAGGCTCACTTAATTTTCGATTAAATAGAAAAAATAATATATGGTTGAATAATCATAGGTGTTTCACGTATTGGTATTGGTATGTGAGAATAAAGAGTTTTATTACTATATTATAAAGCTAAAGAAGCCTTTTGAAACTCAAATTTGATTACAATTGAGTGAAACTAACATTCTGGAATAACATGTGCCATGGAAAGCTAAACTGTAAATAAATATATATACCTATCAATCGCAAATAGTATCCAGTGTGAGTCGCTCTGGATCACTGAATTCGTGGAGCAACACAAACTTATATCCATCAAACACGAAACATATATCACACATGAGAACAAACACCATAACTAAATAAACATTAATATAGATGGCAGAAACCGATTGGGGGTCTTTGGTGGATCCTGTGCGTTTGGATTTTTTTTTTTGAACAGAGAAGTTCACACTTTTTGGAGAAGATTGCAGACGTGTTGAAGGGGTTGGGAGATGTGATGTTGCAGCGGTTGAGTTTTTTTAACGGAGAACTTTTGTATAAATTCATATAAAAGAAGGGTAAAATAGGAAAAATGTTTTGGTGTGTTAAAGCCACACCAAAAACAGTTTTTAAAAGTGTCTCATGCTTAATATAATAGAAAGAGATTATAAAAGATGTGTAGGTTAGAGTAACTACCTTGGGGACACCAAAATAATTTATTCCAAAATTATCATTTTCTAACCATTATTTTACTAAAAACATCCCACTAACTTCATGATTTATTTTTTTAAAAAGACCTTTTTTTTACACACACAAAGTGTATGCATTTTTTACTAGTATTTTATAACAATTGAAAGGCACATAGTAACTGTCAACATGAGGACACCAACTTTTGTTTTTGGTTTTACCCTCTCATCCCATTTTTATCCACTATTCAACTAAACCTCCCACTCACTCCACCCACAAAATTAAAAATACATATAAAATAACTTTTATTTTATACACGCATAAGCGTGTGCCTTTTTTACTAGTAATAATAATAGGTCTACAATGATTCGTCATGTTTTAGTCCTCGTTTGGTATCAAAATCCAGGCCAAAAAAGTATTTTTTTTAAAAAAAATGTTTTTTTGGCTAATAAGGTGTTTGGATGACCAAATAAGTGCTTAAAAAAACACTTTTTAAGTAAAAAAAAAAAAAGAGTTTTTTCAAAAGCCAAATATTATAACTTAAAAAAGCACTTATTTTAAAAAATCACTACAAAATCCAAACGGGCTCATTATTAATTATGTTTTAGAGATATGAATTATTAGATACATGATTTCGATATTAATTTTTGACGTAAGATCTCATTATCTATTCTATTTTATAATAGTTGAGAGGCACATAGTAACCGCCAACATGAGGACACCAATTTTTGTTATCGGTTTTACCCTCTCATCCCATTTTTATCCACTATTCCACTAAACCTCTCACTCACTCTACCCACAAAATTAAAAATACATATAAAATAACTTTTATTTTACACACGCATAAGCGTGTGCCTTTTTTTACTAGTAATAATAATAGGTCTACCATGATTCGTCATGTTTTAGTCCTTGTTTGGTATCAAAAGCCAAGACAAAAAAACATTTTTTAAAAAAAATATTTTTTTGGCTAATAAGGTGTTTGGATGACAAAATAAGTGCTTAAAAAAGCACTTTTTAAGTAAAAAAAAAAAAAAGCTTTTTCAAAAGCAAAAAATTATAGCTTAAAAAAACACTTATTTTAAAAAATCACTACAAAATCCAAACGGGCTCATTATTAATTATATTTTAGAGATATGAATTATTAGATACATGATTTCGATATTAATTTTTGACGTAAGATCTCATTATCTATTATATTTTATAATAGTTGAGAGGCACATAGTAACTGCCAACATGAGGACACCAACTTTTGTTTTCGGTTTTACCCTCTCATCCCATTTTTATCCACTATTCCACTAAACCTCCCACTCACTCCACCCACAAAATTAAAAATACATATAAAATAACTTTTATTTTACACACGCATAAGCGTGTGCCTTTTTTACTAGTAATAATAATAGATCTACCATGATTCGTCATGTTTTAGTACTCGTTTGGTATCAAAAGCCAGAACAAAAAAATATTTTTTTTAAAAAATATTTTTTTGGTTAATAAGGTGTTTGGATGACCAAATAAGTGCTTAAAAAAGCACTATTTAAGTATTTAAAAAAAAGAGCTTTTTCAAAAGCCAAAAATTATAGCTTAAAAAAGAATTTATTTTAAAAAATCACTACAAAATCCAAACGGGCTCATTATTAATTATGTTTTAGAGATATGAATTATTAGATACATGATTTTGATATTAATTTTTGACGTAAGATCTCATTATCTATTCTATTTTATAATAGTTGAGAGGCACATAGTAACTGCCAACATGAGGACACCAACTTTTGTTTTCGATTTTACCCTCTCATCCCATTTTTATCCACTATTCCACTAAACCTCCCGCTTACTCCACCCACAAAATTAAAAATACATATAAAATAACTTTTATTTTACACATGCATAAGCGTGTGCCTTTTTTACTAGTAATAATAATAGGTCTACCATGATTCGTCACGTTTTAGTCCTCGTTTGGTATCAAAAGTCAGGCCAAAAAAAATATTTTTTTATTAAAAAAATGTTTTTTTAGGTAATAAGGTGTTTGGATGACCAAATAAGTGCTTAAAAAAGCACTTTTTTAAGTAAAAAAAAGAGCTTTTTCAAAAGCAAAAAATTATAGCTTAAAAAAACACTTATTTTAAAAAATAACTACAAAATCCAAACGGGCTCATAATTAATTATGTTTTAGAGATATGAATTATTAGATACATGATTTCGATATTAATTTTTGACGTAAGATCTCATTAGCCAATATACACTAACTATGAACCGGTTCTAGCATCCCAGAATTCAAAACCAAACCAACTTAATTGGTCGGACCAAGTCTTGTATATCCCTACTCAAATATTCTTTCATTGAAAATGAAACCAAAAAAAATATAATAATACTAATAAAATAAATCGGCCAAGCCTTGTAGGCTTGTAGTGTCAAGACTCAAGAGTGAGGCTCTAACAACACCATATATATGATCTTTTTACAAATAAGCGTAATTAATTATGTATTATTGACGTGGTAAATCATGAGACATTAGATCTATCATTGGGCTATTACTCATATGCTAGCTAGATTGAAATCTACCCTTAAAGCAACATATATAAATTAATATTTATGGACTGCCTGAGAATCAATCTTCGTCTGAATCAACCCATGCATAGTACCTGGGGAACATGGCCGGGCAAGCTTCCACTCATTGGATTTCTGCTCATCATCACAAAATTTCTTCGACATGAAATACGGCAGCTGAAGATTGCTTAAATGCTAGTTTCTGCACCTCCGATCCAATTCCTACCTGAAGCTAGCTTTTGGAAGATTTCGGCCTGGCCTGAAGAATAATTCTTTGCCTTGACAGATTTAGGATTGGGCAAATTAAACTCCGAGGTGCTGCAGTGGATCATCTCTAATTAATCTGCTAATTAATCCCAACAATAGCATGCATATTGAGCCCATCAAGGGATCACACAACCACTGAGGGATCAGAAGAACATGAGATAATTGGAGAAGATAATTGGAGTAATTGAAAATGTAGTCTATATTTGCATTAATCCATCAACGCCTTTTATAGGCAATTGGATACATGAAATTTGAAATCAATTCCAACACATGCAAAAACATTGTCGTGTCAAATTTTATGATGGCTAGCCTATTGAATTCAACAGACATACATTGTCTACCTATTAAATGCTAGGGGACAAACTCTAAATACATGCATATGCATTTAATAACTTGAGTCTACCAATCAACTCACACAACTTTTGCTTATTGTGACAATTTTGACAAATTCAAGCATGCATACAAAATAATTTAATATTTCACAATCCTCCTTAATTTGTAATGCATATATGATTTTTGAGATGATTGATGTGATGATATTTTCCTATATTTTTGTGTGTTAATTGTTGTGATTAGGAGAGTGTGCATTGATTAAATTCATCGTATAGTTCCTAATGAATGTTTTTGTTTTGATTTAGGAAAAGAAGGAAATGAGCTGCAAGTTGAAGAAGAAAAGAAACAAGAGCTCTGATCTGCACAAGAATGGAGCGCGGATGAAGGTTTGCACATGTTGTATGCACAACATGATGCGCTATTGAAGAAAGATGAAGGAAGCGCGTTTGCGCTTGGTATCCGTGCATGAAGAGCTATTGAATTGCGCTATAGCGCATGGGAAGATGTTGTTTGCACAGGTCTTTTGTGCGAAGGAATTGGAGGCAGAGTTGCTACCACTCGATCCGCAATATCTCACCGATTGAGCGGCCGTCTGAAGAAGCAAAACAGTGGGCGATGAAATTTTCTACCGATCGAGCGGTGCCAAGAATTACGAAAACAATAGGCTATATATTTTCTGGTGCTCGATCCGCTCAACTCGTCCGATCGATCGAGAAGGCTTTTTTGGGAAAAAATCTATAATTTAGGAATTTTTATTTTTAAGGACTCTAGCCTTAATTAAAATATATATCTCAAATTTTAGAGTCTTGGGAGAGGATTCTGAATCAGTTTTGGACGGCGAGAGCTTGAAGAATTCTCTTGGCGGCTAGGTTTCTTCTCTCTTTTCTTAGATTTAATTTTTCTTTCATGAATTTTTCTAGAAAATTCATGAATATTTGTGGCTAAGTTTTAGTACTTGGTTGAGGAAGACGAACCCTTGATTTTTTTTATTCATGAGATTCAGTTTTTTATTGTTTAATTCCAAATTGCGTATCAAGAGTTGTTTTGGATTGATTGTCATGCTTGTATATGAGATTTTAGGATTGATCACCTTAGAATTTTTCTATACAATCTATTTCTAAATTAGAATTCAAATCCGTAATTGTTCGAATCATCTGATTTTTGAAGAAACTATGATTAATATTTTTTGCTGTTGAATTTGTTAAATCGTAGGAACAATAATTGACTAGATTAAATACAATCGCTGGTATTGTGTTGTGTCTAGATTCATCAGTTTTACTCATTTGAATGCTACCGTGGATTTAAATCTAATCGCTGGTATTGATTTAATTTATGGGGTAAGGGTTAACTTAGAACATTGTTGTCTAGTTAACTAAAATTAAGGTGAAACAGGAATTAAATTTTCAATGATGAATATTCAATGTGAATTAATTATATTTAGGGAATCGATGATCGAATGAATAATTTCAAGAGTGTAGTAGACCGATACCAAGTCTCGTTAGTTTATTAATCTTTCTTATTTTAATTCTTGCATAGTAGTTAGTAAAATCCAAAAAACCCCTTTTACTATTTCCGTATTTTTAAGAACACACTTAAATTTCACTTTTCTCATGGGAACGATCCCTACTCTCACTGCTACATAATTTATTTATCTGATTGGAGTCAGGTAATTTGGGTGCGACACGACTGAGCGCTACCAAATTTTGGCGTCGTTGCCGGGAAAGACGTTTAATTTAATTGTGTTCTTTTTTTTTTATTTCTATTTTTCTTCCCCCCGTGCTACTCTGGTTTGTTCATGTTTTCAGGTGAATCTTCAGAAAAATAATTTTAATACGATCCGGAGATAGACAGAACTTTCCATCGTCGGCAGAGAGAAGCTCGTAGGAGACAAGAAGAAGACGAGCGCGTGTTTGAGGATTTTAGAGGAGCAATGGCTGACAACGCCAATCTGAGTTTGAGACAACTTGGCACTCCTGATCTGAATCAATAGCCCCTATGCATTACTTTTCCTACTTTAGAAGCTAATGCTACTTTTGATTTAAAATCTGGGCTAATTCACTTATTACCTTCATTCCATGGTCTTGCAGGTGAGGATCCGCATAAGCATTTGATGGAATTTCATGTGGTATGCACAAGTATAAAACCCCATGGAGTGACAGAAGAGCAGATCCAACTGAGAGCTTTTCCTTTTTCTTTAAAAAATTCTGTGAAGGATTGGTTATACTATTTACCCTCTGGATCCATCACTACCTGGACAGAGATGAAAAGGATATTTCTAGAGAAGTACTTTCCAGTGTCTAGAGCGACAAACATCAGGAAAGAGATCTATGGGTGCAAGAAATTTATAGGGGAATCAATTCATGAATACTGGGAGCGGTTCAAGAAACTTGTATCTAGTTGTCCGCAACATCAGATAAGTGAAAACCTGTTAATTCAATATTTCTATGAAGGTTTGTTGCCTCATGACAGGAGAATGTTAGATGCGGTCAGTGGAGAAGTTTTTGTGGACAAAACTCCACTACAAGCAAGGAACTTGATAGAGAATATGACTGCTAATTCTAAGCAATTTGGCACTAGCAAGAGTGATCCAGCGCCCAGACGGGGCAACGAGGTAAAAATTTCTTCTCTTGAACAATAATTGATTGAACTGACGTCTCTTGTGCGTCAAATGGCTATAGGGAATGGACAGAATGTGAAAAAGTGTGGAATATGTGCTGCAGTGGGACATGCAACTGACATGTGTCCCACACTTCAAGAGGGATCTACTGAACAAGTCAATGCAGCAGGACGATTTCCTAGGCCACCACAGCAGAGAAATTATGATCGAATACATTCAATCCAGGTTGGAAGGATCATCCAAACCTCAGATATGGAAATCATGCAATGTGTAGTAGCCCGTGCCCGAAATCAGTGATTAAGTATTAATCAATTCATTAATCCTACTAGTTAAGAGTAAACGTGATTAAGAGAACTCTTAATGGGTTAACGGAGTCCGGAATTGGATTCAGAACACTTGGAAATGGTTTGAGGGTCATCGAGTTCGGAGGCTCTGAAGTCAAGGTTCGGACGGTCCGAAGTCAGGGTTCGAACGATCCGAAGAGTGGTTCGGACGCTCCGAACGTGCTGCCGACAGTCGTCATGGATGACGTCATTATGCTGAAGTAAGCAATGATGTAATATTGAGTTCGGATGATCCGAAGTCCAGTTCGGACGATCCAAACGTGTTCGGAGGCTCCTAAGTCAGTTCGAAGGGCCCGAACTCCGTCTATAAATAAGGGGTGCCGAGCTCATTTTTGAAGTGCACCAGTTCTCCTCTTCTCTCTCGATTCCTTAGCCTTCTAACTCAGATCTAGGGAATTCTAGGCGTCCCGTTGGGAATCCGAAAGTGGCATAGCGATCCAGGTGTCGTAGCAGAGCTGTGGCCTAGTTTTGAGGCACTCGACAGCAAAGGGCTAACGACGGACGAAGGTATAGCTTTTGCTTCCTATAAATATTTAGGAGTATGCAATAGCTTAGTTAAGGATTTTAGAGCACTATAATGATAGTAGTATCATTTGGCAGTGTAGAGCAGACTATAGGCATGGACCAAGGGTTGGTAGAGCTTGCACTGATTTGAGATACGAAAGTACTGTTCAAGAAATCCTGACTGAGTATGCAAGTATTATGTGACTGCATGGTTTATATGTCATTGATTTATGCTGCATTCATTTGCATACTGAGCTATCTCCTTCGAGATGTCTGTTAGTAGGGTTTTTCCCTATCTTGTTAGTGGTTGGACTTCCATCGATTTGGGTCCGGCATATCCACTGGTATTATGGTATGGGAGCCACCTCCTGAAGCGACGGCACAACGTGCTACGTACCAGGGCCCGGTCTGTCTCTGATATATGATCCTTGACCTCGAGTTTATAGGGAGTTCACTTTGCATGCATGTATACTCATACTTTTGTACTGAGCATTTTATGCTCACGTCTCGTACTCTGTGTTTCTGGACACCCTATTCCATGGGGCAGGTTTGCGATTGGACAAGGCGGGTGGATCCAAGAGGGGCTAGGAAGTTGTTGGTCAGCTGGAGCTTCGCCTAGGTTTTATTCTGTTGTTATTTGGATTAATACAGTTGTTCGATCTGGTTGTATAATATTTGGGTATTTACAGATTCCTTTACTTGGGATTGTATAATGTTTATGGTTTCCGCATTTTTATTCTGATATCCATTTAATTAAGTTAATTGCATGTCTAAGTTCTGTTTAGTAGGTGATCCAGGTAAGGGTCACTACATTTATGGTATCAGAGCATGCATAGTATTCTTGGGATTTAGACTCTGCATAAGGTAACCGTGAGGTGCTTTTGTAGATGGCGAACTACGATGACCAGAGTAGCCATGGTAGTGGAGGTGGATGCTGGGGGAGATGACGATCGTGAGCGTCATCGGGACCGTCATCATCGTCGTCGTGATGAGGATCGTTTCACTGTACGGCGATTTCTGCAGATGGGTCCTAAGCCCCTTGTTGGAGGTGAGTCTCCGAAGGATGCGGAGAACTGGTTAGACCGTATGGAGATGACTTTTCAGACTTAACACTGCACCGAGGAGCAGAAGATGGAGACCCTTGGCTATCTTCTGGATGGGCGAGCCCGTAGGTGGTGGAGGTTTAATTCTGCACCCTTTATTGCGGCGAGAGGAGTGGCCCTTGGGCCGAGTTCCTCACAGCTTTTCAGAAGCTTTATTTTCCTCCTGCACTCCGTCAGTCGAAGGCAGGTGAGCTACTGAGTCTGCGACAGGGAGCCATGTCTATTGATTAGTATCAGCATAAGTTCTTTGATCTGCTATCCTATTGCCCCGAGATTGCTGACAGCTCTGGGATGAAGTATAATCTTTTCCTTCAGGGCCTTAACCCTGAGATCCATGACCATGTGGCGGTTGGCGACGACATGCCCTACGAGGGTTTGGTAAGCCATTGTCACCAGGCGGAGGATAGCATTTGGCGGAACAGGTCTTTTCCTCAATCGAGGCCTGCTAGTTCTTTGGGTCCCCATGCCCAATCTTTCAAGAAGTCTGGATCTACTTCTTCCTCTGGTTCTGGAGGTATTGTCCGTTTTGGTAAGAAGGACAAGTGTGATCATTGTGGGAAGAACCATCCGACCGACCGTTGCCGTAGAGCTTCTGGAGCTTGTTTCCGTTGTGGAGAGACTGGTCATATCCGGAGGGATTGTCCACTATCTGGGGGAGGAGGTTTTGGTTCTGGTTCAGGATCTGGTTCTCAGGCTACCGTTCAGCAGAGGACGCAGGATAGCCTGCTGGGAGTTCTCATTTGAGGCCACGAGCTTCTGGCCAGGTGTTTGCCCTGAGACATGATCAGGCAGTGGATGAGAATGAGAAAGTTATCGCAGGTACATTTTTGCTTTATGGTATACCTGCTCTTGTACTTATTGACACTGGTGCATCTCATTCCTTCATTTCTGCACGTTTTGTTAAGAGGCATAAGTTACCATGCATTGCACTAGACGTAGTGATGTCTGTTTCTACTCCGACGGGCCAATCTGCTTTGGCTAAGCGTCTAGTGATGGGTTGCCCTTTAGAGTTCGAAGGAAATATTCTGTTAGCGAATCTCATGGTCCTGACGATGGACGACTTTGATTGCATTCTGGAAATAGATATGTTGACTACCTATCAAGCTTTAGTGGACTGCTATCAGAGATTAGTACGCTTTCATCCGGAGGGGAGTGAGAGCTGGTTTTTCTATGGAGAGGGAGCGCGACCCCCGATGCCTTTGGTATCAGCTTTGAGAGCCTTTCGAGCTCTAGAGTCTGGCGGGGAAGGCTACCTTATCTATGCAGTTGATTTGTCCACTGAGAGCATTGGGATAGAGAGCATTCCAGTCGTGGATGAATTTCCAGATGTTTTTCCTGATGAGATTCCGGGTTTTTCTCATGCTAGGGAAGTCGAGTTTGGCATAGAGTTGATGCCGGGTAATTCAACTATTTCTCGAGCACCGTATCGTCTGGCTCCGTCAGAGATGCATGAATTAAATAATCAGCTACAGGATCTTTTGGACAAGGGGTACATTCATCCAAGTGTATCTCCTTGGGGAGCTCCTGTTCTTTTTGTAAAGAAGAAGGATGGGTCGATGCGGCTGTTCATTGACTATCGGCAGCTGAATCGAGTCACTGTGAAGAACAAGTATCCGTTGCCTCGTATTGATGACTTGTTTGATCAGCTGCAGGGCACGTCAGTTTACTCCAAGATTGACTTGAGATCTGGGTATCATCAGTTGAGAGTCCGTGATCACGACGTAGCCAAGACTGCATTCCGTACTCGCTATGGGTATTACGAGTTTCTAGTGATGCCATTTGGTTTGACTAATGCGCCGGCTATGTTCATGGATCTGATGAACCGCATCTTCAGGGAGTATTTGAACAAGTTTGTCGTGGCCTTCATTGACGACATCTTGGTGTATTCGCGTAATACGGAAGAGCATGTTTCTCACTTGCGGTTGGTACTGCAAACTCTTCGAGATGAGCAGTTGTACGCCAAGCTGAGCAAGTGTGAGTTTTGGATGGATCGAGTGGTCTTTCTTGGCCATATCATATCCAGGGAGGGGATTTTTGTTGATCCAAGCAAGATTGAGGCGGTTCTTAATTGGTCGCGTCCGACGACGGTTGCTGAGATCCGTAGTTTTCTGGGTCTAGCAGGTTATTATCGTCACTTCATTCTGAACTTCTCTCAACTAGCTCGACCTTTGACGCAGCTTACCCGCAAGGGTGTGGATTTCGAGTGGTCCTCTGAGTGTGAGAAGAATTTTTGTGAGCTTCGACGGCGGTTGAATTCTGCGCCAGTGTTGGCATTACCGTCAGGATCTGGAGGGTATGTGGTGTACATTGATGCTTCTCTTCAGGGGTTAGGTTGTGTCCTGACTCAGAATGGGCATGTGATCGCATACGATTCTAGACAGATGAAGCTTCATGAGGACAACTACCCAGTCCATGATTTGGAGTTAGCAGCCATTGTGTTTGCTTTGAAGATCTGGCGTCATTATCTGTATGGCGAGAAATTTGAGATCTTTACCGACCACAAGAGTCTCAAGTATTTGTTCACTCAGGCGGAGTTGAACATGAGGCAGAGACGTTGGATGGACTTGCTTAAGGACTATGATTGCGAGATTAAGTACCATCCGGGAGCTGCTAATCTTACCGCTGATGCATTGAGTCGCAAGGTGCGACTATCCTCACTTCAGACTTGTTCAATGTCTAGTGCGATCAGTGACTGTTGTACTTAGGGATATACCTTCAAGCATAAGAAAGGTATGCAGAGTATCCAGATGTTTGCGATATTATCTGAGCCAGCTTTGTATTCGCGGATTCGAGATGCTCAGATGTCTGATTCGAAGACCCAGCGTTTAGCTCGTCTAGCTAACGAGTGTAGCTCGTCTGGAATTCATTATCAGTCAAATGGATTTTTGTGTTTGTCTGGTAGGCTTGTGATTCCGCAGGATGAAGAGTTGCGAGAGGAGATTTTGTCTCAGGCGCATCGTACTAAGTTGAGTATTCATCCTGGGAGCAACAAGATATACAAGGATCTACGTACTCGTTTCTGGTGGAAGGGAATGAAACGCAGTGTTTATCAGTTTGTTTCGAGATGTTTGGTGTGTCAACAGGTCAAGGCAGAGCACCGACGACCTGGAGGATTGCTTCACAGTCTGCCTTTTCCCGAATGAAAATGGGAGTTTATCACAATGGACTTTGTGACCCATTTGCCGGTATCCCTGAGGAACTGTGATGCTATCTGGGTTGTGGTGGACCGACTCACCAAGTCAGCGCATTTCATTGCCTATAGCCGGGAGTACAATGTGGATCGTATGGCTCGGTTGTACATTCAAGAGATCGTTCGACTTCATGGAGTGCCTGTGAGCATTGTCAGCAATCGGGACCCCAGGTTTACTTCTAGATTTTGGGGGATTGTTCAGCGTGCGATGGGTACTACTCTTAGTTTGAGTACTGCCTATCATCCGGAGACTGATGGTCAGTCAGAGCGCACTATCCGTACTTTGGAGGATATGCTTAGAGCGTGCATCATGGATTTTGGTTCAGCCTGGCAGGATCATTTGCCATTGATCGAGTTCGCGTACAACAACAACTATCATACTAGCATTGGGATGGCAACTTTTGAGGCATTGCAAAGGCGACGTTGTCGTACTCCACTCTTCTGGGAAGAAGTGGGGGAGAGACAGGCTGAGGGACCGAAGTTTATCCAACAGGCGATAGACATTGTTGATCAGATCAAGAAATGGATTAAGACTGCACAGGATCGTCAGGCCAGCTATGCTAATACCAAGAGTAGGCCTTTGCAGTTCGATGTCGGGGAGAAAGTGTTTCTGAGAGTGTCACCTTTCCGCAAGATTCTCAGATTTGGCCTTAAGGGCAAGTTGTCTCCCAGGTTTATCGGTCCGTTTGAGATCTTGGAGAGCATTGGCAATTTGGCTTATCGACTAGCTTTGCCACCGCATCTTTCCAGTATTCACGACGTGTTCCACGTATCTCTGTTGCGACGGTATGTGGTGGATGAGTCTCATATTCTGCAGCGGTATGAGGTTCATGTAAGCAAGGATTTGACTTATGTTGAGAAACCTATTCGTATCCTGGATTATAAGGATAAGGTTTTGCGGAACAAAGTCATTCCTTTGCTTAGTTCAGTGGCAGCGTCGAGGCACTGAGGAAGCTACTTGGGAGCTTGAGGACAAGATGCGTGAAGACCATCCTGAGTTGTTCTGATTTCATTCTTTAAGTTGTATTCAGTTGCAAACTCTGTAAACATTTGATTTGAATAAATAATGTTTTTGGTTTCTTTATTACATTCAGTACTTAAGATCTATTTTCGAGGACGAAACATCTTAAGTGGGGAGAATGTAGTAGCCCGTGCCCGAAATCAGTGATTAAGCATTAATCAATTCATTAATCCTACTAGTTAAGAGTAAATGTGATTAAGGGAACTCTTAATGGGTTAACGGAGTCCGGAATTGGATTCAGAACACTTGGAAATGGTTTGAGGGTCATTGAGTTCGGAGGCTCCGAAGCCAAGGTTCGGACGGTCTGAAGTCAGGGTTCGGACGATCCGAAGAGTGGTTCGGACGCTCCGAACGTGCTGCCGATAGTCGTCATGGATGACATCATTATGCTGATGTAAGCAATGACGTAATATTGAGTTCGGATGATCCGAAGTCCAGTTCGGACGATCCGAACGTGTTCGGAGGCTTCGAAGTCAGTTCGAAGGGCCCGAACTCCGTCTATAAATAGGGGGTGCCGAGCTCATTTTTGAAGTGCACCAGTTCCCCTCCTCTCTCGATTCCTTAGCCTTATAACTCAGATCTAGGGAATTCCAGGCGTCCCGTTGGGAATCCGGAAGTGGCATAGCGATCCAGGCGTCGTAGCGGAGCTGTGGCCTAGTTTTGAGGCACTCGACAGCAAAGGGTTAACGACGGACGAAGGTATAGCTTTTGCTTCCTATAAATATTTAGGAGTATGCAATAGCTTAGTTAAGGCCTTTAGAGCACTATAATGATAGTAGTATCATTTGGCAGTATAGAGCAAACTATAGGTGTGGACCTAGAGTTGGTAGAGCTTGCACTGATTTGAGGTACGAAATTACTGTTCGAGATATCCTGACTGAGTATGCATGTATTATGTGACTGCATGGTTTATATGTCATTGATTTATGCTGCATTCATTTGCATACTGAGCTATCTCCTTCGAGATGTCTGTTAGTAGGGTTTTTCCCTATCTTGTTAGTGGTTGGACTTCCATCAATTTGGGTCCGGCATATCCACTGGTATTATGGTATGGGAGCCACCTCTTGAAGAGACGGCACAACGTGCTACATACCAGGGCCCGGTCTGTCTCTGTTATCTGATCCTTGACCTCGAGTTTATAGGGAGTTCACTTTGCATGCATGTATACTCATACTCTTGTACTGAGCGTTTTATGCTCATGTCTCGTACTCTGTGTTTCTAGACACCCTATTTCATGGGGCAGATTTGCGATTGGACAAGGCGGGTGGATCCAAGAGGGGCTAGGCAGTTGTTGGTCAGCTGGAGCTTTGCCTAGGTTTTATTCTGTTGTTATTTGGATTAATACAGTTGTTCGATCTGGTTGTATAATATTTGGGTATTTACAGATTTCTTTACTTGGGATTGTATAATGTTTATGGTTTCCGCAGTTTTATTCTGATATCCATTTAATTAAGTTAATTGCATGCCTAAGTTCTGTTTAGTAGGTGATCCAGGTAAGGGTCACTACACAATGAACCAGCTTGCACCTTCAGTGAATCAATCGAATGCTCAATCTTATAGGCCACCGTATCCTCAACAACAACAGCGTCCTCAAATTCCAACGCCTGGTGAGTTTTTAGAAAACATTGTTAAGGATCTTGCTACTAATACTGTAACTTTTCAACAGGAAACTTGAGCAAGTATCCAACAGTTGAACACTCAAATGGGGCAGTTGGCAACATCAATTAACAGGTTGGAGGCACAAAATTCTAATATCTTACCATCACAAACAGTGGTGAATCCGAAGGAGAATGTGAGTGCAATCACCTTGAGGAGTGGAAAGGAGTTGAAGGTTAAGGAAGTGGTGAAAGAACTAGTATAGAACAAAGATGAGCAGGAATCCAAGGTAGAAGAGGACGAAATAGTTCAAATGGGCGCACCAAAAGATAAGTTCCCTCCTTTTTCTGAGTATAAACCTGTAGCCCCTTTTCCCTTAGCATTGAAAGAGTCTAGGAGGGATAAAGGAATTAAGGGGATGTATGAAATTTTTCGTAGATGTGAGGTAAATATTTCTTTGTTAAATGCTATCAAACAAGTACCTATTTATGCTAAATTTTTAAAAGAATTGTGTACTGTGAAGAGAAAACAAAAACTGAAGGGGTGTCAGAAAGTTGAATTGGGAGATCAGGTCTCTGCTGTCATTCAAAGAAAGGTACCTACAAAATGCAAGGACCCAGGTATGTTTTTGATTCCTTGTAAGATAGAAGATGTTCAGCTTGATACGACCATGCTAGATTTAGGAGCATCAATTAATGTCATGTCATACTCTGTTTATGTTTCCTTAAACTTAGGGCCTTTAAATAAAACTGAAATTGTTTGTTCAGATGGCTGATAAATCTACTATTTTTCCTAGAGAAGTGATAGAGGATGTTCTTTTGCAAGTTGGTAATTTGATTTTTCCTGCTGATTTCTATATACTTGATATGAAAAATAATGATTTGAATAGCCCAACTTTGCTCGAAAGACCATTTTTAAAAACTTCAAAGTCTATCATAGATGTTGATAATGGTACTCTCACTATGGAATTTGACGGGGAAATTGCTAAGTTTAATATTTTTGATACCCTGAAAAATCCTAGTTGTGAAAGTGCTGTTAATATTCTTGATGTCAATGATCACTTATCACAAGGAAAAAAGAAGTTTGTAATTGAGGATAAGTTGAAGGAGATTGTTGTGAGACCTGCTGGAATTCTAATGCTAAAATTTTTCCTTCTGATTTGCAGGCATCTAAAACTGAGCCGAAACTTCCTCCGGATCGATTAAAAGGAATCCCCAAGAAATCAAAGCAGAGGAAGCATGAGACGAAATTGACTGAAAAATTTCTCAAGTGGGTGAAGGTGGACAAGGGAACCAGATATGAACCACCTTGAGGAACTGAAGCATACAGTCGGGCCGACGATTGTAAACAGAGGTGCTTCTTGGGAGGCAACCCAAGGGGAGTATTTCTTTTCGTTTTTAGTTTTTTATTTTTTTTTGTTTTTCATTTTTTCTTACATTGGGGACAATGTAAGATTTTAAGTATGGGGGAGAGGACTTAGCCAGTCATTGAGAGAATTTAGCCGATTTTTTGAAAAAAAAAAAAAAATTTAGAGTTCATAGTTTGTGATGAATTTGACTTTTGAAAATCACTATCCCATGATGATATCTAATTGATGACGTGCATGCTTTTGAAAATAGATGATTTGCTAACCTTGAAACACTTTGATCTCCAATGAAAATTAAACTTTGATATGGTTGTTGAATATTTTTTAAGCACGCATGAGTCATGGCTTGTGAATTGTATATGACATAGTGAAGGTCGTGTGAGCCTTGTGATAGTCTTAGGAAGTCGCTAGCCTATCAACCTCCCTTTTGAGCTTAATCGAAAAAAAGAAAAGGAAAAAGAGTAATGAATGGAGTTAGTAAGGTGAGGGGAAAGGCATTGGAATGGGGATTGAAATTCTAGTCCTATAAATTCCAAGAGCTAAATATGGAAAAGAATGTATGGAGTTGAGGATAACCGGGTGCAATTACTCGGACAAGTGAAAAGACTATAAAAATTCTCAATGGTTTAATTTGATTTGTTGGTGTGCAACTTGAGCTATTGTGGGGTTTTACATTGAATGGATCTGTGAAGTGTGCTTGACACTTTCTAATGACCATACACACACATACGTTCGGGGCTATATCTCTAGTTGAAATGTCTGGATATTGAACTTGTTCCATTGTTAGCATTTTAGCGCCTTTCTTGATCATGCATTAAATTTATTCCTGAGGCATAAATGTGAAGATCATGGTTATTTTTGTTATGGATTATGAGTTCAAACTTATTATTGTTTTGTGTTGCTCGAGGGCGATCAAGGATTAAGTATGGGGGAGTTTGATGTGATGATATTTTCCTATATTTTTGTGTGTTAATTGGTGTGATTAGGAGAGTGTGCATTGATTAAATTCATCGTATAGTTCCTAATGAATGTTTTTGTTTTGATTTAGGAAAAGAAGTAAATCATCTGCAAGTTGAAGAAGAAAAGAAACAAGAGCTCTGATATGCACAAGAATGGAGCACGGATGAAGGTTTGCACATGTTGTTTGCACAACAAGTAGTGCCAATAAGAAGAGCGTTTGCACAACAAGTAGTGCAAACAAGGAAGAATCAAGCGCATTTGCACAAGTTGTTTGCACAACATGATGCGTTATTGAATAAAAATGAAGGAAGCGCGTTTGCGCTTGGTATCTGTGCATGAAGAGCTATTGACTTGCGCTATCGCGCATGGGAAGATGTTGTTTGCACAGGTCTTGAGTGCGAAGGAATTGGATGCAGAGTTGCTACCGCTCGATCCGCAACATCTCACCGATCGAGCGGCCGTATGAAGAAGCAAAATAGTGGGCGATGAAATTTTCTACTGATCGATCCGCAAAATCCAACCGATCGAGTGGTGCCAAGAATTACAAAAACAATAGGCTCGTATATTTTCTGGTGCTCGATCCTCTAAACTCGTCCGATCGATCGAAAAGGCTTTTTCGGGAAAAAATCTGTAATTTAGGAATTTTTATTTTTAAGGACTCTATCCTTAATTAAAATATATATCTCGAATTTTAGAGTCTTGGGAGAGGATTCTAAATCAATTTTGGATGGCGAGAGCTTGGAGAATTTTCTTGGCGGTTAGGTTTCTTCTCTCTTTTCTTAGATTTAATTTTTTTTTCATGAATTTTTCTAGAAAATTCATGAATATTTGTGGCTAAGTTTTAGTACTTGGTTGAGGAAGACGAACCCTTGATTTTGTTTATTCATGAGATTCAGTTTTTTATTGTTTAATTCCAAATTGCGTATCAAGAGTTGTTTTGGATTGATTGTCATGCTTGTATGTGAGATTTTAGGATTGATCACCTTAGGATTTTGCTATACAATCTATTGCTAAATTAGAATTCAAATCCGTAATTGTTTGAATCATCTAATTTTTGAAGCAACTGTGATTAATATTTTCTGCTGTTGAATTTGTTAAATCATAGGAACAACAATTGACTAGATTAAATACAATCGCTGGTATTGTATTGTCTAGATTCATCAGTTTTACTCATTTGAATGCTACCGTGGATTTAAATCTAATCGCTGGTATTGGGTTAATTTATGGGGTAAGGGTTAACTTAGAACGCTGGTGTCTAGTTAACTAAAATTAAGGTAAAACAGGAATTAAATTTCCAATGATGAATATTCAATGTGGATTAATTATTTTTAGGGAATCGATGATCGAATGAATAATTTCAAGGGTGTAGTCGACCGATACCAAGTCTCGTTAGTTTATTGAACTTTCTTATTTTAATTCTTGCATAATAGTTTAAAAAATACAAAAAACCCCTTTTACTATTTTCGTATTTTTAAGAACACACTTAAATTCACTTTTCCCGTTGGAACGATCCCTACTCTCACTGCTACATAATTTATTTATCTGATTGGATTCGGGTAATTTTGGCGCGACACGACTGAGCGCTACCAATGATCCAATTTTTCTGAGGATACTGGCTTTGTGAATGGATATGCTATTTGCTCTCCAGTACTAATAAAAGTTAGCTGAATTTCTCCGTCATTGACGAGATTTCAGATGAAATGGCGACAAAGTTCTATGTGCTTTGATCTGGCATGAGAAACTGGATTTTTCGTCATAGCAATAGGAAACATTTTGTCGCATAATATTTTTGTAAGACTTTTTGACTCTTGTTGTAATTTTTTTTAAAATTCTTCGTAGCCAGATTGCTTCACAAGCAGCATCAGTAGCAGCAATATATTCTGCTTCGACAGATAAAAGTGCAACTGTCTTATGTTTTTTAGAAGACCAAGAAATTGGTTTTGTACCAATACAGAATACATATCCAGAAGTTCTTTTTCTGTCATCAATTGATCCAGCCCAGTCACTGTCAGTGTAGCCAATTAGGCTATTTTCATCTTCTTTGGTATATTTTAAACCATGATTTTTTGTTCCTTGCAAATATCGCAACTTTCTTTTGGCAGCAAAAAAATGAATTTGACTTGGGTCACTCATGAATCTGGATATCATGTTCACAGAATGAACAATATCTGGTCTGGTGTTAGTGAGGTACATTAATGAACCCACTAAACTTCGATAAATTGTAGCGTTGGCCTTTTTTGCTCCATCATTTTGCTGCAATTTTTCATTTAAGGACATTGGAGTTGTGACAGGATTACACATAAATATATTAAATTTTTTTAGCAAATCTTCTGTATATTTTTCTTGAAAAATAAATATTTCTCCTTTCCTTCGTTGCACTTGAATGCCAAGAAAATATTTCATAAGGCCCAGATATTTCATCTCGTATTCTTTCATCATGGCCTTTTTAAATTCTTCTAGCATCAGAGGGTTAGTGCCAGTATATATCAAATCATCAACGTCATGAAGGCACACGATCAAAAATTCATTTGTACCTCCTTTTTTTGACATAAAGTGATGGCTCACTTGGGCTTCGATGGAATCCATTGCTGATGAAGTAACTATCGATTTTACTATTCCATGCTCGAGGTGCTTGTTTCAAGCCATAAAGTGCTCTGTGGAGGCGATAAACCATGTTTTCTTTGCCTTTCACTACGTAGCCATTTGGTTGTTCTACGTAGACTTCTTCTTGCAATTCTCCATTTATAAAAGTTGATTTGACATCAAGTTGATAGACTGATAACTCCTTTATGCAGCAACAACAAGTACAAATCAAATTGTTTCCATTCTCGCAACAGGTGCAAATGTTTCATTAAAGTCAATCCCAGGCTGTTGTAAGTAGCCTTTTGCAACAAGTCGAGCTTTATGTTTTTGGATTGATCCATCTTCATTGAAATTGTTTTTGTAGATCCACTTTAATCCAACCACACCTTTATTTTTTGTTAGATCAACCAAGCTCCAGGTTTGATTTTTCAGAATAGTGGTCATTTCATCATCCATGGCTTTTTGCCAAACTTCTTTTTTCACAGCCTCTTCAAAATTCTGTGGTCCACAAGAGAAAAATGCAACATTTGATAAATCATAAATTTCTCTTAGTGAACGTACCTTTCTCACAGGGGATTTTGAATCAGAATCTGAGTCAAATATATTTTGGCCGCATACTGGATCCACTGTAGAACTTGCTCCAGAATCTTCTGTTTGTTTTGATTCAATGGAATTTTTATTTTCTCAGTCTCATGCTTTCATTTCATCAAAGTGTACATCTCTTGAAATTGTCAACTCGTTTGTTTTTGGATTAAACAAAAGATAAACTTTTGATTCATCACTGTAGCCAATAAAAATATATTTTTCACCTTTTTCGTTGAATTTCTCTCGACGTTGTGAAGGAATGAGAGAATAAGCCAGACATCCAAATAACTCAAAAATGTTTGATTTATGGTTTGCGCTTGTGCCAAGCTTCATAAGGAGTTTTATTTGGATTGGCTTTGGTAGGTGATTTGTTAAGGGTGTACACAGCAGTATTGACAGCTTCCTCCCAAAAGATGTTGGGAAAACCTTTTGCTTTCAACATGTTTCTAGCCATTTCGACAATGGTTTGATTTTTTATTTCAGCTACACCATTTTTTTTGAGGTGTGTAGCGAGATTTCAACTTCCTTCGGATTCCTTCTTGACTGCAATAATTTGAGAATTATTTAGATAATAATTCCGCACCACGATCAGTTCTGAGTGTCTTGAACTGGAGATTGCTCTCTATTTCAACCATCTTCTTGAACCGGACAAATACTACAAAAGCTTCCGATTTTTGCTGCAAGAAGTACACCCACATCATCCTGCTAAAATCATCAACAAAAAGAAGAAAATATTTTTTGTTTTGAAATGATGTTGTCCTTGTTGGTCCACAAATGTCTGCATGTATCAGTTTAGGAGGTTGTCTTGCTCTCCAAGTAGTCTTAGGAAAAGGTAATTGGTGCATTTTATCATATATACATCCTTCACATGTTTGGTCCAAAAGTTCAATATCAGGGAGTCCAATCACCATGTTTTTCTGTTTCAACATTCTCAGTCCATGATAGTTCAAATGTCCATATCTCAAATGCCACAAAAGTGATTCTTCATATTTTTCAACATTTAATGAGATATTATTATCCAGTGGCATTGTCAACGGAAATAATTTGTTCGGAGCCATTTTAATTTTCGTAATCAGTTTCTTATTTTTGTCCCTTATTTTGCATTCATTTTTTTTTTCAAAATTAACTTTGTAATCAATTTAAATTAATTGTCCAACACTCAGTAAATTTAAAGTAATATCGGGGACATATAAGACATATTCAATAAATTTGGTATTACCTCCCTTTGTCCTCACAGCTATAGTTCCTTTGCCTTGAACAAGTAGCAATTTTCCATCTCCCATCTTGACTTCCGATGAGAAATTTTCATCAAATTTGATGAAGTAATCCTTGTGTCATGTCATGTGATTACTGCAACCACTATCCAAGTACCAAATATTTAAGGAATTATTGCTCATGTTCATGCAAGAATAAAACATGATTTTTTTTATCGTTCTCCACCGTGAAGTTGGCTTCGTTTCCTTCATTTTTTTGGTTTGTGCCAACAGTCCTTATAAGAGTGGTTTGTAATTTTACAAGTTTTGCATCTATCCCAACAATTTTTTGATTCATGACCCGATTTTTTGCAAATAAAACACGAAGAGTTGGAATTGATATTACCACTGCCTCTTTGACTTTTGTTGAAGCGTGGTTTTCCTCTTCCTTGTCCATGGTATCGATAATTTTTGAATCCTCCTTTTTGTTGAAATTGTTGGAATGTGCTTGATTCTCCACCTTCATATTTTTTTCTTCTCCGCTATTTTGAGCTTGGACTCAAAAGCTTGCTCAATAGAAGGTCCAACGAATTTACTCATCCTTTTTTCATGGGCTTCTAAAGAACCCATCAACTCCACCATCGTGAGTTTTGACAAATTTTTTGATTCTTCAATTGCAGCCACAACATGTTCAAATTTTTGTGGCAAACTCCGCAGGACTTTTTCAACAATTTTCTTGTCTTCGATGGTGTCTCCGTAACTTTTTATTTGATTGATTATTTCAACTACACGTGAAATAAATGTACGGATTTCTTCGTTATCTTTCATGGCTAAAATATCAAAATATCGCCATAAATATTGAAACTTGATGGAGATAAATTTCTCAGACCCTTGAAACTCCATTTTTAGAATATCCCAGGCTTTTTTGCAATTTTTGGCACCCATGATTCTAAGAAAAATGGATCGATTTACACCTTGTTTAATGAACAATAAGGCTTTGGCATCTCTCCTGATATTTTCCCGGTACTCCTTTTGCTTTGCTTGAGTCCACGTGGCCAAGGTTTCGGCATCTGCTGGTTCTGGTATACCACTCTCTACTATCTTCCAAAGATCTTGAGAGATAAATAGAGTTTTCACCGGGACTCTCCAAAATTCATAACTTTTCCCATCAAATATTGGAATGAGTGTAGTTAATGAATCTTTAGACATTTTTTGTCTCAGAATATTTTTCAAAGGAGAAAATTAACGTGGCTCTGATACCACATTTTTTTGGGTACGAATATATTCAATATTGAGAATTTGGAATTCGAGTAAAATTTCTTATGGACAAGGATATGTATATTAAGTAAATTCAACAGAGAATAAACAACCGAGAAGAACAGGAGATGATTGGAGAAGATAATTGGAGGAATTGAAAATGTTGTCTATATTTGCATTAATCCATCAACGCCTTTTATAGGCAATTGGATACATGGAATTTGAAATCAATTCCAACACATGCAAAAACATTGTCGTGTCAAATTTTATGATGGCTAGCCTATTGAATTCAACAGACACACATTGTCTATATATTAAATGCTAGGGGACAAACTCTAAATACATGCATATGCATTTAATAACTTGAGTCTACCAATCAACTCACACAACTTTTTCTTATTTTGACAATTTTGACAAATTCAAACATGCATACAAATTAATTTAATATTTCACACTTATTACAAATTTAATTTGAATCAAACATTAATTCCAGCTGGGGAGGAGGATTTAATTACCTATATTTATATATGATCAAATCCAACAGCTAGTTGTATGCGTGTATATATATAAACATGTTTTAACTTATTTTTTCAGCTGAAAAGAAATCAAGAACAAAGCATGCATGCATATATCCATGCATATATCAAACACATACATGGGCGGTTCTGAAAGAGTAGGTGCCCGGTGAGCCAACTTGTGGCTAAGGGCTTTGATGACTCTTTGTATAAACAATCTTTTGTTTTATATAATTTACACTTTTATTAATGGCAATGACTTTATCTTTCTTCATATTGTTATATTGTGATATACTATTGTTGTTTTGATAAAGACCTTGAATATACTATAGTGTATGTAAGATGTGGTAGAACATGGGGATGTCTATCATGAAACACATCTTATAGTCACTGTATATTCTAAACTGTTCCTAGTCGATTGAGCCGTCCGAGAATAAGGATAAGGATCGCTCGAGTTTGAAACTAGCATTTGCGATGCAGAGTACCACGTTTCATTGGTAGGGAACATAGAGATGTTCGAAGCATGCAAATGGATATTCATATGATGAATGATCGAACTACCCTATCCGGACTTTCCAAGTGGTTATCACTTATCGAGTGGATAAAGTCCGCGGTTTTGGTTGTACACCATTAGTCCTTATTACTTGAAACATCATTGAGACTCTATATGCTAGTACTGTGCTTTGACTCGTTTACCGACTCTATTGGGGTCATCAGGTGTCGAGATTGGGTACAGTTACAACACATATAGGAGTCGATGCTTTTTTGTCAAGGATTCACCACATACTTGCGAGTGTGGATATCCTATACGATCTGAGGAGATATTAGTGTGATGAATCTCTAGCCAGAGTACATGATGTGTTTTAAGAAATGGTTTCTTAGTAACACATGCGATGTGACTATTTGATCTTCAAGATGTATTGCATAGTTATCGAATCTCGAACGACTCTCGATTTACCAATGGTTGTTGATTCGATCGGGATATATGGATGAAGGGACCGTACTGTACGCTAACCAAAATCTATTGGTTCTTGCAGGCACTATCAGTGTTACCTAGGGAATCATGGGGCGATGTTGCTAGGCGCTCTTACCATGATTCGATGGGCAAGTCGGAAATTGTTGTTCCGAGTCACAAGGAGTTGTGGGCCCACGGCTAGCTGTATCCCTGAACCATTGAGGGTCACACAGAGTAATGGATTTTTAATCCCCGTTGAGATAGTTAAATTTAAAGAGTTAAATTTAATAAACAAAGAAGTTGGACTTCTTATTTAAGAGTAGAGGAGTAAGATTTCCTAAAATGACATAGGGATGGGCATTTTTGGAAACCACTGAATTCGGATTCAAAAAAATTTATCTTGACTTTAAAAGGTGCAAAAATGGTTTCTGTGCACATTGGTGAAATCGGTTTATCAATCGGAGTCATGATGAATTTTATATTAATTTCTGAACATGCGGGCTTTGCTTATCGGGTTTGAACTTATGACTAATGGGCCCTAAGCTGTTAGCGGCCTACATTATAAATAAGTTATTGCAGTACAGAAATTACATACAACAGGTCACAATTTTCGAAAACCTAGTTATTTTCTCTCTAAAGTGGCCGCCCCCCTTCCCTCTCTACTCAGGAAAATCCAGCCTGTGAATTTTGTATTACAGTCTGGTTTAACGGATCAAATTCGTTAATTCTCTTCGTAGAAACTTTTGATAGATTTTCTAGTGCAATCTATCAGAGGGATTAAATATCCGTTCGTGGACCTGATTGAAGAACAGTTCGTCCATCAGTTCCAGGGATATACAACAAGAGCAGAGCAATCTGTTGGTGTCCATAATCTCGCTTCGAGATTGCAGGTAAAAATTTATAATTGTTATTTAATTTTTACACACACAATTTAATCGTTAAGTTTTCATACCCATTATGGAATCGTTCCATATAAAATTTTAAACTTCCGCTACACCAGGTATCAATCCTGATTGATCTGATCGCCGCGTTCTCCAACAGTGGTATCAGAGCCAGGTTGCTCAGATCAAGCGATTAAATTAATCGATTGTACAAAAAATTTTTAGGCCTCGGTTTTTGAAACAAAATAAATATTTTAAAAATAAATTTTTTTTTTTTCAAGCAACACCCGGGCAGCGATCGTTGCTACCCTAGGGGCTGTTTGGGGCGCGGGCAACCCGGGAATGTCCCGGGCGGCCCGCGAAAAATTAATTTTTTAATTTTAAATTAAAATTTTAATATGTTAAAATTCTATTTTTGGTCCGATCGAAAATTATTTTTGATTGGTCCACGAGGCGTCAGATCGAATTGTTTGAGTCCGAAAATTTTAAAATTGATTTTTGGATAAATTTGAATTTTTGGAAAATTTAAATATTTTATCCGTTAAATTGAATTTTGAAATTAATTATTTTGGTACAATTGATGATAAGATATGATCTTATGGATATATTGAGTAAAATATGATTTTATGTATAAAATTGGATTTTATAGATAAAATATGATTTTATTTGATAAAAAGATAAAATATGATTTTGTATGTAAAATAAGATTTTATATATGAAATATGATTTTATCCTTTTAAATTTAAATTGCCATTGCATGTTATCCAATAAATTAATTTTGAATTAAATGTTATTGGATAAGGATGATCGATTGTCATGACCAATTTTGTAGGTGTATGTTAGGAATTTACATTTGTTTTTATTGTTGTTGGATTTATTAATGGGCCTGGTTTATGGCCCAATGTGAATTGTCATATGTAATAAAAGTGGGCTTTGTTTATGGCCTGTTCCCACCCCTTAAAAATGTATCCCCTACTTGTCATTGTTATTTATTGTAAATACATTAGATTTAGTAAAAGATGAAGATTTGAAGACGGAGGTGGGCCCAGCAGACAATAAAGACAGAAGAAATGTAAATTGGAAGCTCAATGTAATAGGATTGCATTGCATACTGCATATTACCTAGGATTGGACTAAGACTCGTGATTGGCAACCACGGGTCGATTAGAAATGGAATCGATCATCCTATATAATATGTGATATTATTGTTGTATGCATGTTTTAGACAAAATTGTGTGAATCCGGCAAGCATACAAAATTTTAAAAATGATGAGACAAATTTTCAAAATTAAAATCCCTCATTTTAAATATGATTTAAAATTGATATCAAGATAAATAAAGGAAATTTAAATTTGTTTAAATGTTCCTACCTTCCATCAACGATCAATGTATGAGATGCTACCCGCGGATACGGTCCGGCTCATATTATTGGGGGGCCCGTTCGTCGGAAAGCTGTACATTGGATCGACACATGTTGTAAGTTGGGTGGAACTCTCATGGGATCGGCTCATATTATTGGGGGATCTACATGGCGACCGTCCATCACAACTTAATATTGATGGGTCATCTTGACATGTCACAATAAACGGCGTCATATTATTGGGCCCTTATTGGACATGAGGTAAAAAAACGTGGAGGTTGCTTTGGAAGCAATTGGGCTCTACCTTTTGAAAATTATGGTTGGCTGATATTATTCGGGACCATAGTTTGTCAATTGGACTCCATGTTCTCACTAAGGAAAACAGTTTTCCGTTTTCACTAGAGGGTAGTGAAATCGTTAAAATAGTGGGAGTGAGATTCATAAAATAAATTTCGCCTATTTTATGTCTTAGTAAATTAATTAAACAATCACTGATATTTGTCTATTTCTTTTCAGTATTTCATAAAGATGAATTCGCGTAATCCACTTTTCTCGATCCTCGAACAAAATAAATTGACTGGCGCAAACTATACGGAATGGTTCCGTAAGTTGAAGATTGTCTTGACTTCGGAGAAGATGGTCTACGTGTTAGAAAAATTTCCTCCGAAGGAAGCACCAGCTGATGTAAGTTCGGAAGAGTTAGCCAAACTTGATACATGGTGGGACCATGATATCAAGGCCAAATGCTATATGCAAGCCTCGATGTCTGATGAACTCCAGAGGCGATTTGAGGACACCGTGAATGCTGCTGACATTCACGTACAACTCAAGGAACTTTTTGGGGCTCAATCGAGGGCTGAAAGGTTCGCTACTGTAAAGAAGCTAATGACGTGTCGCATGCGTGAAGGGACTTTGGTCCGTGATCATGGGGTACGAGTGATTTGGCTCATATAGAAGTTAGTAACCCTTGATTTGGTGTTGGAGCATGAACTCAACGTGGACTTACTACTTCTATCTCTTCCTTCTTCGTTTGACGGATTTGTGGTGAATTTCAATATGAACAAGATAGAGGCCTCCCTTGAAGAGATGGTCAATATGCTTGTGACATATGAATCCACTTTAAAGAAGGATAAACCGGCTTTCTTGGTGGGCTCCTCTTCTTCTGCTAAGAAGGGGCCAAGTACAAAGGGTAAGAAACGTTCTGCCCCACCCAAGAAAATCGAACCCGAGAAGAAGTACAAGACAAAGGCTTCAAACATGGAAAAGTCCAAGGATGTTTGCCATTACTGCAAGAAGCCCGGTCATTGGAAGCGTAACTGCAAGGAATATCTAGAGCAGTTGCGAACTGCGAAGGGTATGTTCTATATTGAAATAAATGTTTCACTTAATACTACTTCTTGGGTATTGGATACCGGATGTGGATCTCACATTTGCAATGATTTGCAGGTGATGACAAGAAGTCGCAGGCTTAGAATGGGTGAGACCCAGCTGAGGCTCGGAAATGGTTCCAGAGTTGAAGCTAAAGCTGTGGGAGATATTTATTTAATTTTGCAAAACGGTTTTAAGTTACTTTTGAGAGATGTTTTATTTGTTCCGGATTTGATTAAAAACATTATTTCTGTTTCTATGCTTGATAGAGATGGTTATTCTTGCAATTTTGTGAATGGGATTTGCAATATTTACAAGAATGAATGTTTGATTGGAAATGGACAACTTGAAAATGATCTATATAACTTAAAACTAAAAGACGTTCCAATAAATTATGTTGATAAACCGGCAACAACAAACAAAAGGAAAATCGATAGCCAAAACCCGGCAAACCTTTGGCATGCTAGGCTAGGTCATATTTCCTCAAGGAGGATGAACAAGCTAGTGGGAGAGGGCATGTTTGATATGTCTGATATTAACTCTCTACCTACTTGTGAATCCTGCCTGAAAGGAAAAATGACTAAATCTTCTTTTAAGGGGAAACCTGAGCATAGTCAAAATCTGTTGGATAATTTGATCCATACAGATGTTTGTGGTCCATTTAGAGTTGGTACTCAATATGGCCACACCTACTTCATTACCTTTACTGATGATTATTCTAGGTATGGGTATTTATATTTAATGAAATATAAGTCTGAAGCATTTGAAAAGTTCAAAGAATTCAAGGCTGAAGTAGAAAACAAGCTAGGTAAAAGTATTAAAGCACTTCGATCGGATCGAGGTGGAGAATACTTAAGTACCGAGTTTTTGGACTATCTGAAAGAGAATGGGATTCTCTCTCAGTGGACTCCTCCTATGACACCACAGCTGAATGGTGTATCAGAGCGTCGTAATCGAACTTTGTTGCACATGGTTCGATCCATGATGAGCTTCACTAAGCTTCCACCTTCGTTTTGGGGCTATGCGCTTGAAACGGCGGTATTGTTGTTGAACAACGTCCACACTAAAGCAGTGGACAAAACACCATACGAGTTATGGAATGGCAAAGCTCCTAAGTATTCGTACTTGAGGATTTGGGGATGTCCTGATTACGTGTAGCAGACAGTGGGAGATAAGTTGGATAGTCGATCCACCTTATGTTATTTTGTAGGGTATCCAAAGAATTCAATCGGATATTATTTCTATTATCCTGCTGAAACAAAGGTGTTTGTTTCAAGGAATGCCACCTTCTTGGAGAAGGAGTTCTTATTGGATAAGAAAGGCGAGATGATGGAACTCGAAGAAATTCGAGAAGAACCCGAAATACAAAATAACGATCCTACACCTCAGGAACCATTGATAGACACGCCTGTACCTAGAAGATCCGAGAGGACTTCTAGACCTCCTATTCGATATGGTCTTCTTCTTGAAGGGGATCAAGATGAACCCGATATTGGATGTGATCCAAGAAACTTCAAGGAAGCAATTTCTGATGCGGATTCAAATTTATGGCTTGAAGCTATGCAGTCGGAAATAGATTCGATGCATACAAACCAAGTTTGGTCTTTAGTAGATCCTCCCGATGGAATTGTTCCAATAGGGTGTAAATGGATCTACAAGAGAAAGCTTGGGCCTGATGGTAAGGTATTGACCTACAAGGCGCGATTGGTGGCGAAAGGTTATACTCAAAGACAAGGAGTTGACTATGATGAAACCTTTTCACCAGTTGCAATGTTCAAGTCCATAAGAATCCTTATCGCCATAGCTGCTTGGTATGACTATGAGATATGGCAAATGGATGTGAAGACTGCTTTTCTTAATGGAGACATTAAGGAAGAAATCTATATGAAGCAGCCTGAGGGGTACACATCCATGGGAAGCGAGCATAAGGTATGCAAGCTTCAGAGATCAATTTATGGTCTAAAACAAGCATCAAGAAGTTGGAACCAGAAATTTGATGAAACAATAAAGGATTTTGGTTTCATCAAGAACCCGGAGGAACCATGCGTGTACAAGAAAGTAGTTAAGGATGCTGTGACATTCTTAGTACTTTATGTTGATGACATCCTACTCATTGGGAATGACGTAGGGATGTTGCAGTCAACAAAGATATGGTTATCAGGTAGATTCTCGATGAAGGATTTGGGTGAGGCATCCTATATTCTAGGGATACAGATCTATAGAGATAGATCTAAGAGAATGATAGGACTCACTCAATCAACCTACATCGACACCATATTGAAACGGTTTTCAATGGATGGGTCCAAGAGAGGACATCTACCCATGTGTCATGGAGTTTCTCTATCCAAGTCTATGTGTCCCAAGACGGATGAAGAGATAGAGAAAATGACACATGTACCATATGCGTCAGCCATAGGTAGTATCATGTATGGTATGATATCTACCAGATCGGATGTAGCATTTGCTCTGAGTGTCACGAGCAGATATCAAGCTAATCCCGGTCAAATGCATTGGAAAGCCGTAAAGGACATTCTTAAGTACTTACGAAGGACTAAGAATATGTTCATGGTATATGGAGGAAGAGAACTAAAATTGGAAGGCTATACCGACTCTAGCTTCCAAAGTGACGTGGATGACTCAAAGTCAACCTCTGGATTTGTGTTCATGCTCAATGGCGGTGCTGTCTCTTGGAAGAGTTCCAAGCAGGACACCACAGCGGATTCCACCACTTAGGCAGAATACATTGCAGCATCAACTGCTGCTAAAGAGGCCGTTTGGATGAGGAATTTTGTCCAAGAGTTGGGCGTCATTCCAGAAGTTGTTGGTCCAGTCCCGGTGTACTGCCGTTGCTCAGGCAAAGGAACCAAGGTCTCATCAAAGATCCAAACACGTACTGAGAAAATACCACATCATCCGGGAGATTGTGGAAAGAGGAGACATCACTGTCGAAAGAGTGGCCTCTGCAGAAAATATCGTTGATCCACTTACTAAGCCCTTGCCAGGACCATTATTTGACAAATATCGCAAAGAAATGGGTCTACGTAGTATGACTAGTTGGCTTTAGGGCAAGTGGGAGATTGAAAGAGTAGGTGCCCGGTGAGCCAACTTGTGGCTAAGGGCTTTGATGACTCTTTGTATAAACAATCTTTTGTTTTATATAATTTACACTTTTATTAATGGCAATGACTTTATCTTTCTTCATATTGTTATATTGTGATATACTATTGTTGTTTTGATAAAGACCTTGAATATACTATAGTGTATGTAAGATGTGGTAGAACATGGGGATGTCTATCATGAAACACATCTTATAGTCACTGTATATTCTAAACTGTTCCTAGTCGATTGAGCTGTCCGAGAATAAGGATAAGGATCGCTCGAGTTTGAGACTAGCATTTGCGATGCAGAGTACCACGTTTCATTGGTAGGGAACATAGAGATGTTCGAAGCATGCAAATGGATATTCATATGATGAATGATGGAACTACCCTATACGGACTTTCCAAGTGGTTATCACTTATCGAGTGGATAAAGTCTGCGGTTTTGGTTGTACATCATTAGTCCTTACTACTTGAAACATCATTGAGACTCTATATGCTAGTACTGTGCTTTGACTCGTTTACCGAATCTATTGGGGTCATCAGGTGTCGAGATTGGGTACAGTTACAACACATATAGGAGTCGATGCTTTGTTGTCAAGGATTCACCACATACTTGCGAGTGTGGATATCCTATGCGATCTGAGGAGATATTAGTGTGACGAATCTCTGGCCAGAGTACATGATGTGTTTTAAGAAATGGTTTCTTAGTAACACATGCGATGTGACTATTTGATCTTCAAGATGTATTGCATAGTTATCGAATCTCGAACGACTCTCGATTTAGTTGATTCGATCGAGATATATGGATGAAGGGACCGTACTGTACGCTAACCAAAATCTATTGGTTCTTGCAGGCACTATCAGTGTTACCTAGGGAATCATGGGGCGATGTTGCTAGGCGCTCTTACCATGATTCGATGGGCAAGTCGGAAATTGTTGTTCCGAGTCACAAGGAGTTGTGAGCCCACGGCTAGCTGTATCCCTGAACCATTGAGGGTCACACAGAGTAATGGATTTTTAATCCCCGTTGAGATAGTTAAATTTAAAGAGTTAAATTTAATGAACAAAGAAGTTGGACTTCTTATTTAAGAGTAGAGGAGTAAGATTTCCTAAAATGACATAGGGATGGGCATTTTTGGAAACCACTGAATTCGGATTCAGAAAAATTTATCTTGACTTTAAAAGGTGCAGAAATGGTTTCTGTGCACATTGGTGAAATCGGTTTATCAATCATACAACAGGTCACAATTTTCAAAAACCTAGTTATTTTCTCTCTAAAGTGGCCGCCCCCCTTCCCTCTCTACTCAGGAAAATCCAGCCTGTGAATTTTGTATTACAGTCTGGTTTAACGGATCAAATTCGTTAATTCTCTTCGTAGAAACTTTTGATAGATTTTCTAGTGCAATCTATCAGAGGGATTAAATATCCGTTCGTGGACCTGATTGAAGAACAGTTCGTCCATCAGTTCCAGGGATATACAACAAGAGCAGAGCAATCTGTTGGTGTCCATAATCTCGCTTCGAGATTGCAGGTAAAAATTTATAATTGTTATTTAATTTTTACACACACAATTTAATCGTTAAGTTTTGATACCCATTATGGAATCGTTCCATATAAAATTTTAAACTTCCGTTGCACCGGGTATCAATCCGGATTGATCTGATTGCCGCGTTCTCCAACAGGTTCTAAGAAAAACGAGGCCCTGGGAAAAGCTTAAAATATGGGCCCTTTCGTATTAACTTGAAAACTCAAATATATATATATATTTTAAAATACCGAATAACATAATTGTAATGCCACGTTTTTATCTTAAATGAGTTTAATTGAGATAATCAGAGTTTCCAGAGTTCAAGAGCCGACTTGTTTTTTATCAGGGTCTATTTTGCAAATTTTGGTAATTTCAGGGATTAAAACGCAAATATTGGATTTATATATTATCTACACTTGGTTGATTTGGTCATTCCCTTCATCTCCTTCCTTGAGCGTGAGCCTCCATTGTTAGCCGCCCCATCTTGATTTCAAGCTTTGGGATTTCGGTTTCCGATCGATCCGTCCGTTAGAAATTATTTCTGAAGGCAGATTAGCGATCACTGCAGCGAGAGCTTCGTTATACCATAAGTATTTATCCAATCAGATACGTTTTGTTTTTTGGATGTTGTTAGAATCGTTCGAGATTCGAGTATGTTGTTCTTGACAGAGTTCTGATCGTTTATTATCTGTCGGTTTTGAATTAGAGCGATGTTCGGAATTGTTATGATTTTTTGGAAGTTATTTTCGAAAATGAAGTTTTGAGTTGTGTTGGGTTTGACTTGTTATTGTTGTCTTAGAATTGATATGAGTTGATATCGTTATTGAACTGCTGTCTGCGTTTCCGGTTTGTTCAGTTTATAGCCGTTATGCCGTCGGTTTGAGTTTCGAGATTTCAAACCGTTTTTGAGTTGTTGAAACTTTGGCTTGTGAGTGATCGTTGTTGTTGATCATCTCTTGTATTTGTACAGATTGTTGGAGTTTGTCGAGCCCTGTGTTAGCAGCATTTGGTCGTCGAGAGTTGGACAAAGAACGGTAAAGAGATTTCCTTGAGCCGTTGTTGTTGTTTAGGTTGTATAGTTTTTGATACAATCTTTTATTGTAGCTTATCCAGAGTTGGAAATACTTGCATTGAAAGGTAAAAACAGTCATCGTTAGCGGGATAGTATACTCGGGACAGTTGGTTCTCGAGTTTCCCTTAAAATCACATACTTGCATCAATACTTGTTCTAGCATGTGGAACTTGTAATTTGCTTATTTATTGAGCTTTTGTTATGTGGCTTATGTTTTATGTTTTGTTATGCATTAATCTTGGGCCAACTTTGATTTCAGCGGGCAGAATAACCCTTTTTGTTTAGACGTTTTGGGGGCTATACTGTGAGTGGCCTGGGTGTAGAGGTTCACCTAGTGTCAGCATACTCCTTATAGTTGCACCAAAGTCTAGGGGAGTGGGATATGTGGCACTACCTCGATTGGGAGAGTCGGTGAGTCATTACGTGATCTCATCCTCGGGATCCCAAAAATCACAGCAGCAAATCCCTCGTTTATCAGAATTGATATCCCGATTTAAAGACATGTATTTCATTACGATGATATTGGTTACGTTGTTACCTTGAAAGCATGTTTGTTGTTGTATTACTTGTTATGTTGCTTTTACTGGGATTATCATTCTCACCGGTTTATCCGATTGTTGCTTTGTTTTGTATGTGTACTTGGCAATAGGTGGGGCAGGATCGAGTCAGCGAAGACCTGGTTAACAGCAAGAGGGAGAGTTAGTAGTGGGACTCAGTTTTGAAGTCGAATCAGCATGTTTATCTAGTTTAAAATTGAAGCATGTTAGAACTCGAACTTGTTATGTTTGTTATTCGAATTTGTTTTGTATTCGGATTGTAATCTAGAATCGAAGCATGTTGGTGTTGTATCGATTTAGATCCTTGTTGATCTTAGGCTTTATGAAAGCATGTTTGATTTTGTGTATTCTCTACATCCTGTTTTAGTATATGTAATTGAATGCACGTCAGAAGCAAGCGCGGGATATTTTTTTGTTAGCCTGAGCATTCTGCCCAGGCCTCCCGCACACGCGAGGCATTCCAGGGGCCTCGATTTTTTTGGCCCGCGTGCGCGCGAGCTTTGCAACTCGCGTGCGCGCGAGTCCTCGGTTGGGCTCGGGTTGATAAACCCGCGCGCGCGCGAGATGGCTCTCTCGCGCGGGCGCGAGGCGTTCCTTTTAAAAAAAAAACTTTTGACTTGCTTTAATCTTGGGTTCTGGTTTGATTATTTATTGATTAATCCAATATTAGTTGTTTAGAACCGAGGTCTCACAATAATCAAAATAAACCAAAATACGTTAATCAAGAAAATACACAAATGAAATAAGGTTTACATAATTCCTCAAAATAATTTAATCAACAATAAATATTATTTAAAATTGGCTCTTCTTGCATTTTTTTATAGCAAAACCATCAATTATGTTGTCATATGATATATCTTCCAATATGTCTTTTTCGATGCAGAGGATCGCCAAACCATTCAGTCTCTCTTGACTTATTGTGATTCTCAAATAAGATTTCAATAATTTTAACTTGTAACTCAATGATGCTACATTCACAGGAATAGTCAATAAAATTTGATATGCAAACACGATCATACGAAAATATCCATTTTAATACAAACTCTAAAATTTTAATTGATGTCCAAGATTTATTTGTGTCATATGCTTCCAGAGATAGCATCTTTTGCAATATTTTTAGTTCTAAAAACAGATCATGAACATCAATATCACATAACCGCGAGCACAAAACCACAAACTGACAAAAGAAGCAAAGTGTTATCAAAAATCTCAAAATTAAAAACTCAAACCCTTATTTTGTGTGGATGGATTTTGTGTGAGATCATTATATATAATATTTATATATAAATATATATAATAATAATTTATTAAAAAAATTTGGGGCCCCGCGGCCCTGGGCACGTGCCCTGGCTGCCCAGGGCCAGGGTCGCCCCTGAATAGATATCATGAGAAGAGGAAGGAATTACAACTTCAGCATTTGTTATTGTTGTTATTATTAGAAAACTATTTTTGAGCTAGTAGTGCAAATATAGCTTATATGTATGGAAATGTCTTGGGGTTCAAGGTGGGGTGAACAGTTGTTTCAAAAATATTTCACAAGAGAAATAATTAAGGGAGTGTTTGAAAAAATAAATAAATAAACGTCTATTGATTAAATTTCTAGATTATGAATAAGTGAAGAATATCATAAATAGGTGTTTGATAAATAAGTGATTCTAATATGAAAAAATTGTAGATAAATCCCCAACAAGAAATCCAACATGTTTCTCAGTCCCTGTGTAAGACTTTTAATGTTTCGAACCCCTGACAATTGCTTGTACGTTGAACTCCCTATTTGTGACCAATTTACCAAACTACCCTCAATTTTCTTGAAAACCCCACAATACCCTCTACTCTTATTTTTCAAATAAAGAAAAGAAACAGAAAGCTAAGAAGAATGTTCGGAGTAAGAACGGTCGGTACTTTCCCTCTCTTGTTCTTCTTGATTCTCCACAGTCTTCTCCCTCAACCAAAAACAAGTAATCCATCGACTTGGGTTTCTTTGTAGATCTGTGTTGACTGAAAAAATTTGTCAATCTTTATGCTCACTGCTCACAATCAGTTTTTCATAGATTTGAAGGTATGGATTTCGATTTGAAATATTATAAACTTTGGACGAACAGTACATTGTCATAGCTTGATGTATTGTGTTCGTGTTTAAAATTTTCAATCGGTGGAATTGTTTGAGATTTTGTTATGATTTTAGAGATTGTGTTTAATTTGGTGCATTGAATACGAACGTCATGTTTTGATTAGGGATTTATCTCCAATTAACCGCATTAAAAACGTGGTTCGTGTTTTAAAAATAAAAATAAAAAAATGGCAGGTTCGTACAAGGTGGTAGATGAACATTTAATCTATTATTTATTGTATGCATATGCAAAATAAATGGATGGGACCCAAGGTAGGTATAAAAAAAAATAGAGATTTTTTGAACAATAACCTTCATTTTACTCTCACTTAGAAATATAACCTTCTCTTTTTAATTCATTTAATTTTACTCATTTACCCTTTTACATAAATTCTTCCACAAACAAACATATAAAACACAATAAATAAAATAAATGAATGAATGACTCCAACAACGACACTACTGTAGCTAAGGACAATTTTTTTTTTAGAAATAATTATATTTTATTTTATGTTATAAAATCTTATAATTAATCTTCTCTTGAAACATATATTTATGATTCGTGACATAATATTGTTAATTTAACCAAGCCAAAATTTTAAAAAAAATTGTCTAAAGTTGATGTGTACTGCCAAATTCTCCAATAGAAGGAATTCTCTTTTTCTTTACTCTTCCTTTCCGAACTTTAACTTTGGGAGGTAGCACTATCAAAAAACCAATGTCAGCAGGTACGTTTCATTCATTTGAAGGTGGCACTGGATAAATTGTTTCCACATACGCCAAGTTCCATACATTCGTGTCATAGTAATGCAAGCAGAATTCATAAATATCCATATTTTGATGACTAGAAGCCGCAATAGCATGTGCACATGGAAGTCTATCAATGTCTAATACTCGACACCAACATATTCTTCTATTTAAATTCACAATAACATCGTGACCAAATCCGGTGAATTGATATTCAGACGTATTCATTTGAACAACTTTCATTTTTTGTGATTCAATAAATCTTGACCTCACTATCTTCTCAGCCCATGGAGTGAGATGTCGTGTTGAAGCAGTGGCGGCTATTGAACCACGACATGATAAGGTTTTGAATTGCATCTAACAAAACAACAACTGGAAGTTCACGTGCAAATACCAACTTTGAATTAATTGACTCAGATCCATTGGTCGTCGTGATATTATAACATGAACCATGAAAGTGTGCCCTAGCCCATTTCTGTCGATCAATGTTTCCCTTGAGATAACCTGTGATACTTGGATAATTGTTCCTCATCTCATTGTACAGTTCATTAAACTCAGTCAGTCTGTAAGCCTTAGCAGTATGCATAAACAATGCAACTCCACCCTGCTTTGGATTTCAATCTTGTCTTGATGTTTTGTCCAAGGTGCCATATATAGTGTCCATGTTTGATAGCTTGTATACAGAAGCAAGACTATTGATGATTCCTCTGTGCCTGTCAGAAATAAAAACTAATTCATTATCATCCGGTATCAAGTCATGAAACTTCTCAAAAAACCAGGTCCATGATTCTTCACTTTCTACGTCAACAATTGCCCAAGCAATTGGATATTGGTGATGGTTTCCATCTTGTGTTGTGGCTATAAGAAAAACACCTTTGTACTTACATGTCAGATGTGTACCATCAACCGTCCTCATGTATTTGAATCCTACAATGCATGCTCTGTATGCCAAGAACATATATTTGAAGCTATTATCTGGATTGACCTTCAAATATGTTGTTGACCCTGGATTTACTTGCTCAAGCATATACAAGTAAGCTGTAAGTAATTTGAAACTTTCCACGTGATCTCCCCTCAACTGGTTTATAGCAAGCTATTTTCCCTTCCATGCTTTGAATTAGCTTATCTCGACACCCTTATTTTGCATCATTGTTTGTACTGCTTTCAAGGCAGGCATTTTTTGTTGCCCTCTAAAATTTTCTACCAACATAATGAGATTGTGTTAAGGTAATTCCTTCAGATGTTTTTACAATCTTAATTCCTAAGATTACATCTACTTTCCCCATATCTTTCATATCAAAATGTTTTGTTAACATTTTCTTAGTATTCATGATGATATCATGTCTACTACCCATTATGAGCATGTCGTCTACATATAGACAGACAATTACATATAAGTCAGGTGTGCTTTTTATATAAACACATTTATCACACTCGTTAATCTTGAATCCATTTGACATCATTGTTTTGTCAAACTTTTCATGTCATTGTTTAGGAGCTTGTTTTAGCCCATACAATGATTTAACGAGTCTACATACTTTCTTTTCTTTACCAGGAGCAATAAATCCTTCAGGTTGTTCCATATATATTTCTTCTTCTAACTCACCATTTAAAAAGGCCGTCTTTACATCCATTTGATGAATTTTGAGATTATTTAAAGCAGCAATTTCTATAAGTACTCGAATAGACGTTATTCTCTTAACAGGTGAATATGTGTCGAAGAAATCCAACCCTTCTTTTTGTCTAAATCCTTTAGCCACTAATATTGCTTTGTATTTTTCAACAGATCCATCAGCTTTGTATTTTATTTTTAGGATCCATTTCCATCCTAAAGGTTTGCTTCCTGGTGGGAGATCTACTAATTCCCAAGTATGATTTTGCATGATGGAATCTATTTCACTATTTACGGCCTCTTTCCAAAGCAGAGCGTCAGGACTAGATAGCACTTTGCTTAAAGTCCTTGGATCATTTTCTATAGCATAACTAAAAAAATCAGGACCAAAAGTTTTAGCTATCTTAGCTCGTTTACTATGCCTCGGTTCTTCACTTTCATAAGTTTCCTCATTAGTGGATTCATGAACTCTTTTAAAAGAGCTCTTTTATTTTCCTTCCTTACAAGGAAAGATGTTCTAAAAAAATGCAGCATTCCTTGATTCGATTATCGTATTTTCATGTATATCAGGAATTACTGACTTGTGCACTAAGAACCTATATGCACTACTATTGTTTGCATATCCAATAAAGATGCAATCTACAGTCTTAAGTCCAATTTTTACTTGTTTTGGCTTTGGTACGTATTTCTACTTTACCCAAACACCCCCACACTTTCAAGTATTTGTATGAAGGTCTATGACCTTTCCATAATTCGTAAAAAGATTCATTCTTACTTTTGTGTCGTATCTTATTAAGAATATGATTTGCTGAAAGGATTGCTTCCCCCCACAAGTTTTGGGGTAATCCAGAACTTATCAGCATGGAATTCATCATCTCTTTTAGAGTACGGTTTTTTCTTTCTACGACACCATTAGATTGTGGTGAATAAGGAGCAGTTTTTTGATGAATAATGTCATATTCATTGCAAAATGCTTCAAACGGAGCAACATATTCACCTTCTCTATCACTACGATTTTTCTTGATTCGTTTTCCAAGTTGATTTTCAACTTCATTTTTATAAGTTTTAAAAATTTCTAGAGCTTTATCTTTGCTTCTCAATAGAAACACGTAACAGAATCTAGTGCAATCATCAATGAATGTAATAAAGTACTTTTTCCCACCTCTAGTTTGTACAAACTTTAAATCACAAATGTCAGTGTGAATTAGTTCTAGAAGTATCGTACTTTTCCACTTTGTGAAAATGTACTTTAGTTAATTTAGCTTGAACACATACTTCACATTTATAGCTTGAATCAATATTATTCTTTGGAATAAGATTTAACTTTCCGAGTTTCCTCAAAGTGTTGAAGTTAACATGTCCTAATCTAGTATGCTATAAATTAGAACACTCAACCAAATAATTCAAAGCTTTAACTTTATTGCATTCAAAATCTCAAAGTAAATTCATTACATTCATCTTGAACATTCATTTTTCTATATAACCTTTGCCTAGGAACTGTCCATTTTTTATGATTACAACTTTGCCGGCTTCAAACACTATTCTAAATCCGGCCATAACCAGTCTAGAGCCCGATACAAGATTCTTTCTTATGTTCGGAACATGAAGGACATCTATAAGAGTAAGCTCCTTTTCTGAAGTCATCTTGATCACCACTTTGCCTAATCCAATGATGTTAGATGTTGCATTGTTACCCATGTAGAGTTTTCGTCCACTTATGGGTGTATACTTGGAGAATAACTCCTTGTCAGCACAAATATGTCGTGTCGCTCCAGTGTCGATATATCATTCTCTAAGATGATCAACCATGTTAGCCTCGAAGACTAATGCTGATAGATCTAACTCAGACAAGCCAATAGGCACAAATCTATGTTGGACAACATTTGCCCGATCCTGATTGTCCTTTTTTGGTAAGAGACAATCCTTGGATTTGTGGTTTGATTTGCCACAATTCCAGCAAGTTCTTTTCAGTTCTTGTTTTTCCCTTGCTTTGGACCTTTTCGAAATTGCTTTCTTTTATTGGTAGTGTTTGGCTCCACTAGATTTGCCTTTGATTCCATAGGAATCTTCCCGGATTTAATCTCTGATTTGCGATTATCTTCCTCAATTCGCAGCCGGACGATTAAATCTTCGAGTCCCATTTCTTTGCGTTTATGCTTCAAGTAATTTTTAAATTTCTTCCACAAAAGCGGCAGGTTCTCGATCGAAGCAGCAACTTGGAAGGATTCACTTATCATCATCCCTTTGGCCATTATGTCATGGAGGATGATTTGAAATTCTTGCACTTGGTTTATCACCGTTTTGGTATCAATCATCTTGGATTCAAGGAACCTTCCGACCAAGAATTTCTTAGTGCCGAAATCCTCCGTTTTGTATTTCTTCTCTAAGGATTCCCACAGTTCCTTAGCAGTCTTGGTTGCAGAGTATACGCTATACAGCGTATTGTCCAACCCATTTAGTATGTAGTTCCGGCATAAGAAGTTGCTGTGAGACCATGCATCGAAAGCAGACCTTGCTTGTGTGTCAGCATTTGTTGCCGGAACAGCAACAACTTCCTTCAAAAACCTCGCAAGATGAAGTGTTGTGAGGTAAAACAACATCTTTTGTTGTCATGTCTTGAAGTCAGTACCGGAGAACTTCTCAGGTTTCTCGGCATGTACATTAGAAGCGACAGGGGCCGTGACAACAAGAGGTGTAACAGGTGGCTGTGTAACAGGGGGCGGCGTGACAGTAGCCGATGAATCAGTAGCCATCATACAAAATTTGTCTTAAACTTGTTAGCAACCTTGAACAGTATGCACGCAACAACAAAAGAATTTAGCGAGCCGAGAGTTTGACTCTCTATATTTAATACAAATTTACCTGCCTAGGTGCTTACGGATTGATCAAATTATCTCCCAAGATAGAACGCTAATCACCAACTTCGGTTAGTAGCACTACAAAAACCGAAGAATCTTTTGAAGACTCAAAGTGTTTAAGAAACTCGGACTCAACTCAGAAGGAAGAGTATGCAAGAAGAAGAGAAAGAAAGAATGAAATGAGCGAGTTCGAATGAATGGGGAGGGTTCTATTTATAGACATTGGAAGGCTGCCTCGGACAGTCAAACCATGTAGTAACCCAGATTCTATTTTAAGATAATAATATGTTAAACATGATTAAGGGTTGGTAATTAATAAATTTCAGAGTGTTATTGAACTTCGGAAGAGAATTTGGGCTTTTGACTTTGGGCCGGATCGGAAGCTCCGAACTCAGATCGGAAGCTCCGATCCCAGCCACTTCGGAAGCTCAGCGGAAGCACCGAGATCAGAAGCTCCGATCCTGGAACGGACGTTCCGATCTCCAGCTGCCAGCAATGCTTGATGACTCAGCCGCGAGTTTTGACAAGTGTTGAACGTAGAGCAGATCGGAAGCTCCGATTTCCCGATCGGAAGTTCCGATCCCGACGTGTCACACATGCATGCAGTGAGCTGGATCGGAAGCTCCGATCCTGAAATCGGAAGTTCCGATCCTGGCCGGAAATTTCGCCTATAAATAGGGCTTCTCGGATTCATTTCTGAATTACGAATTCCCGAGTTTCTTTCTTCAGTTATATAGTGTGAGATATACACTTGAGGGCCCTATCGGTTAAGATAGAGGTTCTGGAATAACCAAGGTATGGTTATAGTCATCCGGGACTAGCGACTCCAAAGGACTAACTACGAACGAAGGTATGGTCCGGGAATCTATTTAAGTTTTGGGAGTACTTATTAGCTTAGTTAAGGCTTATAGAATTTATATAGTGATACAGTGAACATTTGAATATAGGCTTGGAACCTAGGATCTTATTATACTTGAACTAGCCTAGAGGTACGTACACATTGACTGAGATTGCCAGCGAGTATACATGTTTATATGTTGCATTTATTTGGCATTATTATATGGCATAATGTATGCTTTACCGTTTTCTATACTCATATGTCATGTGCATATACACGTTGAGCCTAAACCTTGTTATACCTGACTATAGAGCCGCTCAGCTCTATACTCAATAGTTTGTCACTGAGAGTACCGCGACGGCGGGGGCATTTATGTCTGTCTACTCTGGTGTACTAGACGAGTGTGGTTGCACCCAGAGGTTGATCCGTGCGGTGGCAGCACTCATGTGGCGCCGGTACTGAGCATGATTTTCGGATGACCCGTTACCAGTCATCATGTTGCATGCATCATATATTTACGTGTACTCATGTTTATGTACTGGGCGTTAGCGCTCACGTCCTAGTTGTTATCTTGAACACCCTATTCCATGGGGCAGGTCGCAGGATGGACGGAGCTGGTAGTTCAAGGCAGGACTAGGGAGCAGGAGCCTTGAGGATTTTATACAGCAGGATTCGATATAGCTGTATAATGTTTACTGTTTCGATTTGGTTGTATCACTACAGATTTAAGCCTGGATTATATTACTAAGCTGATATGTAAATTATGATTTTGTTTCCGCATGTTTTACTTTGTTAAGTTATTTTGCTGTATTAAGTTTAATGCATGCTATAAGTTTCCAGTTAATAGGTGATACCATGCAGGGTCACTACATTTTTTGTATCAGAGCATGCTTAGATTTTGGGATTAGTACTTGGGATTTAGTTTAGTCTTGAGTAATTCCTGCGCATTTGGGATTTTAATGTGCAATTCTTTTCAGGATATGGCTGACGAGAGTCACGGTAGTGTTGGCCAGGGAGGTGGTCATCATCATCGTCGCCATCATCATCATGATGATCATCATCGTCATCATGAGGGTAGACGTCGCTACTCTATCAATAAGTTCATGCAAGTAGAACCGAAACCCTTGGTGGGAGGTGAGAATCCTGAACAGGCGAGGAGTTGGATGTCTAAACTCGAGAGTACTTGTTGTGCTTTCGATTGTACTGAGGATCAGAAATTGGAAGTTCTAGAATTTGTTCTAGAAGATCGAGCACGTTTTTTGTGGGATGCCAAAGCTACTCAGGCACGCACTGAGAGAGGACAGGTGACTTGGGGGGATTTCTGTCGGGAGTTCCAGAAATTGTATTTTTCTCCGGCTGTTCGCCAAGCACGATCTATGGAGTTGCTTACTCTGAGGCAAGGATCAATGACTATTGATCAATATCAGCAACGATTTCTTGATCTGCTACCTTTCAGTCCTCATATCAATGAGAGTGATGCGTCTAAGTATGATATCTTTCTACAAGGTTTGAACCAAGATATCTACTCACAGGTTGTCGTCTGTGATGATCCGGTATCTTTTGAGACTTTGGTGAACCGTTGCCGTCTTGTGGAAACTAGCAACAGGCGGGCACAGTTGATGATGCCAGCACAGCCTAGTGGATCTTTTGAGCCTCGAGCTCAATCTGTTGTGCAATCTGTACCTACGTCTTCTTCTACTCCTAGTACTTCATCTGGATCTCGTGGTTCACGAGGTATGTTCCGTTTTGGGAAGAAGAATAAGAAGGAGAAGTTTTGTAGTCATTTTGGAGGGAAGCATCCTGCAGCTTCATGTCGGAGAGCTACTGGTGCTTGTTATATTTGTGGTCAGCAGGGACATCTGCGGAGAGATTGTCCTCAGCGCATGGGTTCTGCTAGTGGATCGGGATCACAGGTTGGATCTCAGGCTTCTATTGTTCCACGTCAGCAGCCAGCACCACAGAGTTCTTCCGGATATCGTCCCCAGACTCAAGGGCAGGTGTTTGCTCTGTCTCAGGAGCAGGCTACAGAGGGAAGCGATCGCATGTTGGCAGGTACCTTTCTGTTATGTGGTATTCCTGCACTTGTATTAATTTATACTGGAGCATCGCATTCCTTTATTTCTAGTCGCTTTGTTAAGAGACATAGATTACCTTATGTATCATTAGATATGGATTTAGTTGTATCTACTCCGTTGGAGCAAGAGATAGTAACTAAGCGTCTAGTGATGGGTTGTCTTCTAGAATTTGAGGGTAATACGTTATCGGCTAATTTGATGATATTAGCGATGGCAGATTTTGACTGTATCTTGGGAATAAATATGCTGACTTTGTATCACGCTGCTGTGGATTGTTATCAGCGTCTGGTACAGTTTCATCCGGATGAGGGTGATAGCTGGTATTTTTATGGTGAGGGTGCGCGACCTCCGATGCCACTTGTTTCGGCTCTGAAGGCATGTCATGTCTTGGAGTCAGGTGGGGAGGGCTACCTCATCTATGCAGTTGATATGTCCACGAGTAGTACGGGTATTGATCAGTTACCGGTTGTCAGTGAGTTTCCTGATGTATTCCCTGATGAGATTCCTGGTTTTCCTCCGGTGCGAGAGGTTGAATTTGGTATTGATTTAGTACCAGGAACTACGCCTATATCCCGAGCACCTTATCGTCTGGCACCTTCAGAGATGAGGGAATTGAAACAGCAGTTACAAGATCTGCTTTATAAGGGATATATTCGTCTGAGTGTTTCTTCGTGGGGAGCACCTATTTTATTTGTCAAGAAAAAAGATGGATCGATGCGATTATGTATTGATTACAGGCAGTTGAATCGTGTCACCATTAAGAATAAGTATCCTTTGCCGCGGATTGATGATCTGTTCGATCAACTACAGGGTACTTCTGTTTACTCCAAGATAGATCTGAGATCTGGTTACCACCAGATGCGGGTACGAGACTCAGATATATCTACGACTGCTTTCAGGACTAGATACGGGCATTATGAATTTCTGGTGATGCCATTCGGTTTAACGAATGCACCGGCAGTGTTCATGAATCTGATGAATCAGATATTTCAAGAGTATCTGGATAGATTTGTCATCGTCTTCATTGATGATATTCTTGTCTATTCTCATGACAAGGATGAGCATGCACAACATCTAAGGATTGTTTTACATATGTTACGAGATAAGCAGCTGTATGCGAAATTGAGCAAGTGTGAATTTTGGCTTGATCGGGTAGTGTTTCTCGGTCATGTGATTTCTAATGAAGGGATATCTGTTGATCCTAGTAAGATAGAGGCAGTGCTAAACTGGTCTCGTCCGACGACGGTTGCTGAGATTCGTAGTTTATTGGGTCTAGCGGGATATTACCGTCGGTTCATCGAGAATTTTGCACAGTTGGCAAGGCCTTTGACTCAGCTTACTCGGAAAGATGTTACCTTCATATGGTCCTCGGATTGTAAGGAGTCATTTCACGAGCTGCGTAGACGTCTTACTACTGCACCTGTGCTAGCTCTATCTTCTGGATCAGGAGGTTATGTTGTCTATACTGATGCCTCTGGTCAGGGGTTAGGATGTGTTCTGACACAGCATGAACATGTTATTGCCTATGCTTCTCGACAGTTGAAGACGCATGAGAGTAACTATCCAGTGCATGATCTCGAGTTGGCCGCCATTGTATTTGCGCTCAAGATTTGGAGGCATTACCTTTATGGCGAGAAATTTGAGATATTCACGGATCACAAGAGTTTGAAGTATTTATTCACTCAGGCGGAGTTGAATATGCGACAGAGACGCTGGATGGATCTTCTGAAGGATTATGATTGTGAAATCAAATATCATCCAGGTTCTGTCAATCTTACTGCTGATGCCTTGAGTCGGCAGGTGAGACTTTCTGCACTTCAGACTAATGAAATATCTCATATGATTCAAGAGTGCTGTTCATTGAGTTTTACGCTCAAGCACAAGAAAGGAAGAAATGGGATTCGATTGTATACTATTCTATCTAAGCCAGCATTGTATTCTCGGATCAGAGATGCTCAGATATCTGATGTTAAGACTCAGCATTTGGCACGTCTAGCCAATGGAGTTAATACATATGGATTCCATTTTCAGGCAGATGGGTTATTGTGCTTATCTAATCGAGTGGTTGTACCTAATGTTGCGGAGCTCAGGAACGATATTCTTCCTCAAGCTCACAGGAGTCGATTATCAGTTCATCCTGGTAGCATGAAAATGTATAAGGACTTGCGAATTAGATTCTGGTGGAAAGGGATGAAGAGGGGTGTGTATCAATTTGTTTCGAGATGTTTGGATTGTCAACAGGTCAAGGCTGAACATCGACGACCAGGTGGATTACTGCAGAATCTTGAGATTCCCGAATGAAAGTGGGAGCACGTGACTATGGACTTTGTTACCCACTTACCTATGACTACACGTCAGTGTGATGCTATCTGGGTTTTCGTTGACCGTTTGATGAAATCAGCACACTTTATTCCTTATAACCGGGAGTATTCTTATGATCGCATGGCACGTTTATACATCCAGGAGATAGTACGATTACATGGGATTCCAGTGAGCATAGTCAGTGATAGAGACCCGCGATTTACCTCACATTTTTGGGGTAGTTTTCAGGAGGCGTTGGGTACCAATCTGAGTTTGAGCACTGCATATCATCCGGAGACTGACGGGCAGTCAGAGCGGACGATTCATATGCTGGAGGATATGCTACGTTCTTCTGTCATGGATTTTGGTTTATCTTGGCAGGATCAGTTACCTTTGATCGAATTTGCCTACAATAACAGTTATCATCATAGTATCGATATGGTACCTTTCGAGGCATTGTACGGTTGACGGTGTCGTACTCCGTTATTTTGGGATGAAGTCGGGGAACGACAAGTCGAGGGTCCTGAATTGGTGCAGCAGATTGTAGACAAGGTAGATTTGATCAAACATAGGATCAAAGTTGCTCAAGATAGACAAGCCAGTTATGCTAATATTCACCGCAGGTCACTTCAGTTTGAGCCTGGTGAATATGTGTTCCTTCGAGTATCACCTTTCAAGAAGGTGATGAGATTCGGCGTGAAAGGCAAGTTGTCTCCTCGTTTCATTGGGCCTTTCCAAATACTGGAAAAGATCGGAGATGTTGCATATCGTCTGGCGTTACCGCCAAATCTTTCCAGTATACATAATGTTTTTCATGTGTCGTTACTTCGACAGTACATAGCTGATGAATCTCATGTGATTCAGTCTACTGATATTCAGCTAGAGCCAGATCTGTCTTTTGTTGAACGACCAATCCGTATCCTAGACAGGAAGGAGAAAGTTCTTCGAAACAAGACTATACCACTTGTGATGGTACAGTGGCAGCGCCGAGGCGTTGAAGAAGCAACTTGGGAAACTGAGAGTCGTATGCAAGCGGAATATCCTGAGTTGTTTGCTTTGTACTTTTGATTTACCATGTAAGATGTAATTACAGTTGTTGTAATAAAACATGGTTTGATGTTTCATATTGTTATCTTAATTTTGTCTTTAGATGTTATTTCGTGGACGAAATATCTAAAGGTGGGGAGAATGTAGTAACCCAGATTCCATTTTAAGATAATAATATGTTAAACATGATTAAGGGTTGGTAATTAATCAATTTCGGAGTGTTATTGGACTTCGAAAGAGAATTTGGGCTTTTGACTTTGGGCCGGATCGGAAGCTCCGAACTCAGATCGGAAGATCCGATCCCAGCCACTTCGGAAGCTCAGCGGAAGCACCGAGATCGGAAGCTCCGATCCTGGAACGGACGTTCCGATCTCCAACTGCCAGCAATGCTCGATGACTCAGCCGCGAGTTTTGACAAGTATTGAACGTAGAGCAGATCGGAAGCTCCGATCGCCCGATCGAAAGTTCCGATCCCGATGTGTCACACATGCATGCAGTGAGCTGGATCGGAAGCTCCGATCCTGAAATCGGAAGTTCCGATCCTGGCCGGGAATTTCGCCTATAAATAGGGTTTCTCAGATTCATTTCTGAATTACGAATTCTCGAGTTTCTTTCTTCAGTTATATAGTGTGAGATATACACTTGAGGGCCCTATCGGTTATAATAGAGGTTCTGGAATAACCAAGGTGTGGTTATAGTCATCCGGGACTAGCGACTCCAAAGGACTAACTACGGAGAAGGTATGGTCCGGGAATCTATTTAAGTTTTGGGAGTACTTATTAGCTTAGTTAAGGCTTATAGAATTTATGTAGTGATACGGTGAACTTTTGAATATAGGCTTGGAACCTAGGATCTTATTATACTTGAACTAGCCTAGAAGTACGTACACATTGACTGAGATTGCCAGCGAGTATACATGTTTATATGTTGCATTTATTTGGCATTATTATATGGCATAATGTATGCTTTACCGTTTTCTATACTCATATGTCATGTGCATATACACGTTGAGCCTATACCTTGTTATACTTGACTATAGAGCCGCTCAGCTCTATACTCGATAGTCTGTCACTGAGAGTACCGCGACGGCGGGGGCATTTATGTCTGTCTACTCTGGTGTACTAGACGAGTGTGGTTGTACCCAGAGGTTGATCCGTGCGGTGCCAGCACTCATGTGGCGCCGGTACTGAGCATGATTTTCAGATGACCCGTTACCAGTCATCATATTGCATGCATCATATATTTACGTGTACTCATTTTTATGTACTGGGCGTTAGCGCTCACGTCCTAGTTGTTATCTTGGACACCCTATTCCATGGGGCAGGTCGCAGGATGGACGGAGCTGGTAGTTCAAGGCAGGACTAGGGAGCAGGAGCCTTGAGGATTTTATACAGCAGGATTCGATATAGCTGTATAATGTTTACTGTTTCGATTTGGTTGTATCACTACAGATTTAAGCCTGGATTATGTTACTAAGCTGATATGTAAATTATGGTTTTGTTTTCGCATGTTTTACTCTGTTAAGTTATTTTGTTGTATTAAGTTTAATGCATGCTATTAGTTTTCAGTTAGTAGGTGATACCATGCAGGGTCACTACAAACCACTTTGCTGCATACATGTCCGAGGAGTTGCAATGGTTCGGTCTGAAGAGACGCACTGGTTCGGACCAAAAGGTCGCATCCGTTCACAAGAAATGTTGCACCTTAATCGGGCTGAATAGTTGCACTGATTCGGAAGAAAAAATAAAATATTTAATTGTTTTTTGTCCAAAAAAGTTATATCATGTCAAAGCCCAGCCCACGCCCCGGTCCGTGCTGAGCCGAGCCGGCCGGCGGCGGTGCGCGTGTGGCTAATGGTTCGAACCTAGCATAGTCTAGGTCCGCTCCCCTTAACAAACATGGGTACCCCTGGGGCCCCAACTCCTTGTCACAACTTAGGCTATATATAGTGTCATCCATTCCCATATTTTATCAATGTGGGACAATGAGCATCAATCTCATCCTACCAATCCAACTTGTCCAAACAATTTTTCCAACAAATAATCCAAGTTGTGAACCACCAGAATCAGCATGACCATTTAAACAAAATTCTGAATCAACATTATTGTCACAAAGAATCTGAACTTTCTTCTTTATTTTCACATGAATCAAAGGCCTATTATTTGTATCACCAATTAACAAATATGTCTACAAACACTTTTCATCCTTTACATATATCGGGTCATAGGATGATCACAAATATATGTTAAATAACTGAATTTTAATTCAATCTCACTTTTGTTTCAAGCACACTTTTCATATACTTCATCTTTCATTCGTGACATAGTCTTTTAAGAGACATCAAAACTTACTGCTGTATAACCACCATTTAATCCCGAACACCATTCAAATATTCCTTGCTCGTTAGTTTTCCATTCTCCATCATTTCAAAATAAAACAATAATTCGTGTCATTTTCCTGTTACAAGAAAATTACAACAATGCATGCTAGATTAAAAAATAAATAAATACTTCACTGATATATAAAATTAGAATATACAAAACCATATAATAAGCACTAAGAATCGCAATATACTAAGAACACATATAAATGAAGTAATGTGATGAAGGTTTACTCATTAAATGCGAACAGATTCTACAATTACAACACTCTGAAATTCAACCAATTCATAATACAAGACAATTAAAACCAAAATAATGTATATACTGAAATATACAAATAGAAGCCAGTATGTGTATGCAAAAATGTGTATAATGCAGATTTTTCATTTCCTGTAGATATTCAAGAATGATTCCATCAATTAAACTTACTCATCCTTTCGACATATCACAATTCAAAAATCAAATAACCACAGCTAATTCGCAGCAAGAACAATCTGGCCTATATCAGATGACTTAACCTTCATCGAATTCAATAACAAACTAATAGTTAATCTCAGACCCAAGCGCCGAATAACACCTCTTAATTTTGGAGTCAATTTGATTGAAGGTGAAATATTTCATATCTATCATCCATGCTTGAAATTAATTCAATTAAATAAATAAATTTTGTTCTTTATCACACGATTAATAATTAATAAACCAAGAAAACTCAAAAGAAAAAAGTAACAAATTATTTACTAGAAGAAAAAAAAATTAAAGAAACCTACCTACAGTGGAGTGCAAACGAGGAGACAAAGCTGTTGAAATGTGAAGAATAAAATGATATGAAGAGTTCGATCACTGCCAATTCTTATGGGTTTCCTGCTATTGAATTTTGATTGAAAATTTTTTACAAAACAAGGGATTTGGAAGAATGGGGAAGGCGCCAAAATAATGGGAATATTTAACCAATTTGACTAACATTTTAAAAAATGACCTTTACTTTTTTAATTCATTTAGTTTATTTTTCTACCCTTATGAATTAAAAAAAATTAAGAAAATTTAGCAAATTGACACAAATAAACAAACCGATGTACGTTGTTCTCCAACTCAAATATGCAACACAGAAATTAATTTCATTAGTTAGAAAAAAGAACAAATTCGATCTAATTTTTTTTATTGGTGATATACATATCCTACAAAAATTTTAAAATATTGAGAACCAAAAATTTTAAATTAATTCACAAATTACATGTAAGTCACTTTTTGAAAATGAAAATAAAAATGTTATATCAACATACAAATTAGGTTCAATGGATAAAATTCATTATATTAGACAAATTTACAATTAATTGACATTCATATATTGACAACCAAACAAATTGCTACGATATAAAACCCACCAACAAATGATAATATCAAATGACAAAGGTTGGTACCTTCAAATGTCTTATTGCAACATTTCGAAAATCGAAAAAAACCAATAATAAAATACATGAAATGGAATGAAATCACAATAAATATCTATCTTAAGGCTTCCAGCTAAAGGTGTGCATCATATAAATTTTACGTAACAAACTTAATTAAACAACCGATTTCTTCATGCTCGCAAATTCTTCAACGGAAGGAATTCTTTTTTTCTTTGTTCTTCCTTTATGGACTTTAACCAAAGGAGGTAGTACAATCATAAAAGCAATACCAACAGGTATGTTCCATTCATTAGAGGGGGGCACTGGATAAACTGTTTTTGTATAGGCCAGCGTCCATACATTTGTCATGTAATAATGCGAGCACAATTCATATTATGCTGACCTGCAGCTGCTATAGCATGTGAACACGGAAGTCTATCAATGTCAAAACTCAATAACGACATGTTCTTCTATTTAATCTCACAGCCGCATCATGACCAACTTCAGTGACATGATATTCAAAGGTATTCAATTGGAAAACTTCAATTTTTTGTGACTCGATAAATCTTGATCGCACCGTTCTCTCAGCCCATGGAGTAAGATGTCCGGTTGAAGCAACAACAGCTATGCGGTGAGTATTAAACCATGATGAAATAAGATTTTGAATTGCATCCAACATGGCAACTATTGGAAGTTCACAAGCTGGTGCCAACTTTGCATTGATTGATTTTGATCCATTGGTTGTCATTATATTATATCTTGAACCATGAAAATACGATCTTGCCCATTTTTCTCAATGAATGTTGTCTTCAAGATACTTTGTGATTCTTGGATAACTGTTATTCATCTCACCGTATAATTCATCAAAATCCATCTGTGTGTAAGCTTTAGCTGTTCGCATAAATAATGAAACTCCACCCGCTTTGGACTTCAGTCTTGTCTTGATGTTTTTTCCAAGATGCCACAAGCAATGACCATATTGTGCTTTCTTGTATATTGAGGCAACACCATTAATGATTCCTTTATGCCTATCAAAAATAAAAACCAGTTCATCATCATCATCAGGTATCAAATCATGCAACTTCTCAAAGAACCAAAGAAAACCCAAAATCGAACGTTTACCTGTTATGTCAATATCGGGTGCAGCCTGAGTCTGTTGATCTTCAGACGGAGCAAAAACTCGTGCCTGCTATCTGGGAGGCTGGCTTGCATACTGATTACCTTCCTGTCTATTCTGCTGCTGAGGTTGGAAAGAGTGGACAGTAGGTGCTTGCTGCTGAGGCTGAGCTGTCTGTCTCGAGAAACTTCCACTCTGAGCTTGCTCAGAGCCCCACTGAGGACAAGCTCTGTCAAAGTGCGCCGCCTGATTACAGATATAGCAGCTCCCAAAAATACCTCTACACTGATCACTGGAGTGACGACCTCCGCAGTTGGCACAAGACATGCCTGACTGACCCGAACTCTGTCCCGATCCGAACTGACTCGAGCCACTAGAGCTCGATGAACTGCTTCCGTGCTTCTTAAACTGCTTCCCCTTCGGGTGATAGTAATCCTTCTTATTACCTCCACTGCTTCCACCTTCAGATCTCGGTGGTTGATTCTGAATCTGAAGAGATTGATTCTGGTACTGGGATGGTTGGTTCTGGTATTGAGAAGGTTGTGCCTGGAACTGTCCTTGCTGGTGTTGAGGCACAAACTGACCTCCTCTCTGTCTCCACAAACCTGCTTCAGCTCCTTTTGCATGATTCATGACATCCGCAAAATTATCTGGCCTAGCAGTGTTTAACACCAGCGTGAAGATATCAGGGTTCAGACCATTAATGAACTTGTCGGCTTTAGCTTCTTCATTGTCGGCAATGTGCGGTGTAAATCTCAGCAAACTATCAAATTTTGCCACATACTCCTCAATATTCAAATTCTCCTGCCTCAGATTTGCAAACTCAGCTCCCTTGTCCTTTCGGTATGAAACTGGGAAAAACCGTTTATAAAACTCAGATTTGAACAGATTCCAGTTAATAGCTGTGCCTCAGTTCTCCATGGATCTCTTCGTCGTGATCTACCAGTTCTTAGCAACACCACAAAGCTGATGAATGACCAACCTGGTTCTGCGATCATCAGAATAGTCAAGGGAATCGAACAACTGATCAACGTCATCCAACCAGCTCTCGCAGTCAACGGGATTCTCTGTACCCAGCAACAAAGGAGGGTTAAACGACTGAAACCTCTTCAGCCAGGTTTCCATAGGCGTCGCTGTGGCATCTAACTGATCGACTTCTGTACTAGCTTGCTCATTCGGAGGAGTAACTGGCGGTGGGTTCCTGTTAATAACTCGACGAGGACCCATCTGATAATCAAAGGTTAGGACACAAGATATCTCATCGTTGCAATTTAAATCATGTAATTCAAATAGCTCTCAATTATTAAAGCATGCTCGCATGGTATTTAATAAATCAATTAAATAACTCAAACACATGCGAGAAATTATTTCAAGCGAACTCGATCTACCTCGCTCAATCTAATTCAGTCCAAGAATCTTATCGCTCTGATACCACTTATTGTGAGACCTCTTTTCTAATCATCTAATCTAGGATAAAACAACATCTAAGCATACAAGAACAAAGATTAAAAGCAAAGAATAAATTTTTTTTTTTTTTTAAAAACAGTGCTCGCTCGATCGGTAAAACATTACCGATCGAGCGGGCCATAAGTTCCAAGTCTCTGTCGAGACTTAACAAAAGCCCTCCGCTCGATCGATCAAAACTTACCGATTGAGCGGACACAAAAATCCCAAACTTCTGCCTCAGCTCAGGGGTGCTCGCTCGATCGGTAAGATTCAACCGATCGAGCGGGCACAGATCTGCAGAAAAATAAAACAGATATGCTCGACTCTTTTCAACTCCAAAACTTCAAAACTAAATCCATTTGACATCCATAAATCATCCAAACATCATGCATAATCCAATACAAGGTAGTTCTAGAGTTATACAATCTCAAACTATTAGAACATGCTTCAGTCTAGCTTATTCAATGAAATACAATACAAGTTCAAATACAATCTAAGTTCAATTACATATTCGACTTCTAAACCACCAAGGCCTCACTTCTATCAACTCAACCACCTAGCCATGCGATCTCTGACTTGGTCCTGCCCCACTTGTTGCCAAGCACACATACAAAAATAAGACAACAGCCGGATAATCCGGTGAGAATAACATTCCCAGTAAAAGAGACAAACATGCAATATCATTCAAATAACATCTTCAAGTACTTTGATGTAAAAAGATTATCTACTCTGATAATCAAAATGCATCTCGTTTTTTCTTTCTTCGGTCGGGATCCCAAGGATAAAGTATCACAACGATCACACCGAACTCTCCTTTCGAGGTGGATGATGTATACTTCAATCCTCTAGACTCCGGAGCATTATAGAGAGATCAATATGCAATTGTAGTAAATCGCCTACAAAGCCACTCAACTATAATCCCCAGAACGTCTAATTAAAAATGAAAACAATCATTTGGCTCAATATGAAAGCATATGAATTCTAATACATTAAATCAAAAACTCAATTAGTTCACATAAACATGCAAGTATGTGATTTCTTCGGAACACTCGAATCAAGTCGGATTCGAGTTATTCGTTTCATTCAAGTCTAAGTCGTCTTATACCTCTTTCAAACGTCGATGCTCTAACCTGGAAACAACAATAATATACTCATTCAAGATTCAGTCAAACTTCCTCGATTGATAATAAGAGAATCGATACTATACCGGCTACAATCTCTAAAACGATTCAAATTCTGAAATCTTGCAACTCACGACCTTCAAATGAATCTGCAAAATAAGTAATAAAGGCCCGAGATCACTATCGACATTCAAACACGACTAAAAACGGCTCAAATCAATTCAAATCAAACTATAGCCCAAAAACTCAAACTGGTGGCATAACGGTTATATTCTAATCAAACCGAAATCGCAGACAGCATAATATCAATCCAATAAACTCAAATCAACCAACATTCAACCAACACAATTTGATTCCAACAAATCTCAAATCCCAAATTCTCGAAAATCATCTAAAAATTCATAACAAATCTGAACGACGCTCTCTTTCAAAACTGACAGAGAATAAACGATCAGAACTCTGTCAAGAAAAATATAACTGAAACTCAATCGATTCTAACGACATCAAAAATAGAAGTCTAGCTGATCGAAGAAAAACTTACTATAGAACGAAACTCGCGCAGCCGTGATCGCTAATCTGCCTTCAGAAATAATTCCTATCGGACGGATCGACTTGAAACTCAAATCTGAAAGCTTGGAAGGCGTTTGGGGCGGCTTCAATGGTGAAGGAACGAAATGGGGGAGGTGAAGAAGTGGTGGAGAAGTCAACCAAGAGCCAAATAATATAACAAAACCCAAAATTGCATTTTAGTCTCTGAAAAATCCAAAATTTGCAAAAAGACCCTGATCAAAATCAAGTCGGCTCTTGAACTCTGCAATCTTCGATTATCTCAAATGAAGTCAATTAAGATAAATTCGGGGCGTTACAAAATTACTTAATCGTGTTTTAACATTTTAAACATGTTTAGCTAACTAAACCACGTAAAACAGATTTCGGACTACTACACGAGCATCCTAGTAGATTATGTATGTTCATGTTTAGTTTTGCCATGTTTTATGGTTTCGTCATGTTAACCATGTGGTTATAATTTAACTTATTCAAGACTGGTATGGCTAGCAGCTTTAATATACAGTGAGAAACATACATTCATACCAATTTATTTTAGAACTTATTCCTGCCCTATCTTCTCAGATTATGATTTTGTGTAAGATATAACATAGAGGCTGAAGACGACGGAGACCAAAATGAGGACGAGGGATGAATATCAATGAATTAGACTTTAAACTTCTCGTAAATTTGTTCATGTTTAGGGGATTGATTGAGTTACTAATATAGGTATGAGAATTTTGATATTTTGATTGTTGGTTTATTTAATGTTTATGCTAGACAGGGCTGATCAAATTTAATGAAAAACCGTCCAAATCGACAGAATCGAACCGCACCACACCGCTATGTTAAATTTTTTTGACCAAAACCGCGGTTGAAAAAAAAATAGCAAACCGCACCGCATAATATGACACGGTGAAAATTTTAGTAAAAAATCGCACCGCATAAATAAATACTTTTAAAATTATTTATGATATATTAATATGATCATGAATATCGTTTATATAATTTTTTTTAATTCAATAGAGTGATTCAAATTAAACATTATTAGGTCTGTATCTAATTATAATACCATAATAATGATAGAAATTCAAATTTTATGTACAGAACAAAAGACTATATAATATATCATAAGAATTAAAAATTAACTTTATTTCATCCGATATGTTACCCTCAAATTAAATTATGCACATTTAGGAAAGTTGTAAACAAAAAATCATCCTTATTTTGTAAAATCTTTCTATGGTTTAAAATAAATATTTAACCTAAATTAACTACTATATAAAATCATGAAACCTAATTTCATTGTATTCCCTCATTCAGTGGTGGCCTCTTAATTCCGTCAGTTAATTTTATTCTCTTGTATCAACTTTTTCTTTATTCTCAATCTTTGGTCTCTATTCTGTTGGAAAATTTGTCATGACTTCAAGTCTATTGAAAAATATGTAATTTAATGTATTAATTAATATTCTAAATACGACTTCTTAAAATTTGTTTCTCTACAATTTATTTTTTCAAAACAGTTTTGTTTTGCCTTTCTTATATATTTTTTTTTTTGTCTTGCGTGTTGAAAAATTATGAGGAGATTTTATAAATTTTTTTTAGAATTTCTTTTTTTCTTTTTACGTACTATACCTTGAAACTCTAAGGTAATTTTCAATGGAACATTCAATTTGAATCATGAGATTTCATGATTACAAAATTGACTATTCTTTTATGTCATTTATTTTTAAAGATTTTGAATTTTCGATTGTATTTTTTTTTATTTGAAAAAAAATCTTTATGATTTCATGTCGTAGCAAACAAAAAATATTCTAATCATCAAATATTTTTATATCAACTTATATTTTTTGGTGTTATTGTATTCATAACGTATTTTGTCTACTGTACTAAAAAAAACTTATTTTGTCTACTTGATGATCATTTTTCTTTATTAAAAAATTACTAAACCGCCCAAAACCGTCCCAAACCGTATATCAACATTTACATGAAAAACCGCAATTAAAAACTATATTTGAAACCGAACAGTGCATAGCAATTCGATTTGAATTTTATGAAAATACCGTCCAAACCGCACCGTGATCACCCCTAAATTGCTAGGTGAAGAAACAAACAAACAAACAATGTAGTACTTAAATGCTTTAAAATTCAACTTCCATCACGGAAACCATTGCACTACTGCATCTTCTATAGCTAAGTGAACGGGAACAAATTTAAACATACAGGATTTCAGGTGCGAGAATTGTTAGTAAGTCGGGAACTTTGGATCAACGTCATGTGCCCATGATTCGAGCCCTCCTATTATGTCTTTAGTAGAAGTATACCCATTCTTGTGCAGGTATTGAACCGCCCTCTGAGAATCATTGCCTCGTCTGCAAATGACATACAAAGAAGGGCTTGAACGAGCACTACCCTTCTCATCATTGTCTTCCTCGTTTCTCAATGCTGTAGAAATTTCAGGTAACCGGCCCTCCAAATTTGCGAGAGGGATGTTCAAGGATTTGGGGAGAGAGATGATTTTGTAGTGATGGGATGGCCTCACATCCAACAATACATGTGCTTCACCTTTCAAAATTCTATTATTGTACTCCTTGCTAGTTATTCTAGCATCCGCTGGAAGTAAGTTTAACTTCAATGGAGTCTGCAATGAATGGGAATAAACATATGTGAGTGACTACATGCTTAGTTTACTCTACGTGGAATAAATCCATAAATGGAGTAGTATCTATAGCAAATGATGGGAGCTGGATAGATGATCAGCAGTGCAATGGAATGTTAACGACTCCAGATGCAAAGGGAAGGCTCAGTGATTAAAATTAGCTATGACTAAAGCTCATTAGGCACTTCAAGCGGGGCCAACTTTTTTCCCTAGTTCAAAAATTCTGCACAAGGAGACAGACACCACATAAGAAAATAAACAAAGAAGATGCACACCGTTGATAGTGAAGATTGGGTGAACTTTTCGTAGTCAAATTCGCGAAATTGCTCTGATGTCAGTGTTGCAGCCTCTCCACAGGCTTCACACTGCAATGATCTTCCCCTAATTTTAACCTTAAATTGAAGTAGCACCAGTTGAGGGCATACACAAGATATTTTGCACGAGTTAGTAACTGTTTAATACTGAAAACATTCCAAAAAACAGGGAATTCATTGTACAACAAAACAAAACTCAAATGAACTCTACAGAAGGGGATAGAAAATGGGTAAGTGGGTTGAATTCTAAGTTTGATCGCCCAATTTATGCAGCTGATAAAATGGCAAGTTAAGCTTGAGATGCATCCAACCCGAACAACTTGCAAACCTTCTTTTCAGGTTTTACAGCACAAGTGTCAAATGTTGCAGTTGCTATGAGATTTGGAAGTTAGTTTATGCATAGTGAACTTTGGCAGGTAACAATGTGCGTTTTAATGTATACACAAATCATGCATCTTGATTAAAAAAAATCATGCATCTCCTAAGAAGAAAGGAATTGAAAACGACTGCTCAAAAGAACCTTACCTTACAGGTACAACGATTGCCCAGGACAAGGACATGAGAACACATAATTTTATTGTTGAATGAAGATAACTGATCATTCTACAGGTCTTATTTCTCAAAGTTGAAGAATACTAATAGTGCTCATAGTTAAGAGAATAATATTAAATTGAAGGGTGGGTAAACAACAGACAGATAGCTCCCAACAAATTCAGAAGGTTATGAAAGAGGTTTTAAACTGAAGAAACTGAAGAACAGCATCTTAACAGGTACATACAACACGAATTCGACTAGAAAGCGCATCAAACAGAAGCATCCGTCCTGAAAGTGGTTCACCAACAGCACCAGAAACTTTAATAGCCTCCAACGCCTGGAGGCACCCAATAAAGCCTGGTACTGTATATAAATAAAAAGTATCAAGATCAAATACCAATGAAAGGAGGATGCTTAAACAATATTTAACTTCTCAAGAGTACACAATTTTCTCTTTGAAATCCTAATCTCTCTGACAAGGCGAAGGGTCAGACTCTGAAAACAATTCAAGTTTGGGTGTGCTTAAAAGAGAAGAGAGAAGGATTCTATCAATCTCTCAACAGAAAATTCTTGAAGTTGAGTGGAACAAGTTTTCATGATTTAATTAACTCCGAGTATGATGTCTAAAGCAAACATCATGTAAAATGAACCCGAGCTACACAACCAAAAAGAAGAAAGGAAGAAAAGAAAAAAAGAATAAAAAGACTACTTTCAAGCTACAAAACAAAAAATCTCACATTATCATCTTAACCAATTTTTTTACATTTGAAAGAGGATATGCACAATTACACTAAAAAGGGATGGCACGTAAAATGACTTCACCCCATACTACGAAATTTGGAAACATCAACTAAAACTCAGTGAAAGCGTTAAACATGCTCAATTACCTACTCCCAGGACTCCACTGTCTGCACATCTTTGGCATGCTGTTGTAGGTGGTGGGGTAGGGAACAGGCATCGATAGCAAGGACCTCCATTATAATTGTAAACAGTGAGCTGCACAAACAATAGAGAGGATGGGTTATGTAAGCGAAATGCAAATAAATTACACTTAATTTTAAATTTTTACGATGCTTGAAGGTTGTTAAGCACAAGGATCATAATCTGCAACCAAAGTGAATCATTTTTCGCCTCACGATACCTGTCCTTCGAGTCCAAGAGCAGCTCCAGAAACAAGAGGCTGCAAGCACAAACAGATGGATGCTCAGCGAAGGTTCAAGCATGATAAAAAAATTTTACAGTATGCAAATTAAATCTGCCAATTTATTTTCAAAAAAGGACAGAGCAAGTACCAAGTCACCTTTCCCAATACCACACAGCAATCATTGATCATGTAACGACTCGGAACATTATCAGTTGCATCTACAACAACATCATACCTGAAAAAATAAGCATCACGAAAGATTAAATTTCATCACAACATTAACTACAAAAGTCATTGTAAAATGAATATGATGTAATCTAAACATAAGAGGGAATATCATACTTGCTAATAATCTCCAATGCATTCGATGTGCGCAATGCTTCCTGGTGCTCAACGATTTGAACAGTAGAGTTGATCCTAAGGAAACGATGGAAGACAAGTTTGGCACAACAATTTTAATAAAACATAACACTGAATTTTCAAATTAGGTAAAAAAAAAAAAAACTATTTAAATATGATGCTTAACTACAATAAAAAAATCTAAAAGATAAATAAACAAGTAGCATACGCCCGACAAGCAGCAGCAGCAGACTCTACTTTTGATCTTCCAATATATGCTTCAGTATGAATTATCTGGAAAACGATTGGAAAAATTCAATAATTAAATTTCAAATGGCAGGACCAAAATCTCGTGGCACAAAACTGCTTTTATATAGAGCTTTACATCATGGGAATCTTAAATCAATTGTTCCAGAATCCCAAACACGAGAAAGACGTGACGAGGGTGTGCAGGAAAATCTGGAAAACATTATGTGTCATAGTGCTTTTAGGTTTGGAGGGGCTACTCGAATTCCAAACACGTAAAAAGCCAAACTTTAACACAGTGAGACAGTAAAAAGGAAAACAAAACACAATTACAAATGCGTAATTTTGTTTGGTACTTGCCTGCCTGTGCAAATTGTTAAGTTCGACCACATCATGATCAACAATACCCACACGGCCTGCAAGGAAATTTCATTTCCGGAAACATTAAATTATAAGACAAGAATTGACATATTTATTTAAAGTATAAACATACCAACACCGCAAGCAGCAAGGTACAGCAAGGCTGGTGAACCCAAGCCACCAGCTCCAATAACCAGAACCGAATTTTTCAACAAATTTGCTTGCGCTTCAACCCCAAATAGAGGAAGCAAAAGATGGCGGCTGTATCGGTAGATCATATCCGCGGATAGCTGGCCGTCGAAATGAGTCTGCTTTCCTTGTTCCTCAGTATTGAGGCGAGCTTGCAGAGATGATATTCGATGCTCGATTTGAGACTTGGCCACCTCCAGTGATTCGATTTCGCGGCGGATGTCAGCAATGGCGTTGGAATCCATGAGTGTCAAAATCTCAACTTGTTTGTGTTGATCAGATGAGATGGGACTAGGATTGATTAGGGTCAAGTGCAATCCTCACCTACACTCCCTTCTACATGTTTAATTTAGGTAAATACATATGCTATACAATCTCTTCACATCTTACATCTATTACAACAAAATAATATTTAGTATTTATGGAAATATTAAAATATAATAAAAATTTTATTTTTAAATAAATTTTATTTTAATTAAATAATATTCAATACATTATAATAATATCTATTTTTTAATATCCATATTTTTATACGTGTGTGTATATATGTATTATATTAAAACATTGATTTAAAAAATAATTAAACATTGATATTTAAATTCAAATATAGAAAAATAATTATAATATAATAAACAATATTTAATTATGGATATCAATATTTTTATTCTTCAATTTAAACGTTAAATAATATTTTTCCATAAAATCTCAACCTCTTGTACAATTATTGAAATATGTTATTCAATTATAAAGCAAAGCAAAACATTATATGCATTTTTCGGTTTACAAAAAATCAAGCAAGTTTTTCTTTTTGAAGTAAAATAACGTCCCAAGAAGTTGTTGCCACTACTTGTTGTCATTAAGGTACATTATTTATCTAACCTTTTTTTTTTCTTGAAATTCATCGCAAATACTCGTGCTAAGTTTTTTTTCAACTCTTTTTTATGTAATTGTATAATAGATACTTATATATTTATATATATATATGTGCAATTTTCTTCCATAGTATATCAACATTGAATGATTGAATATTATGTGAGATACTCTTGATAATTGAAATAAAAGTTTCGAATATTTTACTGAAAATCGAAAGTTTATTTGATAATTTTTTTAATTTATTTGTTAGTTTTAGATATATAGTATTTATTTATTATTTATCTTTAATTTTTATTTTTAATTATAATAATAAAGGTAGTATAATTATGAAATAAAAATATAAGTAGATGATATTTCTATTAAATATAATTGTGCAGGAGTAATGGATAGAGATACTATCGTGAAAGACAATCTTACATCTCGTAGGTTGGACTTTGATCAAGAAAATAATATATTAGACACTATTTATGATGATAAGGAAGATGAAAATATTAATGAAGAAGTTTATGATAAGGTCCTTAATGATTTTCATACCAATATTTCAAATACAAGAATTCCACAAGTTGGTATGGAATTCGAAAGTGAAGAAGCGGCATATAACTTTTACAATAATTATGCAAGGGCCCTCGGTTTTAGCATTAGAAGACAGGCATGTCACAAGGATAGCAATGGGAATATTATGGATAGGACATTTTGTTGCTCATGTCAAGGTCAAAGAAGAAAAGATAAACGAGATGTGTGTGTCAAATCTCATCGCCCTGAAACAAGAACTGGTTGTTGTGCAGAAATAAAAATTAATGCTCGTGAGACGGGTAAATTGAAGGTCGTTGGTTTTATTGCTTCTCATAGTGGACATAACTTGGTTAGTCCGAATAAATCACACATATTGAGATCTCAAAGAAGCATTAATACCGGACAAGCATCACAAATATCTAATATCGACAAGTCAGGAATAGCACCAAAAGCAGGTTTGAGTTATATTGCTAGTCAAGTTGGTGGTCGTGAAAATATCGGGTTTATTCTTGAGGATTATAGGAATTATTTGCGTTCACAAAGAACAATGGATATTCAAACAGGAGATACAGGAGGTGTACTTGAATATTTGCAGCAGATGCTATCGGATGATCCAAATTTTTTTTATGCGATTCAAGTTGACAGTAATGATCTTATAACCAATATTTTCTGGGCAGATGGACAAATGATGGCTGACTATGTGTATTTTGGAGATGTGGTTTGTTTTGATACAACATATAGGAAAAATAAAGAAGGAAGACCATTTGCACTATTTGTTGGTGTCAATCATCATAAGCAAACTGTCATTTTTGGTGCAGCATTGTTATATGACGAAACTGCTGAAACTTTCATGTGGCTCTTTGATACATTTGCTAAGGCTATGAATTGAAAAACTCCCGTAACTATTCTCACCGATCAAGATGCAGCTATGGCAAAAGCTTTATTGGAAAAATGGCCTGAAACATACCATCGCTTGTGCATTTGGCACATCTATCAAAATGCAGCTACTCATCTTAGTTCTGTTTTCTCAAAATTTAAAGAGTTTTCAAAAGATTTCAGTTCTTGCATATATAAATTTGAGGAGGAAAGGGACTTTTTAACAACATGGCAAGAAATGTTGAATAAATATGATCTCCAAACTAATCCATGGCTCGAAAGGATGTTTAAAATTAAGGAAAAATGGGCGCTTGTATATGGAAGACAAACATTTTGTGCAGATATGACTACTACTCAGCGCAGCGAGAGTATGAATGGTGCTTTGAAAAAATATGTAAATTATAAGAATGATTTGTTACAGTTTTTTCAACATTTTCGAAGATTGGTTGATGATCGTCGCTATGAAGAGTTAAAAGCTGATTTTCGGACAAACCACAGTACACCAGTACTTTCCTTTCCAGTTAAAATTCTAAAGCATGCAGTAAGTGTTTACACGCATGAAACCTTTCAGTTATTTCAAAATGAGTTGTGCAAGGCGCATGATTCAAAGTTAGAAGTTGTTACTGAATCTGAAGTTATATCCCACTATAAGATCTCATCTTTTAATAAACAATATCAACACACTGTTACATATGATTTCTCTGATGATAAGATTTCTTGTAGTTGCAAAAAGCTTGAATTTGCAGGCTTATTATGTTCTCATGTCCTCAAAGTATTCACTTATAAAAATGTTGTGAGAATTCCTGAGATTTATATTAAGAAAAGGTGGACCAAAATGGCAAAAAAATGGATTGTTGGAATATCTTCGCCACCTAATGATAAAATAGAAGAATCTTTGGATGTGATAAAGGAAGAAGGTGAAAATGTAAAAATTGGGATTCGATACAAAGAACTATGTCGATTGCATCATCAACTTGTGACACGTGCTGCATTGACAGAAGAGACATATGAACTAACAAGAAGTGTTATTATTAAGGCGATTGAGGAGGTGGATATGAGTTTAGAAAATAGAGGAACACCAAAGCAAACTCCCAGTCTCAAAGTAAGCTCTGAAAAACAAATATTGGAGAGTGGTTGCAATGAAGTTGTAGTAAAAGGGTTTAAAATTAAACCAAATTCAAGAGCGAAATCTGGAAAACGACCAAAATCTGCTTTGGAAAGAGCAAAAAAAAAGAGAAAGTCAAATAGTAACAAAGATAAGGCATCATTCATAAATGATACTAACATCAATATTGAACAGATAAAATTATTGTGGTGATATCTAGTCAGTAATTACAGTTTTATTTCATGAAATTAAATCATTTGCATTCGTCTTGAAGTAACTTTTTTGTTTGAAATGATAGAGTTCTCAAATTCACTCTTCCAGTTGTAGCATATCTGGAGTAGATTTGACACAACCATTCCAGGTGATTCATTCACTTACAATTATCACCTTTGTAGATTATTAATTATCTTGCATATTTATATCTTATGATATGTATACATGCAGCGGCGAAATTCTGGACCCTTTGATTTGAACGTTTCATCAACTCAAGGCCACGAAGAAGATATCAAAAACCAAGATATAAATCAATACTTGCCTGAAAAATAGAAGATGTCATGGATTAGAACACATCCATAGTTGATGTGTTTTATTTATTATATTATTAGCATAAATGATATTTTTAAAATGATATTTTATATTTATCAAGATATTTATGGATTCACTAAGTTAGTATATATGTTTTAAAATATTCAATGAGTGGACACGTGATATTCATGGATTTTATATCTTTGTCATTTCCATATATTTCAATTAATTGTTTTTCATCTAAATAATTTAATTGATTTTATTAAGCATAAAACTAAAAAAAATTAATAAAAATTAAAAATTCTATATTCATAATCAAACAGATCTTCTAACATTTTAGTATAAATTTAAATTGTATTAGAAGTTAGTTTTGTTAAAACTTTTTTCATCTTAAATTTTAATAAATCTTTAAATTTTTTTATTATGAATAATATGAATATATACGTGTATATAAAATAATTTATTTTTATTATATCTCAATATTTCCATAATTAAATATTTTTTATTATATTATAATTATTTTTCTATATTTGAATTAAAATATCAATGTTTAATTATTTTTTTAATCAATTTTTAATATTTTCATTATCAATAATACATATATGTACACAGACGTATAAAAATATGAATATTAAAAAATAGATATTATTACAATGTACTAAATATCATTTAATTAATTAAAATAAAATTTATTTAAAGTAAAATTTTTATTATATTTTAATATTTCTATAAATACTAGATATTTTTTTTATTGTAATAAAGGTAAGATGTGAAAGAGATATGAATTGATAAATCAATTAATAGATTGTATAACATATTTATTTACCTAAATTAAACATGTAGGAGGGAGTGTAGGAGAGGATTGCAATTGGATTAGGGTGTGTTTTATTATATATATTTAATCACAATTAATAATAATAATAATAATAATAATAATAATAATAATAATGATAATAATAATAATAATAATAATAATTTGTCGGATAAAAAAAAAGATTCTTTGATTGTCCGACAAAAATCAAAACCTTTTAATCCAAATATTTAGTGGAATTTGACAAGTGCAAACAATCCTTGAATACAACTATAATACAAGTCCTTTTGCTATTTACTCTGGGCTGCTTTCCGTTGTTATGTCTGAACCTCAAGTGGCTTGTGAGCATCCTTGTAGGAATCATTTTGCTGTATGTGCTACCCACCCTTTTTTGTTCATAAAAGGTGATCTTATTTGGAAATTTTCAATTTTTCCTAAGATGATATACTGATCAGCATGAAGTCGGTGGTTAAAATTCACAACTTCTTTGAGAACACATCAACCGTGCATGTAAAATTCCCAGTTTAGCATCACTAGTCGTGGAACGTATCCCAATCTACAAATTTAAGTAAGCACAGAATCATCAATTGTAAAGTAAAGAATGATTGCAGTGACTGGTTCATATGGGTTTCTAACTTTCTAATAATAAGCATGATGATGATGATTGTGGAATGTGATTGTGCGGTTCAAGGACGGTGATTTCATTTGTGGGTTGAGGTTTTAGGATGGGAGGGATCGTAGATATTATATGATCACTAGAGGGATTTTTGGAAATCCAAGGTTGAAGATGGAGAGAGTACATGTTAGGTTTGGACAGTCTGAAATCACAGAAATATCAGAAATAACTTTTCAAATGTGTGTTATCTTTCAGTGTTGTCAACACTTTCCGATAATACTATGCAGCAGAATAATTAACTAAAAGTAAAAATAAATAGCACACAGATATTTATGCACAAGTACTAAGTACTTGCGCAATGCCTCATGGCAAAATAATAACTAGAAAATACATCAGTTTACACAAAAACCAACTAGTGATTGTTTAAATAAAACTACTTTTCTCAACAGATTGAGAAAATAAATGACTTCCTAAAAACTAGTAAAAACTAGAATAAAACATCAATAGAAAGTTCTAAACCGAAAAACAAAAATCAAAGAAACACTTTATGAACAACACTTCACTCGTGTGTTCTTCAATATTTCCAACACTACTCGGCAACACAGTGTAATAGCAACGAACACTCCAAAAATTCTTCAACAATTGATCTTCAAAGCTCCAGAATTTATGCGGTAATTCTCTATGTATTTTGCTCTTTATATTCCACTATCTTGATAATCGTTCTCTCTTAATTCCATCTGATCGGTCCCATGCACTCCTTTAAATAGATCTTCAATATATTTTCATAAATACGAACCTACAAAGCATGAAAACAATATATCATCAGAAATCAAATATTTCGAATAGAGATATAACAAATATTACCAATTTAAAACTTGTCTAAGAAATGCAAAACTATAAATAGAGAAATTGAATGCAATAAGAAAATAATTTAAAAGACATGTGCTCGACATGTTCTTCAAACTCTCCCTTTTTACCTTTCTGGACAAAACACACACACAAGTGCAAATAACTCCCCCTATCTTATGCAACTAAAGTTTCCCCCCTGAATTTAATCATCTCAGAACAAAGTGTTGTGTGATCGTGTTGTCAACACAGACTCTCAATACTTACTAGATCAGAGTAGCAGATAGTTTAATAGCATATCAGAGTATAGTAAGGAGCACAAACTAATCAACTCAGAAATATATTACTAACTCAGAGCAAAATAACAACAATAAAAGATAAGGATAAGAGAGAATCCTAAAATCAATTATGACTAGAGTATAACTCTAATCATCTTCATCTTCAGGTTGATCAGCACCAGCACTTGCACTTGTTCCTACTCCCTCTTTTTGTCCAGAGGGCCCTGGTAGTCCAAGTTTATTTCTGTACTCAGCTAAAAAAGCTTCATAGTACTCAATATCAGCATTGGCTTGAGCAATTTTCATATCAGCATGAGCAATTTGAGCTCGAATTGCTGTAGAATTCAACATGAGCAGAGCAGTATTATGAATGGTCATGGGTGGAACAGACTCAGTGTTGGCAACACTGGGTACATCACCAGTCCATGGTAGATCAATCTTCCTATTTTCCTTCAGCAAACCAGGTGCAATCTTGATAAGCTCATATCCTCCAATCAACTCTTCATCATCCTCTTTTTTGAAGCCTTGAGATTCCAGCATACCATAGATGAACGAAGGAAACTGTGAGGCCTAGATTCTAATCTTCTATACTTAAGATAAGGCAATAGATCAACATAATCTAATTAAAAAGATTAAGGCATAACAAAGTTTTTTTTTTTAAATAAGGGGTGCTCGCTCGATCGGTAAAATCTTACCGATGGAGCGGGCCAAAACAATCCAACTCTCTGCCCAAAATTCAGGACCCCCGCTCGATCTGTAAAATCTTACCGATCGAGCGGGCACAAAATGTCCCAGACTCTGCCTCGTTGAAAGGGGTGCTCGCTCGATCTGTAAGAGTCTATCGATCGAGCGAGACACTCTGCACCAGAAATTTCTGGTTTTCCTCTTCAATCTCCAACTCAACTTAAAACATAACCAACACATGCATAAACTAGTTCAACATGCATAATCCATACAACGTAGTTCTAGAGTTTATACATTCATCCGAAACTAATAGAACATGCTTTAATTCTAGGTTTACAATACCAAAATACATAAGAGTTTGAATTCAGTTCAACTCCTAAAACCAAGGGTCTCACTTCTATTCTCTCAACCATCTAGCCATGCTGCCTCTGACTCAGTCCTGCCCCACTTGTTGCCAAGTACACATACAAACAAAGACAACAGCCGGATAATTCGGTGAGAATAATATTCCCAGTAAAAGAGACTAACATGCAATCAAATAAACATATCAAATCATACTATGAATTCATTCCTCATATTATCAATTAATCCATTCAAGTACTGAATTAAAATGATATGCATGTCTTTAAAATTTCTGGATTATCAGACTCAGATAATCAATTGGAATTCTTCTTTCTTTCTTTGGTTTGGGATCCCGAGGTTAAAACATCCTACAATCACACCGTGTAACACCCGGTATTTTTAATACGTAAATTCGCATGCATAATTAAGAAATTTATTTATTAAAAATTTTAGATTTATGGGTTAAATAATTATGTGAAATTATTTGTGCATGTTTTAAGTTATTTTTAAGCATTTAATCCATAATTAGTGATTTGCACGATTTATCGAAATTAATTATTTTTGATCGCGTAGACGGGACCGTGGACGGACGAGATGACAACTTTCTATCCAAATTATTTCATGAGCATTTTAGAGCCCAAAAATATTATTTTGAGTTTTATTTCCTCAAAATTATTAGTATTTAATTTTATATGATTTTAGGAGTCCATTTTTATTCAAAATAAGCCAAAATAATGACTTTTTATTATCTTTAAAATTCCCTTAATTATTTATTTCGGGATTTTTAAATTAGTTATCAGATTTTAATTATTAGTTAGAGCTTTTATTATATATTTCATAATTAAAAAATCCATATTAATATTTTATTATCCTAAAAACCTATTTTTAAATTAAAACCTTACCTTAAACCTACCCAACCCTCACGCCTCCAAGCTCTCAGCCGACATCGCCCCCTCTCCTTCATCTTCTTCATCGATCAGAAATCTCCAAGGCTCCATAGCCGATTTTCTTCGAAGTTTCAAGGTTGCTCGTCGTCCCGTCGTCCCGGATTCGTTCTACACGCTCCTATCTCTTTTTTTAACGGTGCAAGGCATGTTTCTTTCTCAAATTTTCATGTCATATCAGTGGTTAATAGTGTGCATGTGTATGCATTAGAATTATTCAAGGAAATTTCAGAAAAATCGTTTGGTTTGGTTGTTATGCACCTTGTTCATGTTTTCTTCCATCATGCTCACGTTTTCTTGCTTCATGACTTGTATGGCTGCTGGTCAGAGGTTGCAGGGGGTTCCTTAGGGTCCCTAGGTTGGTGTGGTTCGGCCGGTTTGGGGCTGGAAAGGGGCTGAGGCGCTGGTTCAGTTTTGGTCCAAGGGGGGGTGCAGTTTAGGGTTCAGTGGAAGAGGGCTTCGGGTTTGAGGTAGGGACCGTGGCTCGGGCTGAGCCATGGTGGGTAAGGACCGCCCAGACGTGGGCTATGTCTGGGCGGCGGCGCTTCGGCCAAGGGTGGTCGGAGCTGGCCGGCAGCAGGCCATGAAGGCCTGCTGCTCACGGCCGAGGGGAAGTCGGGTAAGGGGGGATCGGGTTAGAGGTTTTCAGGGATCCGGTTCGGGTTGTTGGGTCCGGGTCGGGTTCAATAAATCATGGGTCAAGTCTAGTGGGTCCAGGTCCGGGTTAAGTGAGTCGGGCTCGGGTATTTTTATTTTTAAGTATTAAGTATAATTAAGTGTTAAATGGGCCTAATTAAATCCAAAAAAATTTAATTGGGTTCCATTTAATTATTTGGGTTAAATTTAATTATTATTGGGCTTATTTAAATTTATTTAAGTTAGTCCAATAATTTTTATGGGCTTGGGGGCCCATGGAAGTTATTGGGCCAGTCTTTGGACTTTTGGGCCCATTGGGCCGGAATAGAATGTTATTGGGCCAGGATAGTTTTAATGGGCTTTAATTTATTATTAGGGCTTAGAATAATTAATTATTGGGCTTAATTATGTTAATGTGTCGGTCTCCGTGTTAATGGGCCAGAATTTAAGAAAATGGGCTTGAGTGTTAGGGCCAGCAGTTCAGTACAACCCATGAGAAATTGCATGTATCCTGAATATATATATTTAATTATTTTTATGCATGGAAGTTATTTTTAATATTTATATGTTAGTATGAAATTAAATTAAATATATATGAAGGACACACATTTTATTTAAGTACATGCATTCATGAAATAAATTTTTATGCATGATTTAATGTTTAAGGTTGAGCAAAAGAAAATAATTTTTATGTTGGAAGTTGAAGTAGTGTGACAATTTAAGGGGGATTCGTCCCCATATGTAAACTATTGAAGGACAGTTTACTGCCAATTTAAGAGGTGATTCGTCACCGCCACGTACGTTGGTTTACCACGCTGATCAGTATTTAATGTATGTATGGTTACACTATGGAGACGACCTTTCGATGTTAGAAAATACTTTGCTCAACATTGTTTATGTATTATTATGATATTTAAGTTTAATTTAAGTTTATGATATGTTCATGATATTTTTAAGCATGCTCATTCATGTATATGTTATGTATTAGTATTAAAGTGATTTAAATTATTTTTAAACCCTTGTTATGTTAGCATGTTGGGCCTCTAGGCTCACTACATTGATATGGTACAGGTGAGTACGTAGAGGAGGACGTAGTACCCACCGGCGGCGAGGACCTATGAGCGGACATGCAGTAACCCCGTGACCGTTGTCTGAGTCTATGTCCATGTTTCGAATATTTTATCGTGATTATACTTTTTTTTTATTTATTTATTTTTCAGTGGTGGTTATTATTACTCATCTTATTTAAATATTTTCAGTGCATGCAAAATTTTATTTATTTTGCTTATGTCAGTATTTTATTAAATGTTAGACTCAGATATTTAATTTATTAAAGGTTGCATTTTTAGTTAAGTTATTTATTTTTAAACCTATTTATTCAGTGCATATATGTATGGGTATGTATGTACATATTTTTATTTAGTAAGTATAAAAAAAAAAATTTCCGCATTTTTATTTATATTTAGAGAGTATGGGTCGTTTCAGTTGGTATCAAAGCACGGTCCTTGGAGGGGTCATTACTGCTATGCGAGCTCAGAAATCCACGCTATCGGTCTGTAAGTTTTAAGTGTTTATAGCATGATTTAATTTTAAGAATTTAAGTTAGCATTAATGTTAAAACACTTAGTTATGCATGGCGATTTACGTAAAAAAATATTTGGTGGTGCAGAATGCCTCCGAGACCTATGAACAGACGTGGGGAATCTCCACCTCCACCTCCGCAGAACCCACTTGCAGCATTGGAGCAGGCCAATGCTAATATGATGACAGGGATTACTGCTCTACAGGAGCAGCAGGCTACACGTCCTAGACTGTCCCACGAGGAGGACGTAGCTGAGCGGTTCCAAAAGCAGGGGCCGAAGGAGTTCACTGGTACCACCGATCCATTGGTGGCTGAGGGGTGGATTCGTTCTTTGGAGTTCATCTTTGCATACATGGGGATTACTGACGCCGACAGGGTGAACTGTGCGACGTATATGATGAGGGGAGATGCAGCTCTTTGGTGGGAGGGTGCTGCCAGGGGAGTACATCTTCCTACATTGACTTGGGCGGAGTTTAGGCGTATCTTCTACGCCAAGTATTTCACGGAGGATGTGCGCAGTCGCATGATCCGGGAGTTTATGAGTCTCCGACAGGGGGACAGGTCATTGGTTGAGTATGTGAGACAGTTCGAGAGGGGCTGTCATTTTGTGCCTCTGATTGCAGACAGTCCACCGGAGAAGATGAGGCAGTTTGTGGAGGGACTGAAGGCGGATATTAAGCATGACGTACGTATGATGGACGTCGCTACATATGAGGCGGCAGTTAGTAGAGCACTGAGGTCAGAGGAGGGTAGGAGAGAGATACAGCAAGAGATGCAGGGGAAGAGACAAAATCAGTCTGGATTTCAGCGACCATCTTCGCAGCCTCCTGCGAAGAAGCAGTATACTGGGCCGTCTAAGGGCCCGAACCAGCAGCAGAGGCCACAGAAGCCTAGGGGCGGGGCCCCTAATACTGGAGGTTTTCCTACTTGCCCGAAGTGTCAGAAGATGCATTCAGGACTTTGTCTTTTGGGAGCAGGAGTTTGTTTCCACTGTAGAGAGCCGGGGCACCAGATAGCTAGTTGCCCGAGGAAGAAGAACACTGCTGGTAGAGTGTTCGTTATGCAGGCAAAGGAGGCAGACCCAGACACCTCCTTGATCTCCGGTATATCTTACCCCTAGTATTTTTTTTTATAATTTCTTCCTTTGGTTAAGAATTTCGATTTTTCCTTGTGAAATAATTTGTATTTGGGATTTTTCTATCTGCATGTTAGAATAAGAAGCATGTTTTACTTGTGACTAGAATTAAGGGTTATTAGTGACTTATCTTTGGGGGAAAGTTTAGTAGTGGTATGAAATTGTTGGGATTCTTCTGCGTGCAGGGAGAATTTTAGTTGGAGGCAACTCCACGTTTGCGTTGCTAGATTCAGGGGCTACGCATTCGTTTATCTCCCTGGAGTTTATCAGACGGATAGGCATCACACCCGAGATTGTTGACAGTGGTTATGATGTCACTATGCCGTCAGGACAGATTATCTCTACCTCTAGTGTCATTCGAGAACTGGAGTTGGAGCTTCAGGGGCACTCTATTCGCGCAGATGTGGTGGTTTTGCCGTTGAGTGGATTTGATTTGATATTGGGTATGGACTGGTTGACAGTCAATGGAGCTTCGATTGATTTTCGTTGGAGGACAGTGTTAGTGAAACCGCCGGGAGGCGACCCGTTTACTTTTCATGCATCTTAGAGCAGTGATACTCCTCAGGTGATATCTCTTATTCAGGCGAGGAAGTTGTTGAAACGGGGTTGCCAAGGTTTTCTAGCAAGTATTGTCACGGCCTCAGAATCACCTAGCAGATCATTATCAGAGATAGAGGTGGTTCGTGACTTTCCGGACGTCTTCCCGGAGGATGTTGCAGGAATTCCACCAGTGAGAGATGTGGAGTTCAGCATCGACTTAGTGCCAGAAACCGTGCCTATCTCTAAGGCACCATACAGACTTGCTCCTACCGAGATGAAAGAGTTGAAGGAGCAGATAAAGGAATTATTAGAGAAAGGCTTTGTTCGTCCTAGCTTTTCTCCATGGGGAGCTCCAGTGTTATTTGTGAAGAAGAAGGATGGCAGTATGAGACTGTGCATCGATTATCGAGAGCTCAACAGGGTCACAGTGAAGAATAAGTACCCACTACCGAGGATAGAGGACTTATTTGATCAGTTGCAGGGAGCTTCAGTGTTCTCCAAGATCGACCTGCGATCTGGTTATCATCAGCTGCGAGTTAGAGAGGCAGATGTGTCCAAGACTGCTTTTCGGACACGTTATGGGCATTACGAGTTCTTAGTGATGCCATTTGGGATGACCAATGCTCCAGCGGTTTTCATGGATCTCATGAACCGGGTATTTCAGCCGTATCTTGATCAGTTCATCATAGTCTTCATTGATGATATCTTGATCTACTCTAGGAGCGTTGAGGAGCATAGGCAGCATCTACAGACAGCCTTGCAGACTTTGAGGGAGCATCGTTTGTATGCCAAGTTCAGCAAGTGCGAGTTTTGGCTCGAGCAGGTGGCATTTCTTGGCCACATTATTTCGAGAGATGGGATTGCAGTGGATCAGTCAAAGGTTGAGGCAGTGCAGAAATGGGGTTTTCCGAAGAATGCTTCGGAGATTCGCAGTTTCTTGGGTTTGGCAGGATACTATAGGAAGTTCATCAAGGGTTTTTCCTCTATTGCAGTACCCTTGACTTCCTTAACCAAGAAGAACGCGAAGTTTATTTGGAGTTCAGACTGTCAGAGGAGCTTCGATCAGCTGAAGGAAGCACTTATTACTGCACCTGTTTTAGCAATGACAGTACCACACGAGGAGTTAGTGGTGTACACCGACGCGTCTAAGCTAGGTTTAGGCACAGTACTTATGCAGTGTGGTAAGGTTATTGCTTATGCGTCGAGGCAGTTGAAGATTCATGAGCAGAACTACCTACCCGACACATGACTTGGAGTTAGCGGCAGTGGTCTTTGCTTTGAAAATCTGGAGGCACTATCTGTATGGAGAGAAGTGCAAGATTTTTACGGATCACAAGAGCCTCAAGTACTTCTTCACTCAGAAGGAGTTGAACATGAGGCAAAGGAGATGGTTGGAGTTGGTGAAGGATTATGACTGTGACATTAGCTACCATCTAGGTAAAGCTAATGTAGTGGCCGATGCTTTGAGTCGGAAGTCGTCAGTGGTATCGCGTTTGTCAGTGCAGTTACCACTGCAGAGTGAGATTCAGAGGTTTGATTTGGAGATTTACTCGAGTGGTCATGCACCGAGCTTGTCAGTATTGACGGTGCAGCCGATTCTACGAGATCGGATCAGAGAGGGACAACCTACTGATGAGGAGTTGCAGCGTTGGAGACAGAGAGATGAGGCCAAGGGTGGTCTTCTGTATACAGTTGTGGATGACATTGTTCAGTACCGTGGTAGGATGTGGGTACCGAACGTCGATCAGTTGAGAGCTGAAATTCTAGCAGAGGCTCACACATCTCCGTACTCCATTCACCCCGAAAGTACGAAGATGTACCGAGATTTGCAGCTATTGTATTGGTGGCCTGGGATGAAGAGAGACATCAGGAGAGTTGTGGCAGAGTGCTTGACTTGTCAGCAGGTCAAGGCCAAGCATCAGCGTCCAGCAGGACTTCTTAGACCTCTTCCTATTCTGGAATGGAAATGGGAGAATATTATGATGGACTTTGTAGTTGGCTTACCGAGGAGTGCCAGAGGTTGCACAGCTATTTGGGTGATCGTGGATAGACTCACCAAGTCAGCTCATTTCTTACCGGTGAGGACTACTTACTCGTTGACACAGTATGCAGAGCTTTACATCAAGGAGATTGTTAGACTGCATGGCATATCAGTGTCGATAGTATCATACAGAGATCCGAGATTTACGTCTGCGTTTTGGAAGCGTTTGCACACTGCATTGGGGACTAGACTTTTGTTCAGTACAGCGTTCCATCCCCAGACAGATGGTCAGTCTGAGAGAGTGATCCAGTTTCTCGAGGATCTACTGAGAGCTTGTGTCATCGACTTTCAGGGCTGGTGGGAGACTAGACTGCCATTAATGGAGTTTACCTATAACAACAATTTTCAGTCGTCTATAGGTATGGCTCCTTATGCAGCATTGTACGGGAGGAGGTTTAGATCTCCTGTGCATTGGGATGAGGTCGGTGAGAGGATTTTACTTGGTCCTGAGATTGTGCAGCAGACAGCTGATATTGTGACACAGATTCGGGATCGCATGAGGACTGCTCAGAGTCGTCAGAAGAGTTATGCAGATACTCGACGACGAGATTTGGAGTTCGCTGTAGGTGATCACGTATTCCTGAAGGTGTCACCTATGAAGGGAGTAGTGCGATTTGGCCGGAGAGGCAAGCTTAATTCGAGATATATAGGGCCATTCGAGATCTTGGAGAGAGTTGGCACGTTGGCCTACCGTTTAGCTCTACCACCAGGGCTAGCGGCAGTGCACAATGTATTCCATGTATCCATGCTTCGGAGATACATCTCGAACCCGTCACATGTGTTGGATTTTGAGCCTCTTCAGTTGACACCGGAGTTAGCATTTGAGGAGAGGCCTATACGGATCTTGGCTAGGGAGGAGCGCAGATTGAGGACGCGGGTCATACCGATGGTCAGAGTCTAGTTGCTGAATCACTCGGAGGAGGAAGCTACTTGGGAGACCGAGGCAGACATGAGAACTCGCTACCCGGAGTTGTTCAGGTAAGTACTTTCATTTCGAGGACGAAATCCAATTTAAGGGGGGGGGGGGGGGGGGAGAGAATTGTAACACCCGATATTTTTAATACGTAAATTCGCATGCATAATTAAGAAATTTATTTATTGAAAATTTTAGATTTATGGGTTAAATAATTATGTGAAATTATTTGTGCATGTTTTAAGTTATTTTTAAGCATTTAACCCATAATTAGTGATTTGCATGATTTATGGAAATTAATTGTTTTTGATCGCGTAGACGGAACCGTGGACGAACGAGATGACAACTTTCTATCCAATTTATTTCATGAGCATTTTTAGAGCCCAAAAATATTATTTTGAGTTTTATTTCCTCAAAATTATTAGTATTTAATTTTATATGATTTTAGGAGTCCATTTTTATTCAAAATAAGCCAAAATAATGACTTTTTATTATCTTTAAAATTCTATTAATTATTTATTTCGGGATTTTTAAATTAATTATCAGATTTTAATTATTAGTTAGAGCTTTTATTATATATTTCATAATTAAAAAATCCATATTAATATTTTATTATCCTAAAAACCTATTTTTAAATTAAAACCTTACCCTAAACCTACCCAACCCTCACGCCTCCAAGCTCTCAGCCGACATCTCCCCCTCTCCTTCATCTTCTTCATCGATCAGAAATCTCCAAGGCTCCATAGCCGATTTTCTTCGAAGTTTCAAGGTTGCTCGTCGTCCCGTCGTCCCGGATTCGTTCTACACGCTCCTATCTCTTTTTTTAACGGTGCAAGGCATGTTTCTTTCTCAAATTTTCATGTCATATCAGTGGTTAATAGTGTGCGTGTGTATGCATTAGAATTATTCAAGGAAATTTCAGAAAAATCGTTTGGTTTGGTTGTTATGCACCTTGTTCATGTTTTCTTCCATCATGCTCACGTTTTCTTGCTTCATGACTTGTATGGCTGCTGGTCAGAGGTTGCAGGGGGTTCCTTAGGGTCCCTAGGTTGGTGTGGTTCGGCCGGTTTGGGGCTGGAAAGGGGCTGAGGCGCTGGTTCAGTTTTGGTCCAAGGGGGGGTGCAGTTTAGGGTTCAGTGGAAGAGGGCTTCGGGTTTGAGGTAGGGACCGTGGCTCGGGCTGAGCCATGGTGGGGTAGGACCGCCCAGACGTGGGCTACGTCTGGGCGGCGGCGCTTCGGCCGGAGCTGGCCGGCAGCAGGCCATGAAGGCCTGCTGCTCACGGCCGAGGGGAAGTCGGGTAAGGGGGGATCGGGTTAGAGGTTTTGAGGGATCCGGGTCGGGTTGTTGGGTCCGGGTCGGGTTCAATAAATCATGGGTCAAGTCTAGTGGGTCTGGGTCCGGGTTAAGTGAGTCGGGCTTGGGTATTTTTATTTTTAAGTATTAAGTATAATTAAGTGTTAAATGGGCCTAATTAAATCCAAAAAAATTTAATTGGGTTCCATTTAATTATTTGGGTTAAATTTAATTATTATTGGGCTTATTTAAATTTAGTTAAGTTAGTCCAATAATTTTATGGGCTTGGGGGCCCATGGAAGTTATTGGGTCAGTCTTTGGGCTTTTGGGCCCATTGGGCCGGAATAGAATGTTATTGGGCCAGGATAGTTTTAATGGGCTTTAATTAATTATTAGGGCTTAGAATAATTAATTATTGGGCTTAAGTATGTTAATGTGTCGGTCTCAGTGTTAATGGGCCAGAATTTAAGAAAATGGGCTTGAGTGTTAGGGCCAGCAGTTCAGTACAACCCATGAGAAATTGCATGTGTCCTGAATATATATATTTAATTATTTTTATGCATGGAAGTTATTTTTAATATTTATATGTTAGTATGAAATTAAATTAAATATATATGAAGGACACACATTTTATTTAAGCACATGCATTCATGAAATAAATTTTTATGCATGATTTAATGTTTAAGGTTGAGCAAAAGAAAATAATTTTTATGTTGGAAGTTGAAGTAGTGTGACAATTTAAGGGGGATTCGTCCCCATATGTGAACTATTGAGGGCAGTTTACTGCCAATTTAAGAGGTGATTCGTCACCGCCACGTACGTTGGTTTACCACGCTAATCAGTATTTAATGTATGTATGGTTACACTATGGAGACGACCTTTCGATGTTAGAAAATACTTTGCTCAACATTGTTTATGTATTATTATGATATTTAAGTTTAATTTAAGTTTATGTTATGTTCATGATATTTTTAAGCATGCTCATTCATGTATATGTTATGTATTAGTATTAAAGTGATTTAAATTATTTTTAAACCCTTGTTATGTTAGCATGTTGGGTCTCTAGGCTCACTACACTGATATGGTGCAGGTGAGTACGTAGAGGAGGACGTAGTACCCACCGGCGGCGACGACCTATGAGCGGACATGCAGTAACCCGGTGACCGTTGTCTGAGTCTATATGCATGTTTCGAATATTTTATCGTGATTATACTTTTTTTTTATTTATTTATTTTTCAGTGGTGGTTATTATTACTCATCTTATTTAAATATTTTTAGTGCATGCAAAATTTTATTTATTTTGCTTATGTCAGTATTTTATTAAATGTTAGACTCAGATATTTAATTTATTAAAGGTTGCATTTTTAGTTAAGTTATTTATTTTTAAACCTATTTATTCTGTGCATATATGTATGGGCATGTATGTACATATTTTTATTTAGTAAGTATAAAAAAAAAATTTCCGCATTTTTATTTATATTTAGAGAGTATGGGTCGTTTCACACCGACTCGACAAGGTAGTAAATCGCCTACCAAGCTACTCGACTACAATCCCTAGATCGTCTAATTCAATTTGAATAAATCAAGGCTCAATATGAATGCATATGTAATCTCATGCACTCAATATAAATTCAATCATATAATCAAATAAGAATTCAAGACATGCAATATGTGATTTCTTCTAGGACACTCGAATCAATCCGGATTCGAGTTGATCGTCCTATTCCATTTTAAAGTCATCTTATACCTCTTCTTTGTCGTTCCAAAAACTTCAATCTGAAAACAACAATTCCTTAATCAATATCCAAGTCAAGTTAAATCAATCGATAAAGAAGGACATCGATACTATACCGGCTCAACTCTTCCAAACTGATCAAGACTGCAAGGCTCACAATCTCCAAGAACTTCAATTCAATCTATCAGAAGAAGTCATAGTGATCAAAATCGATATCAAAACTCATACTAAGCTCGGTATAACTCAAAACATCGAAACGATATCCAAAACTCAAATTGACGGCATAACGGTTGTAAACTGACCAAACCGAAAATGCAGACAACAAAACAACAACTCAACAAACTCATTCCAATCCTCAAATATCAAACCCAACACAATATCAACACATCTCCAAATCAAGATTTCGCAAATCACTAAGAAAATCATAACAATTCCGATCGACGCTCTATTTCAAAACCGACAGAGAATAAACGATCAGAACTCTGCCAAGAACAACATACTAGCAACTCAATCGATTCTAACGACATCCCAAAACTAGAATGTATCTGATCATAGAAAAACTTACTATGGAATGAAGCTCTCGCAGCCGTGAACGCTAATCTGCCTTCAGAATTAAATTCCAACGGACGGATCGAGTTCAGGAGGAAATCTGGAAGCTCGAAGAACATGGGAGGCACTACAATGGAGGGAGGAGGCGATGGGGAAGGAGAAGAAGTGATGGGAAAGACTTAGTCAAAGTCTATAATATAACAAATCCCATATTTTCATTTCAGTCCCTGAAAATTCCGATAACTGCAAATTAGTCCCTGTTCTCTAAAAAGTCGGTTCTTGAATTCTGAAATCACTGTTTATCTCAAATAACATCAATTAAGATAAAATTGAGGCGTTACAATTCTCCCCCTCTAATAAAAGATTTTGTCCTCGAAATCATCGATATCAACTCATAAGAAGAAAATTAAGAATTCAAGAACAGAATTAAGAACTCACATCAGGTGAATAAATCAGGAAATCTCTGTTTCATGTCAGATTCTATCTCCCAAGTCGCTTTTTCGACTCCGTGACGACTCCACTGAACTTTCACCAAAGGAATCGATTTGGTTCTGAGCTGCTTCTCCTTTCTGTCAAGGATCTGAATCAGTCTCTCAAAGTAACTCAGAGTTTCATCAAGTTCGGCTTCGTCAGGCTGAAGCACATGAGAAGGATCGGGATGGTATTTCCTCAGCATCGAGACGTGAAAGACGTCGTGAATACCAGATAAAGAAGGAGGAAGTGCTATACGGTAGGCTAGATCGCCTATCTTCTGTAAAATCTCATACGGACCGATGAATCTCGGTGCCAACTTCCCTCTCTTACCAAATCTAACAATACCTCTAAACGGAGAAATCTTCAAGAATACTCGGTCACCCTGATCAAAAGATAGAGGTCTGCGTCGGATATTTGCATACTTCGCTTGTCGGTCCTGAGCAGTCTTTATTCTCAATCTAATAATCTTCACTTGCTCAGCCATATCACGAATCATATCTGGTCCCAAGTCTGGGGACTCGGACATCACATCCCAGTACAGAGGAGAACTGCACTTCTTTTCGTACAACGTTCGAATGGTGCCATTCCTATACTCGTCTGGAAGTTGTTGTTATACGAAAATTCAACGAGAGGCAATGAATCTTGCCAAGTAGTGCCAAAGTCAAGCACCACTGCTCGCAGCATATCCTCTAGAGTTTGAATCGTCCGCTCTGATTGATTGTCGGTCTGAGGATGATATGTTGTACTCAAGTGCAATCTAGTACCAAGGGCTTCCTGTAGACTATGCCAGAAATGGGAAGTAAACCGAGGATCTCGGTCTGAAACAATCGATCTCGGCACATCGTGCAATCTCACAATCTCTCTAACATACAACTTTGCCATCTGATCGTGTCGGTATGTCATCCGATATGGAATGAAACAAGCAGACTTCGTCAAACGGTCAATCACTACCCAAATGGCATCACATCCTCGAACAGATCGGGGTAGTTTCGTGACAAAATCCATCGAAATGTGATCCCACTTCCATTCCGGAATAGACAGACTGTGCAGAAGCCCACCTGGTCTCTTTCTCTCGGCTTTAACCTGTTGACAGTTCAAACAATGAGATACAAACCTCACCACATCCTTCTTTAACTTCTTCCACCAGAACTGACTCTTCAAGTCGTTATACATCTTTCGGCCTCCTGGATGAACACTGAACCGACTGCAATGCGCCTCTCTTAGGATACGCTGTCTTAACTCATCAATCTCAGGCACAAAAATACGGCTATTCACAAATAAAACATCATCCCTGACCTAAAACTCAGACTGGTTTCCAGATCTCACCTTCTCTAACGAATTCTGAATACTCTCATCTGATTTCTGTGCTTCTCTGATCGACACAAACAACTCTGGCTCGGCCTGAATAGCACAAACTCTGATCGGATTTCTATCTGACTCAAACTCCAACCCAGAAGTGCAACAGTCGTCGATCAATCGAGAAAAACCAATCGTCGAAAGAGATAAAGAGCAAAGCTTACGACTCAAAGCATCGGCAGCTGCATTCGATTTCCCCGGGTAATACTTAATCTCGCAGTCGAAGTCCTTCAATAAATCTAGCCATCTCCTTTGCCTCCTATTCAACTCGGACTGTGAAAATAAGTACTTAAGACTCTTAAGATCCGAAAAGATCTCAAAAGACTCACCGTACAAGTAGTGACGCCAGATCTTCAGGGCGAAAACAATAGCAGCGAGTTCAATATCATGAACTGGATAACGAGTCTCGTGCGGTTTCAACTGCCTTGACACATATACTATCACGTGCTTCCTTTGCATAAGAATACATCCAAGACCAGGATGAGAAGCATCGCAATAAACTGTGAAACCTCCGAAACCAGATGGAATAGAAAGAATCGGAGCACTGGTTAATCTCTTCTTCAACTCAACAAAACTGGCTTCACAATCATCTGTCCACAGAAAAGGAGCATTCTTCTGAGTCAGCTGGGTAATAGGCTTCGCAATAGAAGAGAAACCCTGAATAAATCTGCAATAGTAACCCGCCAAACCCATAAAACTGCGGATTTCTGGCACAGAAGTTGGCCTGCGCCAGTTCATCACTGCTTCTATCTTGCTGGGATCAACAGCAATCCCATCTCCTGAAATAATGTGCCCCAGAAAGACAACTCTGTCAAGCCAAAACTCGCACTTAGAAAGCTTGGCGAATAACTGTTCTGCCCTCTAAATCTGTAAAACTGTTCTCAGATGCTCTGCATGCTCGGCACGACTCTTAGAATAGATTAAGATGCCATCAATGAAAATAATCACAAAATCATCAAGAAAATGCTGAAAGATTCGGTTCATCAATCCCATAAAGACTGCTGGGGCATTGGTCAAACCGAACGGCATGACAAGAAATTCAAAGTGGCCATACCTCATTCGAAACGCAGTCTTAGAGACATCTTCTTCACAAACTCTCAGTTGATGATACCCAGACCTCAAATATATCTTCGAATAGATACAAGAACCCTGCAACTGGTCAAAAAGGTCATCGATACGCGGTAAAGGATATATGTTCTTCACCGTCGCTTGATTCACTTGATGGTTGTCAATACAGAGTCTCATAGAGCCATCCTTCTTCCTCACAAACAGAACAGGAGCACCCCAAGGCGACACACTCGGTCTAATGTATCCGTTGGCAATTAAATCTTCCAATTGCTCCTTCAGTTCTTTCAATTCGATCGGAGCCATTCTATACGGAGCTTTAGAAATCGGCTGAGTACCTGACGTCAGTTCGATGCCAAATTCAATCTCACGAATAGGCGGTAATCCCGGAATCTCATTTGCAAACACATCAGGGAATTCCCTAACCACTGGTATATCATTCAGTTCAGGACTAGACTTCAGAATATCGATCACATAAACAAGGAATCCTTCGGCTCCTCTCTGTAATAATCTAGTCATAGATAAAACAGATATCAAAGGAATTTTAGAACGAGAACCCTTACCGAAGAATCTCCATTCATCTGCCATATCTGTTCTGAACCGAACTACTTTCTGAAAATAGTCCACTGTAGCCCTGTACTCAGTCAAAACATCTATCCCAACAATGCAATCAAAATCAGACAGACTAAGTACAATACAGCCAAACTCGATCGAATTTTCTCCAAATTTCAACTCACAGTTTCTAACCAAATTCTTCGACACAATTCCTCCACCCAAAGGTGAAGTAACCAAAACAAATGAAGGTAAAGGCTCAACAGGTAAAGCATGCATCAAAACAAATTTCTCTGATAGAAACGAGTAAGATGCACCTGTATCTATTAGAATGTATGCAGAATATCCAAAAATCTTACAGTTACCTGAAATCACGTCATCAGGTGCTGCCTGAGCCTGATCCTCATTCAGAGCAAACACTCTAGCCTGCGGTCGGGAAGGTTGGTTCGAACTTTGGTTACCTCCCTGACGGTTCTGCTGCTGAGGTTGGAACGAGTGAACAACAGTCGATTTCCTCTAAGGCTGAGATGACTGTCGAGAGGCATTCACACGCTGAGATTGGTCAGAACCTTTCTGTGGACACAGTCTAGCATAATTCCCTGTCTGCTGGCAGATGTAACAGTTCCCAAAGATTCCCCTACACTGGTAGCTGGAGTGTCGTCCTCCACACCTATTACATGAAGCTCCCGAGGAACCTGAACCATGTCCAGAACTGAACTGTCTCGAGCCACTCGAGCTCGAAGAAGTGCTTCCCGACTTCTTGAACTGTTTCCCTTTGGGAGGGAAATAGTTCTTCTTGCTACCACCACTGCTACTACCCTCATTCATCGGCGGTTGATTCTGATACTGCCTCTGCTGTTGCTGTTGAGGCTGGTACTGATTCTCCCTCTTCCTCATCAGTCCCGCTTCTGCTCCCTTTGCCTGATCCATCGCATCAGAAAAGTTATCTGGCCTCCCAGTATTTACCAGAATGAAGATGTTAGGGTGCAAACCGTTAATGAACTGGTCTGCTTTTGCCTCCTCATTGTCGGCAATATGCGGAGCGAACCTCAATAAACTGTCAAACTTCGCAACATAATCCTCAATAATCATGTTACCTTGCCTTAAATTTGCAAACTCGGCACCTTTACCCTTTCGACAGGAAACCGGAAAGAATCTCTTATATAACTCTGCTCTGAAAAGTGCCCAAGTAATTGCCGTACCTTTATTCTCTTTGGCTCTTTTGGTAGTCATCCACCAACTCTTTGCTACTCCCTGTAGTTGATGAATTACCAGTCTCGTTCTGCGGTCCTCCGAGTAGTCAAGCGACTCAAAGAGCTGATCAATATCTTCCAACCAACTCTCGCAATCGACCGGATTTTCCTTCCCATTCAAATATGGCGGCCTAAAAGATTGGAACCTCTTCAGTAAGGCTTCCATAGGCGTGATCGTGTCATCCATCTGTACCACCGGAGGAGTCATAACCGGAGGAGTTTTTGTCGTAGGAATAATCGGTAGAGTATTCATGTCTAACCTTCTTCGAGTACCCATCTAAATTGACAGGGGTTAGAACACGGATAATTCAATTCACATTGTCACGAAACCTCTGATCGTCTTACCAATTCGATAGATGGAACTCAGATCAATGCATGAAAACAGTTCATATCTCAATCAAATCATGCTTTAACAATTTGAATCTCCAAGTCACGTAATTCAAATAAATTTTCAATTCATAAAGCATGCTCGCATATTCTGTAATCATAGAATTAATCAATCACATGCGAGAATTTAAGGTCAAGCGGACTCGATCTACCCCGCTCACTTCTAGAACAAATTCCAGGAACTTATCTCTCTGATACCACTTAATGTGAGGCCTAGATTCTAATCTTCTATACTTAAGATAAGGCAATAGATCAACACAATCTAATTAAAAGGATTAAGGCATAACAAAGTTTTTTTTAAATAAGGGGTGCTCGCTCGATCCGTAAAATCTTACCGATCGAGCGGGCCAAAACAATCCAACTCTCTGCCCAAAATTCAGGACCCCCGCTCGATCTGTAAAATCTTACCGATCGAGCGGGCACAAAATGTCCCAGACTCTGCCTTGCTGAAAGGGGTGCTCGCTCGATCTGTAAGAGTCTGCCGATCGAGCGAGACACTCTGCACCAGAAATTTCTGGTTTTCCTCTTCAATCTCCAACTCAACTTAAAACATAACCAACACATGCATAAACTAGTTCAACATGCATAATCCATACAACGTAGTTCTAGAGTTTATACATTCATCAGAAACTAATAGAACATGCTTTAATTCTAGGTTTACAATACCAAAATACATAAGAGTTTGAATTCAGTTCAACTCCTAAAACCAAGGGCCTCACTTCTATTCTCTCAACCATCTAGCCATGCTGCCTCTGACTCGGTCCTGCCCCACCTGTTGCCAAGTACACATACAAACAAAGACAACAGCCGGATAATCCGGTGAGAATAATATTCCCAGTAAAAGAGACTAACATGCAATCAAATAAAAATATCAAATCATACTATGAATTCATTCCTCATATTATCAATTAATCCATTCAAGTACTGAATTAAAATGATATGCATGTCTTTAAAACTTCTGGATTATCAGACTCAGATAATCAATTGGAATTCTTCTTTCTTTCTTTGGTATGGGATCCCGAGGTTAAAACATCCTACAATCACACCGACTTCCCTCTCGAGGTGGACGGGGCATGCTTTAATCCTCTAGACTCAAGAGCATTATAGTGAGCTACTCGACAAGGTAGTAAATCGCCTACCAAGCTACTCGACTACAATCCCTAGATCGTCTAATTCAATTTGAATAAATCAAGGCTCAATATGAATGCATATGTAATCTCATGCACTCAATATAAATTCAATCATATAATCAAATAAGAATTCAAGACATGCAATATGTGATTTCTTCTAGGATACTCGAATCAATCCGAATTCGAGTTGATCGTCCTATTCCATTCCAAAGTCATCTTATACCTCTTCTTTGTCGTTCCAAAAACTTCAATCTGAAAACAACAATTCCTCAATCAATATCCAAGTCAAGTTAAATCAATCGATAAAGAAGGACATCGATATTATACCGGCTCAACTCTTCCAAACTGATCATGACTGCAAGGCTCACAATCTCCAAGAACTTCAATTCAATCTATCAGAAGAAGTCATAGTGATCAAAATCGATATCAAAACTCATACTAAGCTCGGTATAACTCAAAACATCGAAACGATATCCAAAACTCAAACCGACGGCATAACGGCTGTAAACTGACCAAACCGAAAATGCAGACAGCAAAACAACAACTCAACAAACTCATTCCAATCCTCAAACATCAAACCCAACACAATATCAACACATCTCCAAATCAAGATTTCGAAAATCACTAAAAAATCATAACAATTCCGATCGACGATCTATTTCAAAACCGACAGAGAATAAACGATCAGAACTCTGCCAAGAACAACATACTAGCAACTCAATCGATTCTAACGACATCCCAAAACTAGAATGTTTCTGATCGTAGAAAAACTTACTATGGAATGAAGCTCTCACAGCCGTGATCGCTAATCTGCCTTCAGAATTAAATTCCAACGGACGGATCGAGTTCAGGAGGAAATCTGGAAGCTCGAAGAACATTGGAGGCGCTACAATGGAGGGATGAGGCGATGGGGAAGGAGAATAAGTGATGGGAAAGACTTAGTCAAAGTCTATAATATAACAAATCCCATATTTGCATTTCAGTCCCTGAAAATTCCGAAAACTGCAAATTAGACCCTGTTCTCTAAAAAGTCGGTTCTTGAATTCTGAAATCACTGTTTATCTCAAATAACATCAATTAAGATAAAAACGGGGTGTTACAGAAATAGAAACTTGGTTGCTTTCCAACCACCTTCTCTAAAGGTCATAATATTTTCAAACACCAGATTTCCAAAGTCCAAAGGAGCTTGAGTTCCAATGGCAAACAGCGCAAGGTCTTGTGGTCTAGTAACCACTGTTGTATTGGTAGATGGTGTCCAATTCCTGATTGCAATTTTGTGAAGCCCCGAAAAGAAAGAAGTAAGATTTTCAGCTGACAGCCTGTCTGGATGCAAAGGAAATTTTTGAACCATTCCTCTAGTGATCACCTTAGTGATTTGATCAATATCCTCAGTAACTGCATCATCATCTACATCAGCAGTCTTGAAGTGCTCATTGATCAGAGCAGGAGTGAAATCATACACCTTTCCCCGGATGTACACTCTTTCAAACTTAAATGATTCTTCATCTCCAATCCTTGTATTCTTGTATTCAGATTGCAGTAAAACTCTAATACAACTTTTCTTGAAAAAGGTCCGGCAGTGGTGACAGTAGAATATAAATTCTGCTGTTTCAAGAAAGTCACCAAGTTCTGCTTTTCAAAGGACGCTTCATCAATATTTCTTTCTTCCCAACAATCTTTACCAGAAAGAGCTTCCCATTCATCAGCAAATTCCTTTTAATAAAACTGAAGTTGTATGCTTTAGCAGGATCAATCTCAGAGTCAGATTCAGCAGCAGTGTTGTCATCAGTGTTGGCAACACTGCCATCAGCAACTTGTTCCTCAGAACTCTCAGAATCATCAGAAGCAGCATCCTCATAATATTCTTCCTCAGAACTTGAAGAAAATGAACTATCAGACTTCTGGGGCCGGTTATCCTCATACTCTTGCATCATTTCAGCATCGGCTTCATCATCATCAGATGGAACAAGTGAAGATGCAACTGATTTAGCCTTGGATTTCCGAATATTCGCCATGAATGTGGCCAGTGAAATTTCCTCATCGGTAGAAACAGGAGCCTCTGTGGTTGTCTTTTTGGTATCATCAACAACATCAGCACTAGATGTCTCTTTCACAGTAGAAGCCACATCAGTAGACTCTTCATCAGACGAATAATCACCACTAGATGAATCTTCTTTCTTTGATTTGGCCTTTGCAGCAACAGAGATTTTTGGTCTTGCAACCACCTCAAAATTTTGATCCGCAGAATCATCTCCAGATGAAAAATCTGGATTATCTAAAATAGGACGAGAAGTCTCCCCCTTTCCACGAAATCTCTTATTGGTAGTAAAATCGGGGTTGTAACCCGCTTGATGCTTAGACCTCCTCGCTATTGGCTGTGTTGGGAACACACGATTCAACACTAAGAAATCAGGAGGATTGTCAAGGTCGATTTCGTTCCCAGGTTCTCCTGGTGCAATTTCTGCCAACGGTGTAGATTGAATGGCAACAGGTACGATTGTGAGGGTAGGGTTTTCAGAAGAAACCTCTGAAAGATTGTCTTCCTCTTGATAACCCATTTTTGATCTTATATCATGCGAATCAAAAGCTTTGCTTGCCATTATCCAAAAATTAGAAAATAAGAGTTTCAGAGAATTTTTGCAGAGAGAATTAGAAAAGGGTGAAGACAATAGATCAATCTCTACAGTGATTGAAATATATAAGAAAAATGGTTTAAACGGTAAAAAAATCAAAATTTCTATCTATAAAATCAGACTAGAAATCTCCCCCTAACGGTAACAATTCTCCAATGAGTAAAAATCTATATAATTAAGTAAATTAAATTTGATTAATTAAGGATACCCTGAAAACTCTCACTTAAGATTAAATCAATATTCCTCACATAAAAATAACTCCACATCGAGTTTAAAACCACTGAAACATGTTCAATCACAACCAATTCAATTTCCAGCAAGTTGGACAATTTTTCCAATTTTTGTTCGTCTTTGAACTTTAAACCCTGAGCACGATATGATCACAGTAAATGCAAAATGCATGACCTAATTTATGTTTAAAACATAATGTAATGAGATTATATATTAAAAAAATATAATGCATGCAAAGTGTGTGCAGCACGTGTTAAGCACTAGTATTGGCAACACTTCCCAACAGCACTGTAGTCTTCAAAATATTTTTGAATTTGTCACACTTCCAGAGCCATGTTTTTCTTCTTTTTTAACTTAGTTCAGAAGTGGTAGCCTGCACATTAAAAGAACGGTCTTCATTGGACTCTTTTAGGTAGCTTTTTCCAATTTTCTTCAGATTTTATTTTGATTTTCAAGACATTGGTCACTGAAATTTTATCAAACCATGCTTTTTAATTTTCAAAGCCACTTTTCACATGAGACAAGATCATGTAGTACACGAACATCCCTCAACTACTTCATGGTTTAAAGCATATTTTTATGGCAAGTGTGATCTGAAAATAACTTTGACAGAAGAACTAGAAAGTATCAGTCAGTATTATCAAACAGTGCAAAACATTGAACATTATGAATATGCAGTATGCCTAAAGTCCTAAAAATGCACATGCATGTTTGGTGTTGTCCGTCAGTGTTGGAAACACTTAAGGACAGCAACCGTAAGTGCTTATAAAGAACACATGTTGAGAGATTTTCTAAGACTGGAGAATCTCTCGAAGTCTAATGCTTTTGTAAAAATATCGGCCAGTTGGTTATTGGTCCCAACAAACTCCATATGGATCATGTCATTCTCAACTAAATCTCGAATAAAGTGATGTCTTATGTCAATATGTTTAGTTCAAGAGTGTTGTACTGGGTTTTTTGATATATCTATAGAACTTGAGTTATCATAGTACACAATTAATGTTTCACTTTTAAGACCATAGTCTTGTAGCATTTGATTCATCCAAATTAATTAAGAACAACAACTTCCTGCTGCCACATATTCGGATTCAGCAGTGGAAAGTGACACACATTTCTGCTTCCTACTATACCATGAAACCAAGTTGCTACCCAAATAAAAACATCCACCCGTGGTGCTTTTTCTCTCATCAACATCTCCTGCCCAATCAGCATCACTATAACCTACCAAATTAGTATTGGTTTCCTTAGTGTACCATAATCCCAAGTCTAAAGTGCCTGCAACATACTTCAAAATTATTTTTACAGCTTTCATATGTGTGACTTTAGGATCAGATTGATATCGGGCAGACAAACACACACTGAACATAATATCAGGTCGACTTTCACTTAAATATAGCAGTCTTCCAATTATACTTCTGTACAGAGTGTTGTCAACACTGTCAGCAACACTGTCTTTGCACAGTTTTTCATTAGTTCCCATTGGTGTCTTCATATGTCTAACATGATCAGTGCAAAACCTCTTCACCAAATTCCTAGCATATTTGCTTTGACACAAAAAGATTCCATCACTCATTTGTTTCACTAATAATCCTAGAAAGTAACTCACCTACCATGCTCATTTCATAGGTAGCAGTCATGATTTCAACAAAATCATTAACAAGTTTTTGAGATGAAGCACAGAAGATTATGTCATCAACATAGATTTGACTGATGAGAATGTTACCTTGTACTTTTTGGACAAAAAGTGTTTTATCTACCTCACCTCTTTTGAATCCAATGTCAAGAAAATACTCCGTGAGCCTTCCATACCAAGCACGAGGTGCTTGTTTCAATCCATATAAGGCATTTTTCAACTTATAAACATGATCAAAATGATGTGGATCTTCAAATCCCTTAGATTATCTTACATACGCTTCTTCATTCAAAATTCCATTCAAAAATGCGCTTTTGACATCCATTTGAAAAAGTTTCATTTTCATGTGACATGCAATAGCTAACAACAGTCTAACAGATTCTATACGAGCTACAGGTGCAAAGGTTTCATCAAAGTCCACCCCCTCAACTTGTGTATACCCTTGAGCTACCAACCTAGCCTTGTTCCTTACAATATTTCCTGATTCATCGATTTTTTTCTTAAAAATCTACTTTGTTCCAATGATATTACTATGATCAGGTGGAGGAACTAAGATCCACACATCATTCCTAACAAATTGTTCAAGTTCATCATGCATTGCATTGACCCAAAACTCATCTTTTAAAGCCTCAACAACATTTCTTGGTTCAATACTAGACACAAAGCAAGAATATCTTACCTGAGAGTATGCGAAAGTCATGCACACTAACCCACTCATCTTTCGATAATCAACTTTTTTCCTTTCTTCGGGTTTGCATCCTTCCTTGTGCATCTCCTATGATTTGTAAATTAGGATGGTTTTTGTAACGCCCCGATTTTATCTTAATTGAGCTTATTTGAGATAATCAGAGTTTTCAGAAGTCGAGGGCTGTTTTGATATTTATCAGGGTCTATTTTGAAAATTTTGGAAATTTCAGGGACTAAAACACAAATAATGAATTTTATATATTATCTACTCATTGTTGACTTGTAAAAACACTTCATCTACTTCCTCATTTCGTTCCTTCTCCATTGAAGGCGCCCAAACGTGATTCCAAGCTTTGTGATTTTGATTTCCGGTTGATCCGTCCGTTGGAATTTAATTCTGAAGGCAGATTAGCGATCACGGCAGCGAGAGATCCGTTATATCGTAAGTATTTCTCCGATCAGATTTGTTCTATCTTTTGGATATTGTTAGAATCAATTGGGTTTCGAGTATGTTGTTCTTGGCAGAGTTCTGATCGTTTATTCTCAATCAGTTTTGAATTAGAATGTCGTTTGGAATTGCTATGATTTTTGGAAGTTTATTCAAAAATTTGGAGTTTGAGATTTGATGGGTTTGCAGTATTTTTGTTGTATTAAAATCGTTGTGAGTTAGTATCGTTGTTATACTGCTGTCTGCGTTTCCGGTTTGTTCAGTTTATAGCCGTTATGCCACCGGTTTGAGTTTTAGAGATTTTGAACCGTTTTGTGTTGTTGAACCTTGGTTTATGAGTTGATTGTCGTTGTTGATCTTCTTTGCCTCCGTACAGATTCTTTTGGAGTTTGTCGATTCCTGTGTTAGCAGCATTGGATCCTCGAAGAGTTGGACGAAGAATGGTAAAGAGATTACCTTGAGCCGTTGTTGTTGTTAGGTTGTATAGTTTCTGATATAACCTTTTATTGTAGTTTATCCAGAGTTTGAGTTATTGAATTGAAAGGTAAAAGCAGTCATCGTTAGCGGGATGACATACTGGGGACAGTTGGTTCTCGAGTTTCTCTTAAAATCACATATTTGCATCAATACTTGTTCTAGCATGTGGGACTTGTATTTTGTTGTTGATTGAGTTTGTTATATGGCTTAATGCTTTATGTTTTCTTTTGCATTCATATTGAGCCAAACCTTTTATTCAGTGGGCAGAACAACCCTTTTTGTTTAGACGTTTTGGGGGCTATACTGTGAGTGACCTGGGTGTAGAGGTTCACCTAGTATCAGCATACTCCTTATAGTCAAACCAAAGTCTAGGGGAGTGGGATACGTGGCACCACCTCGATTGGGAGAGTCGGTGAGTTGTTACGTGATCTCATCCTCGGGATCCCAAAAGCAGAGCAGCAATCCCTTGTTTATCAGAAATGATATCACTATTTTAAAGACATGCATATCATTTGTTTTGATTTGATTATGTTGTCTTGAAAGAATGTTGTTGAGATGTTACATGTATTACTTGTTATGTTGCTTTTACTGGGAATAACATTCTCACCGGAGTTATCCGGATGTCGCTTTGTTTTGTATGTGTACTTGGCAACAGGAGGGGCATGATCAAGTCAGCGAAGACCTGGTTAGCATCAAGAGGAAGAGTTAGTAGTGGGACTCGGTTTAGAAGTTGAATTAGCATGTTTATCTAGTTTAAGATTGAAGCATGTTAGAACTCGAACTTGTTCTGTATTCGGATCGTAATCTAGAATCGAAGAATGTTTGGAACTTTTATCGATTTAGACTTCTTGTTGATCTTAGGCTTTATGAAAGCATGTTTTGATATTGCGTGTATTCTTTACACCTCGTTTTGTGTATGTTTTGAATGCATGCTAAAAGCGAGCACGAGAATAATTTTTGTTAGGCTGAGCATTTCTGCCCAGGCCTTCCGCGCGCGAGCGAGGAAATCCCAGGGGCTCGGGTTTGCTAGCTTGCGCGCACGCGAGAGATGTATCTCGCGCGGGCACGAGCCTTCAGCCGGGGCTCAAGAAGTGTAGCCTGCTCGCGCGACCGCAGGGCCTTTTAAAAAAAAATTTAATTACTTGAACCTTGGTTTATCGTAAGCTTTATTACTTGTTTAATCCAAGATTAGATGTTTAGAACCGAGGTCTCACATTAAGTGGTATCAAAGCGATAAGTTCTTGGTTGAACTAGAGTAAGCGGGGTAGATCGAGTCTGCGTGTATTGGCTTCTCGCATGTGATTGAGTTATTTAGCTATTTATTTAATTCCATGCAAGCATGCTTTATTATTTGAGAATCAAATGAATTACCTGCTTATGTGATTAAATTTATAAAGCATGATCTACTTGAGATATAATTTTTTCTGTTATCGACTGGTATCCGGTATTCTGAGCGGTTGTAAGGGCACCAATTGTAACGATTAAGATATCTTGTGTCCTATCCTTTAATTATCAGATGGGTCCTCGTCGAGTTATTAACAGAAATCCTCCGCCAGTTACTCCACCGAATGAGCAAGCTAGTACTGAAACTGTTCAAATGGATGCTACAACGACGCCTATGGAAACATTGCTGAAGAGGTTTCAGTCGTTTAATCCGCCTTTGTTGCTAGGTACAGAGAATCCGGTTGACTCTGAGAGCTGGTTGGATGACATTGATCAGTTGTTCAATTCCCTTGATTACTCTAACGACCGCCGAACTAGGTTAGTCATTCATCAGCTTTGTGGTGTTGCTAAGAACTGGTGGATCACGACGAAGAGATCCATGGATAATTGAGGTACAGTTGTTACTTGGTATCTTTTCAAAATTGAGTTTTATAAGCGGCTTTTCCCTGTTTCGTACCGAAAGGACAAGGGAGCCGAGTTTGCCAATCTGAGGCAATGGAACTTGAGCATTGAAGAGTATGTTGCCAAATTCGATAGTCTGTTGCATTTTGCACCGCATATCGCTGACAATGAAGAAGCCAAAGCCGATCAGTTCATCAACGGCTTGAATCCCGACATCTTCACGTTGGTAAACACTGCTAGGCCTGATAACTTTGCGGATGCCATGAATCACGCAAAGGGAGCTGAAGCGGGCTTGTGGAGACAGAGAGGAAATCAGATGGTACCTCAGCAGCAGAGACAATCCCAGAATCAACCGTCTCAGCATCATAATCAACAATCTCAGTATCAGAACCAGCCTCAGAGGTACGAAGGAGGAAGTAGTGGTGGTAACAGGAAGGATCATTACAAAGCAAGAGGAAAACAATTCAAGAGGCAGGGGAATAGTTCTTCTAGTTCTAGTGGTTCCAAGCAATTCGGTTCAGGACAGAGTTCTGGATCTTCATCTTTGTTCTGAAACAAGTGTGGAGGTAGAAACTCATCGGATAAGTGTGTAGGGGTCTTTGGAAACTGCAATACCTGTCAGCAACTGGGACACTTTTCTAAGATATGCCCTCAGCGTAGTAGAGATCGAGCTCAGAGTGGGAGTTCATCTAGACCTACATCTCAGCCTGAGAGACAGTCTTCTGCAGTTCACTCCTTCCAGCCTCAGCAGCAGAACAGACAGGGAGGTAACCCTAGTGCGAACCAGCCTTCGAGACAGCAGGCACGAGTCTTTGCTTTAACATAGGATCAGGTTTAGGAAACACCAGACGATGTTATAGCAGGTAACTGTTCGATTCTCGGTTATTCTACTCATGTTTTGATAGATACAGGTGCTTCTCATTCCTTTATCTCTTAGAATTTTGTGTTGTTGCATGATTTGCCTACTGAGTTGTTACCTACTGTAGTAGCTGTTACTTCACCTTTGGGTGGAGGAATTGTTTTTGTCAGATTAGTCAGGAACTGTGAACTTTGTTTTGAGGGAAATTTGTTAGAGTTCGACTGTATTGTACTTGGACTGTCAGATTTCGACTGTATTGTTGGTATAGATGCTTTAACCAAGTATAGGGCAACCATCGATTGTTTTCAGAAAGTTGTCAGGTTCAGACCTGAAATGGCAGATGAGTGAAAATTCTTTGGTAAGGGTTCTCGATCTAGAATTCCTTTGATTTCAGTGTTATCTATGACTCGTTTGTTACAGAGAGGTGCAGAGGGATTTTGGTTTATGCAGTTGATGTACTGAAATTTAGCCCTGAATTGGTTGATATACCAGTGGTTAGATAATTTGCTGATGTGTTTCCGGAAGAGATTCCTGGATTGCCGCCTATTCGAGAGATCGAATTCAGCATTGATTTGGTGTCAGGTACTCAACCTATTTCCAAAGCTCCGTATCGTATGGCACCGGTTGAATTGAGAGGGTTGAAAGAACATCTTGAGGATTTGATTGCCAAGGGATACATCAGACCTAGTGTATCGCCTTGGGGTGTTCCTGTTCTGTTTTTTCAGAATAAGGATGGTTCTATGCGGTTCTGTATCTACTACTGTCAACTGAATCAGGCAACAGTCAAGAACATATATCATTTACCCCGAATAGATGACCTTTTTGATCAGCTGCAGGGTTCTTCTGTATATTCGAAAATTGATATGAGGTCAGGTTATCATCAGCTAAGAGTGTGTGGGGAAGATGTTCCAAAGACCGCATTCAGAATGAGGTATGTTCATTTCGAGTTTATAGTCATGCCGTTCGGTTTGACTAACGCTCCAATGATTTTTATGGGTTTGATGAACCGTATCTTTCAGCGCTATTTGGATGAGTTTGTTATTATCTTTATCGATGATATTCTTATCTACTTGAAGAATCGTACTGACCATGCAGAGAATTTGAGGATCGTCTTGCAGATTTTGCGAGTTGAGCAGTTTTTTGCTAAACTATCTAAGTGTGAGTTCTGGTTGGATCGAGTAGTCTTTCTCGGTCACATTATTTCAGGAGATGGAATTTCTGTCGATCCCAGCAAGTTTGAAGCGGTTATGAATTGGCCTAGACCCACATCAGTGTCTAAGATCCAAAGATTTATGGGTTTAGCTGGTTATTATCGCCGATTTATAGAGGGATTCTCATCCATTTTCAAGCCAATTACCCAGATGACTCAGTAGAAGGCGCCTTTTATCTGGACTGCAGATTGTGAGGCTAGCTTTGTTGATCTGAAGAGGAGACTGACCAGTGCTCCGATTCTTTCTATTCCGAAAGGTACTGGAAGTTTCACAGTCTATTGTGATGCTTCTAACCGAGGTTTGGGTTGTGTTCTTATGCATCATAAGCATGTGATAGCGTATGCATCAAGGCAACTGAAGCCGCACGAAACTCGTTATCCGGTTCATGATCTTGAACTAGCTGCGATTGTATTTGCTCTGAAGATCTGGCGTCACTATTTGTATGGTGAGTCTTTCGAGATCTTTTCTGATCATAAGAGTCTTAAGTAGTTGTTTTCACAGGTAGAGCTGAATATGAGACAGAGGAGATGGTTAGATATGTTGAAGGATTTCGACTGTGAAATCAAGTATTATCCGGGAAAGTCGAATGCAGTTGCAGATGCCTTGAGCCGAAAGCTTTGTTTCTTATCTCTTTCTACTATCGGTTTTTTTCAGTTGATCGATGATTGTTGCACTTCTGGGTTGGGGTTTGAAACAGATAGGAGGACTATCAGAGTGTTTGCTATTCAAGCCAAGCCGGAGTTGTTTATTGCAATCAAAGAAGCACAAAAGTCTGATCCGAGCATTCAGGTTTCAGTAGAATAGTCAGATCTGGGCATCAGTCTGAATTTTAGGTTAGAGATGATGTTTTGTTTGTATATAACCATATTGTTGTGCCTGATATTTCAGAGTTGAGGCAGCGTATTCTCCGAGAGGCTCATTGCAGTCGGTTTAGTGTTCATCTTGGAGGCCGTAAGATGTATAACGATATGAAGAACAAGTTTTGGTGGAAGAGAATGAAGAGCGATGTTGCGAGATTTGTATCTCGATGTTTGAACTGTCAGCAAGTAAAAGCAGAGAGGAAGCAACCCGGTGGTCTGTTGCCAAGTCTATCTGTTCCTGAATGGAAATGGGATCACATTTCTATAGATTTCGTCACGAAGATACCGCGATCTGTTCGAGGATGCGATGCTATTTGGTTAGTGATCGACCGATTTATAAAGTCTGCTTGTTTCATTCCATACAGGATGACGTATTGTCACGATCAGATGGCTGAGTTATATGTTAGCAGTGTTGTGTGATTGCATGGTGTGCCGAAGTTGATCGTTTCAGACCGAGACCCTAGATTCACTTTGCATTTTTGGCACAATCTTCAGGAGGCACTTGGTACTCGATTACGTCTGAGTACAGCTTATCATCCTCAGACCTATGGACAGTCAGAACGGACTATCCAAACGTTAGAGGATATGCTGCGAGTGGTAGTGCTAAACTTTGGCACTAGTTGGCAAGATTCTTTGCCTCTTGTTGAGTTTTCTTACAACAACAACTTCCAAGAGAGTATCGGTATGACGCCTTTTGAGAATTTGTACGGTAATAAGTGCCGATCTCCGTTGTTTTGGGATGATTTGTCCGAGTCACCTGATTTGGGACCAGATATGCTTCGAGATATGGCAGAGCAAGTAAAGATCATTTAGTTGAGAATGAAGTCAGCTCAAGATAGACAGGCAAAGTTTGCGAATTTTAGACGTAGACCTCTGAGTTTTGAGCAGGGAGACCGCGTTTTACTTAAGATTTCTCCTTTCACAAGCACTGTCAGATTTGGTAAGATAGGGAAGTTATCTTCGAGATTCATCGGGCCTTACGAGATTCTCGAGAAGTTAGGCGATCTTGCCTATAAAATTGCACTTCCTCCGTCTTTATCTGGTATTCACGACGTTTTTCACGTCTCTATGCTGCGGAAGTATCATCCAGATCCTTCTCATATTCTTCATCCTGACGAAGCCGAGTTAGACAAGATTCTAAGCTACTTTGAGCGACCGATTCAGATCCTTGATCGGAAAGAGAAGCAGCTCAGAACCAAGTTGATTCCGTTGGTGAAAGTACAGTGGAGCCTTCACGGAGTCAAGGAAGAGACTTGGGAGACTGAGTCAGATATGAAACATCCTTTTCCAGAGCTATTTTGATTATGTGAGTTCTTATATCAGTTTTTAGTTCTTTATTCTATCTTATGAGTTGTGAATCTTATTGTTTTTGAGGACAAAATCTTTTTTTAGAGGGAAAGAATTGTAACGCTCCGATTTTATCTTAATTGAGCTTATTTGAGATAATCAGAGTTTTCAGAATTCGAGGGCCGTTTTGATATTTATCAGGGTCTATTTTGCAAATTTTGGAAATTTCAGGGACTAAAACGCAAATAATGGATTTTATATATTATCTACTCATTGCTGACTTGTCAAAACACTTCATCTCCTTCCTCATTTCATTCCTCATCCATTGAAGGCGCCTAAACGTGATTCCAAGCTTTGTGATTTCAATTTCCAGTAGATCCGTCCGTTGAAATTTAATTCTGAAGGTAGATTAGCGATCACGGCAGCGAGAGCTCCGTTATATCGTAAGTATTTCTCCGATCAGATTCGTTCTATTTTTTGGATGTTGTTAGAAACGATTGAGTTGCGAGTATGTTGTTCTTGGCAGAGTTCTGATCATTTATTCTCAGTCGGTTTTGAATTAAAACGTCGTTCGGAATTATTATTATTTTTGGAAGTTTATTAAAAAATTTGGAGTTTGAGATTTGATGGGTTTGCAGTATTCTTGTTGTATTAACATCGTTGTGAGTTAGTATCTTTGTTATACTGCTGTCTACATTTCCGGTTTGTTCAGTTTATATCCGTTATGCCGCCGGTTTGAGTTTTAGAGATTTTGAACCATTTTGTGTTGTTGAACCTTGGCTTATGAGTTGATCGTCGTTGTTGATCTTCTTTGCCTCCATACAGATTCGTTTGGAGTTTGTCGAGCCTTGTGTTAGCAGCATTGGATCGTCGAAGAGTTGGACGAAGAACGGTAAAGAGATTACCTTGAGCCGTTGTTGTTGTTGTTGTTGTTAGGTTGTATAGTTTATGATATAACCTTTTATTATAGCTTATCCAGAGTTGAAGCTATTGCATTGAAAGGTAAAAACAGTCATCGTTAGCGGGATAGCATACTCGGGACAGTTTGTTCTCGAGTTTCCCTTAAAATCACATACTTGCATCAATACTTGTTCTAGCTTGTGGGACTTGTATTTTGTTGTTGATTGAGTTTTTTATATGTCTTAATGCTTTATGTTTTCTTTTGCATTTATATTGAGCCAAACCTTTGATTCAGCAGGCAGAACATCCCTTTTTGTTTAGATGTTTTGGGGGCTATACTGTGAGTGGCCTGGGTGTAGAGGTTCACCTAGTGTCAGCATACTCCTTATAGTCGCATCAAAGTCTAGGGGAGTGAGATACATGGCACCACCTCGATTGGGAGAGTCGGTGAGTTTTTACATGATCTCATCCTCGGGATCCCAAAAGCAGAGCAACAATCCCTTGTTTATCAGAAATGATATCCCTATTTTAAAGACATGCATATCATTTGTTTTGATTTGATTATGTTGTCTTGAAAGCATGTTGTTGAGATGTTACTTGTATTACATGTTATGTTGCTTTTACTGGGAATATCAATCTCACCGGAGTTATCCGACTGTTGCTTTGTTTTGTATGTGTACTTGGCAACAGGAGGGGCAGGATCAAGTCAGCAAAGACCTGGTTAGCATCAAGAGGGAGAGTTAGTAGTGGGACTCAGTTTAGAAGTCTAATCAGCATGTTTATCTAGTTTAAGATTGAAGCATGTTAGAACTCGAACTTGTTCTGTATTCGGATCGTAATCTAGAATCGAAGCATGTTTGGAACTTTTATTGATCTAGACTACTTGTTGATCTTAGGTTTTATGAAAGCATGTTTTGATATTGCGTGTATTCTCTACACCCCGTTTTGTGTATGTTTTAAATGCATGTTGAAAGCGAGCACGTGAATAATTTTTTTTAGGCTTAGCATTTCTGCCCAGGCCTTCCGCGCGCGAGCGAGGAAATCCCAGGGGCTCGGGTTTGCTAGCCCTCGCGCGCGCGAGAGATGTATCTCGCGTGGGCGCGAGCTTTCAGCCGGGGCTCTAGAAGTGTAGCCTGCGCGTGCGCGAGACGTTCATCTCGCGCAAGCGCGGGGCCTTTTAAAAAAAAATTTAATTACTTGAACCTTGGTTTATCGTAAGCTTTATTACTTGTTTAATCCAAGATTAGATGTTTAGAACCGAGGTCTCACATTTTTTTTTAATTCTTCTTGGTACATCATGTCCAGCATCTTGTATTTCATCTTCAAAATCATCCTGATCTTATGTACTCTGTTAATTCAAATTCAGTGTTGGGCTCAGTGTTGGGCTGGGTGATTTTTCAGGTGAGACAACTCTAGTGACAACACTGGAATTAGTCTGGGGAGCAACACTATCCAGCAGATCATCAATATTGTCTTCAATTGTTTTTCCCTTCAAATCTGCATAATCATCAAATACCACATTAATAGATTCATTGATAGTTCTAGTTCTCAAGTTAAACACACGGTAAGCTCGACTATTCAAAGCATATCCAAAAAATAAACACTTATCGCTTTTTGAATCAAACTTATCCAACTGCATCCTGTCATTCAAAACATAACATATGCATCCAAAAACATGAAAATATTTAAGTTTAGGCCTCTTTCCCATGAGAATTTCATAGGAAGTCATAGTAGAACCTTTCCTTAAATACACCCTAGTGGATATATGACATACAATATTTAAAGCCTCAGCCCAAAATCTTTTTGCAATGTTTTTTGAGCTTAACATAACCCTTGCCATCTCTTGGAGGGTTCTGTTCTTCCTTTCGGCAATGCCATTCTGCTGAGGTGTCTTAGGTGCGATATACCTTCATTTTCACAGAATTGATCAAACAATGAATTTTCAAATTCCTTACCATGGTCAGTTCGAATCCTGATAACCTTCAAAGAAAACAAGTTAGTAATCTGCTTTATCAATTTTTTGAAAGCTTCGAATGTCTCAGTCTTTTCTCTTAGAAAACTTACCCATGAGTACCTTGAAAAATCATCAACACACACAAATGAATATCTCTTACCTCCACAGCTTTCAACCTCCATAGGTCCCATTAAATCCATGTGTAGGAGTTCAAGACATCGTGTTGTCCCACAGTGTTGTAACACGGGATATGACACACGAGTTTGCTTACCTTTTTGACAGTCTCCACACACATATGGAACTCCAGAAGTCAAATTTGGCATCTCACGTACAACATCATACTTGCTCAGTTTTTTCAGTGCTTTGAAGTTAGCATGTCCTAACTTTTGATGCCATAAATTCAAATCATCAACCTTGGTGAATTTGCAAGAAATTTGCTTTCCAAGTTGATAACAATTGTCCGATGATCTAGAGCCTGTCAAAACACAAGAATTAATCTTATCATATACTTGACACAGATTCTTATCAAATTTAACATTAAGATCATCATCACAAAGTTGACCAATGCTAATAAGATTAGCATTTAATCCTTCAACATGTAGAACATTGTGAAACTTAGGCAGTCCTTCTACATTCGAAGTTCCTTTTCCAACAATCTTTCCATTGGATCCTCCTCCATATGTCACTTTTCCTTTATCCTATTCAACATAGTCAGAAAGATACTTCTTCAATCCTGTCATGTGGCGTGAACTGCCACTGTCGAAGTACCAATGACTTGGAACATTAGTTTTCAAGGAAGTATAAACAACATTACAACTGGATTTAGCTTTTGGTACCCAAACCTTTTTCTCAGTATTTTTCCTCCTGGTAGTGTTCTGGTTCAGTGTTGGCAACACTTGCCTGGAATTCCAGTACATATAGTCATACCTGAGTTTGAAACAATAAGGCTTGATGTGACCTTGCTTGTGACAGTAATGACAAAAAAACCTACGCTTTCTTTGCTTTTTCCTCTGAACAGGAGCTTGTGCCTTCAATGGAATTGGTTTTTCCTTTGGAGTTGCAATTGGAACACTTGCAGAGTTACTGTTCTCCTTGACAAAAACAGTTTGTTCAAACTTGCTATTATGAAAACCTAGACCAGCTCTATCATCTTTTCCCATTATCAATATAGATTCCAGCTTGGTCTTGCTCGAATTAAACTTTGCAAGAGTTGCATTAGCTCTTCCAAGCTCTTCTTTGACCTTGCATAGTTCTAAATCCTTCTTGCTCAGAACAACTTCAAGTCTAGCCACTGATGCTTTCAGTTTACTGTTCTCCTTTGTTAAAGCAGAATTTGACTTGTTCCTTAATATCCAATCTTATACAATTCTTCATAAATCTTCTGAGCATTATCCCAAGAAAGTTCTACTTCACCAGCTTCCTGATTTGAGTCTCCAGAAACAGATGCATTCAGACAAAGAACCTTTTGGTCAGTGTTGTGACCAAGTGTTGTGATACCTGTGACAACACTATTTTTCCGCTGTACCAGAACTGACAGTGCATTGTCAGTATCTTATTCTCCTTGTTTTGTACCCTCCTCATCTTCATCATCACTCAAGAAAACATACATTCCTTTGCGATGTTTGGTTGGACACTCATTAGCATAGTGACCAAAGCCTGTGCACTCATGAAACTTCACAGATTCAAACTTCTTCGAGATATTCAGTGTTTTTCCTTCTTTCTGAACATGATTTTGACTCTTTGAAGGGATGGTATTCTGTTCTGGTCCGCAAATCCTCAATGGTTTTCCAACAGCAGGAGCATTCAAAACTTTAGGTTTCTGACCAGGTTTCTTATAATATCTCATTCTCTTCAAGTAGTTACCAAATTGTTTGGTAAGCAAGGCAATAAAATCATCTCCTAAGTTAGACTCATTGACTCCCTATGTCAGATCAACAAAATCATTGTATGAGTCATTAGAAACTTGAAGTGCAATGGACTTACCTTTGTCCTTTTTTCCAAAATTCATCTCCAACTCATAAGTTCGAAGTGAACTCATCAATTCATCCAAGCCCATAATTGATGTGTCTTTAGATTCATCAATTGCACAAATATTCATTTGAAATCTTTCTGGCAGTGATCTCAACACTTTGCTCACCAGGCGTTCATTCGAAATAGTATCACCAAGATAAATTGCCTCATTCTCTATCTTCCTCAAGCGCCGTTCATAATCATCAATTGTCTCACTTTCTTCCATCCTCAAGTTTTCAAACTGAGTGGTGAGAATTCTTCTTTTGGTTCGATGCACACTTTCTGATCCTTCACAATGCATTTGAAGTTTTTCCCAAGCCTGTTTAGCACATACACAGTTAGTTACAAGTGCAAAAATATTAGAATCAAGAGAAGTAAATAAAGCATTAAGAGCTTTGTTGTTCATATTCGAAGAAGCAGTTTCATCGACATTCAAGTCCATTTCTGGTTTGAGTGGAAAGTCTCCTTCTCCATCAGTTCTCCTTGGTGGATTTCAGCCTTGTAGTACATGTTGCCAAGCCTTTTCATCAATCAACTTGATGTAGACACGCATCCTAACTTTCCAGATAGCATAGTTGGATCCATCCAAGATTGGAGGCCGTTGTGCAGTTCCTGAATAAGGTATCTCCATTGTGATGCCCTGTCAAACACAAAAACAGAATCACACTTAGTATCGTCAAGTGAATGTCTCTGACGCCACTTGTTAAGTTTGGACAGTCTGAAATCACAGGAATACCAGAAATAACTTTTCATGTGTGTGTTATCTTTCAGTGTTGTCAACACTTCCCGATAACACCATGCAGCAGAATAATTAACTAAAAGTAAAATTAAATAGCACACAGATATTTATGCACAAGTACTAAGTACTTACGCGATGCCTCATGGCAAAATAATCACTAGAAAATAAATCAGTTTACAAAAAAACCAAGTAGTGATTGTTTATGAAAAACTACTTTTCTCAACAGATTGAGAAAATAAATGACTTCCTAAAAACTAGTAAGAACTAGAATAAAACATCAATAGGAAGTTCTAAACCGAAAAACAAAAACCAAAGAAACACTTTCTGAACAATACTTCACTAGTGTGTTCTTCAGTGTTTCCAACACTACTCGGCAACACAGTGTAACAGCAACGAACACTCCAGAAATTCTTTAACAATTGATCTTCAAAGCTCCAGAATTTCTGCAGTAATTCTCTATGTATTTTTCTCTCTATATTCCACTCTCTTGATAATCGTTCTCTCTTAATTCCATCTGATCGGTCCCATGCACTCCTTTAAATAGATCTTCAATATATTTCCATAAATACGAACCTACAAAGCATGGAAACAATATGAAACGACCCTAACTCTACTTTAAATTAAACTAAATAAAAATACGGGTTTTCAAAAAAAAATTGGCATGACCTCTCTATTTATATTCAAACCCGCCTGTCACAAACAACAATTTAAAATGCAAACAACAACACTAAATAACTAGACCGATAAAGGAACGAAAAACGGAGAAAAGATTTGACATTTCGAACATAAAAGATTAAGCAACTACATATTTACATGTCCACAAATAAATCTATAAATCCGTACAATATCATTTATCCAATCAACAAAATAAAAGACTTAAAGTGCTAAAATAATCTCTTGCGGAAGACTGGCATGGTCAGAGGGATGTGTCGTGCCTGCATCGCAGTCCATTCGATAGTGTTGCCCCTCGGCCTCAATGAATTACACCTCACTTGAAAACAATGAGTGTAGTGAGTCTAAAAGACTCAGCAAGAATATGGGGGGAGGGGGGGGGGGGGGGATAACGAGTACTACATAGATACAATAACACACAAAATTAAGGATAGTGCGTAACAAAATATTTGTTAGTGCCCCTGAACTTAAAAGTGATGAACATGTATAAAGAATAAATGCATGAATATGACATGTGCAAGACTAAGTCAAATAACTCAATGAATAGCATAAAATGTACTCGGACATGGTCATATGAATTTTGAGTGAACTTAGATCCTTGAATTGTGACTCTGTGATTTCGATCATAATCATGGCTATAGTTCACAATGCCGCAAGGAGGTCGAGATGAAACCCAACCCGATCTTGCTCTATATTGGTAAGGGAGACCAGAATAGCTCTGGCCCCACACGAACACATGCTAAGGTAAGGAAACCCATAATGATTTTGTAAGGGAGGCCAAAACGTCTTTTAGCCCCACACGAACACATGAATATGTAGTCACAACCATCTCACTTCGTTCAGAAATATTTCTTTCCTTTATTGAATTTGAGACTTAGCATGCACATGTACATGTAATGTTTACAAAAATATTGACTCAATGAACATGCAAAGGACTCGATGGTGAATGACCGAAATGGTGATGTAGGGGAGTACTAAGGGCGGGAATCTAAACCATGGTTAAAGCACTTAGGTGAAAGGAGCGGTACACCCAACACATATTATATCTCATTCGAAACTTGTCCAAAAGAGGTTCTTCTTGAAGTAACACTTCCCTACCCTATTAAGTTAATCCCAGTCCCGCACCCTTAACCCACGTCTGAACTTATCCCTGACTTAAAAGCTCAAACCCAAACAGGAAATCTTGTAGCCTAAAATTTTGCCCCTTTTAAACCTCAAGATTTAAAACTTAGGGAAAACTCAACCAAATTGAATACCGCTCGAAACGTCATTTCCTAACTCCTTAAGGTGTCCACCAGCCCTGACCCCTCTCCGAAATCCATCCTCAAACCCTGTTGCAACACCGAATTTCCGGGCAGCAAGGACTCTCCCAGAAACCTGCTCAACATCACTTTCCCAAGTTCAACCCAAAGCCTATCGAATTGTCCCTCAGTCCTCAACCACTATCCTAGAATCAATGCCAACATCTAGGCTCATCCAAAAACCACTTAACAACCGCCATAACTCCTCGCTAATGTCATTCCCGGGCAACCCAAGAACAACCCCTAAGTCACTGAAGAAAGAAAGAAAAACAAATTCGAACATCCCCTCTACAAACTCAAATTTCACTTGGCTCATTCTAATGCTACCACGTGAACTACATATCACCCGTGGTAGCCCCCACATCGCCACACCATTCATACCATCAACAACACACAGAAAAGAACAAGAAAAACAAATCGAAACAAGCAAGCCAAGAAACTGAAATTTTTGAAAATTTGCTTAACATAAACACCATTGCATTCCAAAGCTCTAAAATCAAATACTCTACACCTGTGATCATTAACAACCAACTACAAAAAGAAAATTCCAAGTAGGAACCGTTCGAACGTGAAACGAAATGAAAACAGGGCACTACAAGATTTTTAAGATGAGGAATAATAAAGCTAACAACAATCGAATCACATATAGATAATATATAATGCAAACAATGAACCATAATCTTGCCTAGCTAGAACAAGCAAGAAATCGATGAAGCCCAAAAATATCAGGAGCTGCGGCCGAGAAGCTAGGCTGAGAAATGAACGGGGAATAAATAGGGAAATCGATCTCAATCTACACTCCTAGCTGGGCATGGAACGGCTTTTTGGGGAAGAAATCGAAGCTCGAAGCCCTCGGTGAAGAATCGAAGAAGCCAAGCTCCACCCTTGAAGAACAAGGGAAGAGTCGAGCTGCTCTGTGTGAGTGTGCATGAAAAAAAGTGTGCGCGAGTTTAGGGTGTTAGTGTGTGTGTAAATTAGTAGTTAGGGTTTGCTTTGAGTCCAAATGTAAAAGTACTACTAAAAGTTTAAAAGTGCTATACACTAAAAAAAAAAAAGCCAAACCAATAAAGAAATTAGGACTACAATTAAAATCGCACTAAATAAAAAAATTCAAGCTTAGAATCCTAATTTAAAATGTTAAATTTGATTTTACTAGCCTGGGATTAAAATGCTATCCTAGAATAAAAAAAATCAATACTTTAAATATTTTGATGTCGCAACAACGAGTAAAATATTTAAACAACAAGCAGAGCGATAAAATAATTTAAACAGGCTAGACTAAAGTTTAAAATCAATTTAAATAAATATACAAGCAGAAAAAACAGAAATAAAAACCTTTAAAATGATTTGGACAATTAAAAAAGATTTAAATAAATAAGCTAGACATTTAAAATAATTTAAAATAACTAACCGCTAAACTTAGACTATTTAAATTTAAAATAAATAAGTTGGGCACTCGAAATTATTTAAACAAATAAGTTAAACAGTTAAAATCATTTGAAAGAATAAACTAATCAATTAAAATCATTTAAATATGCAAGCTTAAACCTTTAAAATATTAAAACAATTAAGTTGCACAATAAGAATCATTTTGACAAATAAACTTAAAAAATTGAAAACATTAATTAAATAGTCAGTAAAATAAAAATCATTTGAGTAAATAATAAAATATTTTAATAGCACATAATTCAAATAAAGATTTTAAATCAATTAAACCTAAAAATAATAATCCTTCTATTTATTAAATTTAATGCATGAGATTTAGTAGATTGGATTTTAGGCGTCACACAATATATCATCAAAAATCAAATATTTCGAATAAAGATATAACAAATATTACCAATTTAAAAATTGTTTAAGAAAGATAAACTATAAATAGAGAAATTGAATGCAATAAGAAAATAATTTAAAACACATGTGCTCGACATGTTCTTTCAGTACATAGTAAACAACCAGTTTTCATTAATTAGTTCATCAATTAATATTTAATTGAGTCTCATTAAACTATGTGATTATAACACTATTAGTGGCGTTTCTTGGGGCATTCCTCTTATAATGCCAGTTTAATTTATCAACTTTTAGAAATTTGGTGGTGTTGTGCAACAACTTCTTAATCATTTCACGGCAGGAAATATACTTTTGAAGTATTTTAGCTGCATAATCTGACCTCATAGTAGAAGTTAACAAACTTGTCGCAGTTATATCTCATGTCTAAGATGCTGCGAGAAAGTTTATATGAGTAGAACCTAACAACAACATATATAATACATGCTTATTTGTCTTCTAGTAGATAATTAATTAACTTTTCAACTTGTGTGTAAGGCCCTGAAATTAATTATTTTAGGATTAGTGGAATTTATTTAATTATTAGAATTGAATTGATGGGAATTAATTGAACATGGATTGAATCAATTTAAATTGATAATTCAGGGACCGAGTTGCAATTGTGGAATAGACCAAGTCAAAGCTTGACTTATATTATTATTATTCTCGCAACTTGCCTCCTCCATCACTTTACTCATCCCTCTCCTTTCCTTCTCCTTTCGCACGTACAGAACCGAGAAGCCATGACCGATTTCTTCAAGCTTTTATTCCGTCCGATTCGCACGATCCGACCGTCAGATTTTGATTCCGAGTTGAGTTTCACGATCACCGCAACGAGGGCTTCATTTTGACGTAAGTTTTTTTTACGATCCACAAACTTTGAATTTTGTTGGGTTGTTAGAATTTGATAATCTTCGAGTATGTTGTGCTTGAGCTAGCATAGATCGTGTATTCAAAGTCGGTTCGGAAATAGAACGAAGTTTGAATTTTATATGATTTTTGGAGCATATTTTCAAAAATGGGTCTTGGAATATTGTTGAGATTTGTTGTGTTTTGAAGGATTGGAGGATGATATGAGATAGTTTGAGTTGTTTGATGATGTTTGTTGATTTTTGAATTGACCGTTTATAGCCGTTATGCCGTCGAAATCGAGTTTTGGATTATCGGTATTATTATTCGGTTTGATTTCCGGGTTTGTTTGAGTTAGAAGATTTATATCGAATCCGTATTTCATATTTTCAGATTTGAGTTGAAAGATTTGGGTTTGGATCGAACTTGGAAGTTGAATCGATTCGAGAATTGAAGAACGATTTGAATCCCCGACGAACTTGAAAAGGTAAAAAGACGAAGATTGAATGAATGAGACGATTAACTCGAATTTGAATTAATTCGAGTGGCCAAAAGAAATCACATACTTGTATGCTATTTGAATTATTTGTTTTTAACTTGAATGAGTTTATTTTCACTTGCATACTTCTTGAGCCGAAGATTCGATTCGTTTTGAACTTAGACGATTTAGGGAGCTATATTGAAGTGGCTTTGGATTTTGAGTTTTTCTAATTGCCAGAATAGTTATTATAGTTGCTCTGAAGTCTAGGGGTTTGAGTTGAGCGACATCCACCCCGAATGGGTGTGTCGGTGAGTTGTTCGCAAAAACTCGACCCCGGGATCCCAACCAAGTACCGAATGATATTCGATTATCCGATTAGATAATCCCGAGTTTTGAAGTCATGCATTGCATTTTAATGCATTTCGAGTTGAGTGCTGATATGCCTTTCTGAATTGTTTGACTCGTTGTTTTATATAACATGATTTGATATGTTATTTGGAATTGCTTGATTTGTGTAAGGCCCGGGATTAATTAATATTAATCCGAATTTAATTTGATTTTAATTCGAGTATATTTAATTTGGAAATATTTAGAGTTTTGATTTAAATTCTAATGTTCTTAAATTATTTAGGATTGGAATTGAATTAAAATAAGGGCTGAGGACCAAATTGCAAATATTGAAGAATTTAGGGACTAAATTGCAATATGGGTTGAAGTTATCTGATTTGAAATATATTACTCAGCATATCTACGTGTGATATGTTAAGAAATTCAGAAAATTGAGAGAAAGTTGAACAGAGCAAGCCGAGATCTTTCTTTTCTTTTGATTTTCTAATCTTCAAATCCTTATAACTTTTGCACCGGTTATCCGATTTTGATTCCGTAAATTGTTCTGGAATCCTTACGAAGAGGGCTTCGATCTAGTGTAAGTGTTTATATCTTTCAGTATGGTTTGAAGTTCGAAAGTTGACAGATATCAGATGTTGAGTTTTCGATTATGTTTATCGACGTTTATGCGATTCTATATCGAAACCGGATTGATGAGTTTGTGTTATTTGTATTCAAATTTGATTCCAGCATGTATATCAATTGTTATGGCTACTGAGATGAGATTTGGAATGATATATCAGTTGGTTTGTTGAATTGAATACACGTATAATTTGTTTTGAAGTTAGAAATTATTTCGGGATTACGTCGGTTACCGATTTTCAATCGCTACGCCGTTTAATCAAGTTTTTGGACTGTTTTGATATTCTATAGCTAAGCTGAAACACTTATCTTGATTATGTGAATGTTATAGAATTTTATTCTTCAGTTTCAGTTGAGTTTGGAAGGCCAACGACTCGAGACAACGACTTTGAACCGAAGAAATTGGATTGAGGTTTGAAATGCGATTGATTGACGATCTTATGATGTTTTCGACTTGTTTTTGATACAATAGATTGAAATGAAGTTTGATATATGTGTTATGATTGTATCTTTCAAATTTGAAGAGTTCAGAATCGAGATAAACGAAGGTATAATGACGACATCGCGAAGTAGGGACTTTGAAACTAAAAAATGACTATTTTTGAGTTGGCCCGCAAAAACCACATACTTGTTTATGTTTTGATTTGATTGTGGTGTTTTCGATCCATCTCAGGTAGTGGATCTTTAAATTTGAGTTGATATGATGCTATATTGAATTGATTCTATGCCAAGGTTGCTGTTAACCTTATTTGCGAGTCTGTTACGAACTCGTTAGATGGATATCCATGTCAAGATCAGTTATGAATCTTGATGGCTTTGAAGTTATGTGAATCAATTCGTATGTAAAAAGTTTACGTACTCTATTTGTTGATTCGAGTTTAAATAGAGTCAAGATGATTTATTTAATGCTTTCTATATGTTGGTTATACTGAGAATTGTATCTCACCGGAGTTTATCCGGCTGTTGTCTTGTTTTGTATGTGTGCATGACAACAGATGGGGCAGGAGCTAGTCATCGACGTCATTGACAGCTGGGAGAGAGTCTAGCACGTGAGGACTCGGGTTGTAGATGTACTTAGAAGTATGGCAAGCATGATAGAATACTTAACATGATATGTTGGAAGAACTTTGAAACAAGTTGTGTAATCTTATGTTTTAAGTAGTTTGTGTTCTAGTTGAAGTTTTAAAAGCTCGTTTATTATGCTCAAGACTTGATTTATGAGTATATGTATGTTTATAGAAGTTATATCATGTTAGTAACTTTGATTGATGTTGAATTGTGCCAAGATGCAAGCCTTGACAGCCAAAAAACTTTTCTGCTGAATTTCTGGAATTTGGAGGCCGCTCGATCCGCAGAAGTTGACGGATCGAGCGAGCCCTGTAATTTGCGGACAGAGGATTTGAGTTTTTGGCTCGCTCGATCCGCATAAGTTGACGGATCGAGCGAGGCCAAATTTTACTTCCATCCGAGAGCTGAGCAATTGTGCTCGCTCGATCGGGTGTTTTTCCTCGATCGAGCGAGACACTGAATTTTAAATTTTTTTTTTTTTACTTGGCTCTTGGTTTCTTAATTTATGTTTAATGAATGTTAATTGTTCATTAATTGCCCTAAAATGAGATTAGCAACCCGAGGTCCCCACAACAGGTGGTATCAAAGCATAAGTTTCTTGGACTGAGATTAGATGAGCGGGGTAGATCGAGTCTTCTATTCTGATTTATTTATTGCTTTCATAATTGTATGGTATATGATTGATTGATTACAGATATTAAATTGTCACATGATGCTGTGATAATTTGCGAAGAATATGCTATACAATGGTTTGAATTACATGCTATCTGGTTTTTTGATTGAAGTACTAGTATGTATTATGAGGATGAATCGAAACTCGATCTTTTATGAAGGCAATGTGGACTGCAACTGACTTGTTGTAATTGAGATTGAACTGTACACTAATCTGTTTGATTATCAGATATGCCTCCCCGACCAGAACCGAGAGTTAGACAGACATTGGCTACGAATCAGCCTGAACAGACCAATGCTGCACAGGTCCCAGTGACAGTGTCTGAACATGGACAGGATAGTACTTCTACTGTTGAGTTTAGTGATGCTAATCCGATGGAGAAACTTCTGAAACGATTTCAGTCATTCAAACCACCGAAGTTGCAAGGAACAGAGAATGTTGTAGAATGTGAGAATTGGCTGGAAGATATTGAGAAGTTATACGAGTCTACTGACTATTCAGATGATCATCGTGTGAGACTGATTATTCATCAACTGCATGGCTTTGCCAAGAGTTGGTGGATAGCGACGAAGAAAGCATTGGAAAACCAAGGTACTGTTATTACCTGGTCTGTATTTCGAACTGCTTTCTATCAGCGTTTCTTTCCTGGGTCTTATCGTAAGGACAAGGGAGCAGAGTTTGCGACTTTGCAACATGGACAGTTAAATATTGAAGAATATGTTGCCAAATTCACCAGCTTGTTGAAGTTTGCTCCACATATTGCTGTTAGTGATGAAGCTCAAGCCGATCAATTTATCAATGGCTTGAATCCTGATGTGTTCACACTTGTGAATTTGGAAGACCGAATACCTTTGCTGATGCTCTGAATCGAGCAAAGGGTGCAGAAGCAGGGATACTGAAACAACGAGGAGCACAGTTTGTGCCACAGCCAGTGAGACAGTCCCAAGAACAGTCACAGATTCCACCGCCACCTCGATTTGAAGCTGGAGGTAGCAGTAGTGGAAAGAAGAACTTCTTCAAAGGCAAGAGTAAACAGTTCAAGAGATCTGGTGGTAGTAGCTCTTTGAGTTCAAGTAGTTCTCGACAGTCTAAGGCTGGACAGAAGTCTGATGTGTATTGCACCAAGTGTGTTGGACGCCATACCAATTAACAATGCCGAGGTGTATTTGGAAGCTGCCACATTTGCGACAAGATGGGACATTTTGCACGAGTGTGTCCACAATGAGGTTCTGAAGGTGCACAGGGTGCGGGATCATCGAGACCGGTAGGTCAATCTACATCTTTTGTTCACTCTTTTCAACCGCAGCCTGCAGCACCGAGTAGAGGAGGAGGTCAGACGGTGAATCAACCTCCGAGGCAACAAGCACGAGTGTTTGCATTGACAGAAGAGCAAGCACAAGCAGCACCGGACGATGTGATTGCAGGTAACTATTTTCTTTCTGGTTATCCTGCCTATGTCTTATTCGATACTGGTGCGTTGCATACCTTCATATCTGAACAATTTGTTACGTTGTATTCATTTCCTGTTGAGTCATTAGCTACTGTAGTGTCTATATCTTCACCGTTGGGAAAAGGTATAGTATCAGTGAAGTCTGTTAGAAACTATGTACTACAGTACGAAGGTAATGAAGTTGAGCTTGACTGTATCGTTCTTGGTTTATCTGATTTTGATTGTATAATCGGTATTGATATGTTAACCAAGTACAGAGCAACAGTTGACTGTTTTCAAAAGATTGTGCAGTTCAGACCTGATATGACTGATGAATGGAAATTCTATGGTAAGGGATCACGAGCCAAAATTCCTTTGATATCTGTTATTGCTATGACTGATTTGTTACTGTGGGGACCCGGGTTGCTAATCTTATCTTAAGGAAATTTATAATACATAACAATGAATCAAGTACACAAAGGATATAAATATCCAAGAGCTAAAAATATATATTTTTTTTAAAAAATTACAGTGTCTCGCTCGATCGGCGAAAGTTGCCTGATCGAGCGAGCTCAACTAGAAGCTCTCGGATCCAGGGAATTTTTGGCCTCGCTCGATCGGTGAACTTCTACCGATCGAGCGGCCAAGAAAACTCAACCCCCTGTTTTGCAAAATAAGGCCCTTGCTCGATCGGTGAACTTCTACCGATCGAGAGAGCTACATTTTTCAGAAAATGCAGGAAAGATTTTTGCTGTCAAACTCGAAACATACATCCACATACTCTGATACAAGCTCCAAAATAATAAACATACAATCTAATAACCTCTGATAAGCTTTCCTACACAAGTTACACATGTAATTAACAACTTATACAACATTCTTGTATCCTTTCTAACATGTTTATCCACTCAAAGTACATGTCTTGCTGCTACAACCCGTGTCCTCTTGACTCTATCTCGAGCTATCCCTATCTTTTCTGACCAGCTCCTGCCCCACCTATTGCCATGCACACATACAAAACAAAGCAATAGCCGGATACCTCCGGTGAGAATAAAATCCCAGTATAAACAACATAAAGCGCGAGATAATAAACGTGAATGCAATGCATATGGCAAAAGAGGCTATCAAGCTGATATCAATAGGATATAAGTTCTTGGGATCCCGAGGAAATAAAATCTTTAACTAACACCCACTCACCCAATCGAGGTGAAGTCAAATACTTTATTTTCTCTGACTTTGGTGCAACTATAATGAGTCTTCTGGCTCTAGAAGTAAGTCTACATTCCATGCCACTCAACTACAATCCGCCAAACGTCATATGCACTCTAGGATTTTAACCCTCTATGCTTATTAGGCTGGAGTTCAAGATGAATGCAACATATTCTATATGCATTAAATGCTATAAAACATCTTGAACAACTAATCACATAAGAAAGTAAAGCAACACAATCATGTAATCACATAAGGTACATAAGCAAATAAGTATGTGATTGACAAGGGAATACTCAAAACAATAACTATTTCGAGTTTTCTATCCCATCTGGATTAGCTGTCATTTATACCTTTCGATAGCACGTCTGAAAGTAATTTAAATCTGCAATGACATCAATGATAAACCATATCAAAAAGTTTCTCAATTTCTCAACTCAATCTCAATTGCAATGCTATCAAACCTTGCTTCAACTTTGTCACGGTTCGAAGACTACTTCTCGAGTCGTCAATCTTGTGCTAAGATCTGAAATGATATGTATACAATCTCACAAGATCAGATTTCAACTCCACTTCATGTTTCATTCAATCAACAATATCAAAGTCTTGACATTTTTCGAATCGGCGACATAACGGCTAAAAACCGGCAATCCAAATAATATCCAAATCAATCCAACAATCAAGATAACTTATAATATCATCTCAATACCATCAAAAGCATCATAATCAGATAAGGTAGGGTTTGAATTTTGCTTGCTAAAATCATATAAAATCTGAACGATAGTCTTTTTCCGAACCGTATGCGAATACACAATCGGTACAGCTGATATACGCATATATCTTAAAATCATAAAATTCCATCTTCAACATCAAAATAATATCTGAGAAAAGTGAATGAAACTTATACCAAAACGAAGGTCTCGGAGCGGTGATCGCAGATATATATTTATTCGGAATTTCTGACGACCGGAGCGCAAGTTATCGAAGCTTTTTCGGATAAAAATGGTGTCGTGGAGGGTTGGAACGTTTTCTCTGCCTTTTCCTTCTGCTTTGCACGTTGAAATCAGATATTACAAGTGGGAATTAAGATATATATATAGCCAAATTGCAGTTTAGTCCCTAAACTTTTGGCTATTTGCAATTCAGTCCCCGGAAAAGCGATTTAATTTAATTTCAATCCTGATTCATTTAAGAATATTAGAATTTAATTCTAAACTCTAAATATTCCCAAATTAAATATTCTCGGATTAAAATTAAATAATCACGGGCCTTACATTTCTCCCCCACTAAGGCATGAGTTCGTCCTCGAAATCATAAGCAAGCTGTATAGATAATCTGTATACACATAAGAGAATGAAATAACATAAAGCAGAATAAGAAATCACATCAATGAAACAACTCTAGAAATCTCTGTCTCATGTCTGACTCAGTCTCCCAAGTTGCTTCTTCTATGCCATGTCGACTCCACTGAATTTTAACTAACTGAATCATCTTGTTTTTGAGCTGTTTGTCTTTGCGATCAAGAATCTGAATAGGCTGCTCAAAATAACTGAGAGTCTCGTCAAGTTCAGCTTCATCAGGCTGAAGAATATGGGAAGAATCAGGCTGATACTTCCGCAGCATAGAGACATGAAATACGTCATGAATACCAGACAAAGATGGAGGAAGAGCAAGTCGATAAGCAAGATCGCCTATCTTCTCACTAATCTCATACGGACCAATAAAACACGAAGATAATGTTCCTCTCTTGCCAAATCTGACTGTACCTCTAAACGGAGAAATCTTCAAGAAAACTCTGTCTCCCTGATCAAAAGATAGAGGTCGTCGTCTGATATTTGCATACTTTGCTTGTCTGTCTTGAGCTGTTTTCATTATTTTCTGTATAAGCTTCACTTTTTCTGTCATTTCTCGGATCATATCTGGCCCAACATCTGGTACGTCTGAGATATCATCCCAATACAACGGTGATCTGCATTTATTTCCGTACAGTGCTTCAAAAGGTGCCATTTCAATGCTCGTTTGATAGCTGTTATTATAAGAGAATTCTGCAAGTGGTAATGAATCTTGCCAACTAGTACCAAAATCTAGTACTACAGCTCTCAACATATCCTCAAGTGTTTGGATAGTTCGCTCTGACTGTCCATCTGTTTGAGGATGATAAGCTGTACTCAGGTGCAATTGAGTACCAAGAGCTTGTTGCAAGCTATACCAAAAGTGTGATGTAAATCTAGGGTCTCGATCTGAAACAATAGATTTAGGCACACCATGTAATCGTACCACTTCTCTAACGTAGATTTCTGCCATCTGATCATGTTTGTACGTCATTCTGTATGGAATTAAACATGCTGATTTCGTCAAACGATCAATAATCACCCAAATGGCATCATACCCTCTGGATGAACGTGGTAGCTGTGTAACGAAATCCATGGAAATGTGATCCCATTTTCATTCTGGAACTGATAAACTATGTAATAGACCACCTGGTTTCTTTCGTTCAGCTTTTACCTGTTGGCAATTCAAACATCTGGATACAAATTCAGTCACATCTGACTTCATCTGTTTCCACCAATACTGCATTTACAGATCATTATACATTTTTCTGCCACCAGGATGAATACTGAATCGACTGCTGTGAACCTCTTTCAATATCTGCTGTTTCAAATCTAAAATATTTGGAACAACAAGTCTGTTATTCACATATAACACATCATCAGCACTGACCTGATATTCAGATTGATGTCCAGATCTAACCATAACAATCGAATTCTGAATATTTTGATCAACTTTCTGTGCTTCTTTGATTCGTATCAAAAGTTCTGGCTCAGCTTTTATAGCATAAACGCTGATAGGATGCATATCTGTCTCAAATACTAATCCAGAAATACAACAATCTTCCACCACTTGAGATACACCTATCGTAGACAAGGATAAAGAACATACCTTTCTACTTAAGGCGTCTGCAGCTGCATTAGATTTTTCTGGATAATATTTGATCTCACAATCGAAATCTTTCAGTAAATCAAGCCATCTACGCTGTCTCATATTCAATTCTGATTGCGAAAACAAATATTTCAAAATTTTATGATCAGAAAAGATGTCAAACTTCTCACCATAAAGATAATGTCGCCATATTTTCAATGCAAAGACAATAGCGGCAAGCTCCAAATCATGGATAGGATATCGAGTCTCGTGTGGCTTTAACTGTCTTGAAGCATAAGCAATAACATGACCTTTCTGCATAAGCACACACCCAGACCCTTGTGAGAAGCATCACAATATACAACAAAATCACCCTTACCTGATGGAATCGTCAAGACAGGTGCACTTGTAAGCCTCTTCTTTAACTCCAAGAAACTAGTTTCACAAGCTTCAGTCCAGACATATGGCATTTTTTTCTGAGTCAATTGCATAATAGGCTTTGCAATGCTAGAGAAATCTCTGATAAAGCGTCTATAATAACCTGCCAAGCCCATAAAACTCCATATTTCTGGCACTGATGTAGGTCTAGGCCAATTCAGGACAGCCTCGACCTTGCTTGGATCCACTGAAATCCCATCACCTGAAATAATATGCCAAAGAAACACAACTTTCTGCAACCAAAATTCACATTTCGATAACTTTGCATATAATTTCTCATTTCTCAAAGTTTGTAAAATGATTCTGAGATGTTTAGCATGATCATCCACATTCTTGGAATATATCAAAATATCATCAATAAAAATAATGACAAAGTCATCCAAATATTTCTGAAATACCCGATTCATCAATCCCATAAAGACTGCAGGAGCATTGGTTAAACCAAAAGGCATGACGATAAATTCACAATGTCCATACCTTGTTCTGAAAGCAGTTTTAGGAATATCTTCATCTCGTACTCTCAGTTGATGATATCCAGATCGTAAATCAATCTTAGAATAGATAGCTGAACCCTGTAGCTGGTCAAACAAATCATCTATTCTAGGCAGTGGATATTTATTCTTGATGGTTACCTTGTTCAATTGACGATAATCAATACATAAGCGCATTGAACCATCTTTATTTCGTACAAACAGTACCGAAGCGCCCCAAGGTGCAACGCTCGGCCTAATGTACCCCTTGGCCAATAATGAAACGACCCTAACTCTCTAATTATTAAATAAATATGCGGAAAATTTTTATTTTTTTTATACTTACTAAATAAAATATGTACATATATGCCCATACATATACGCACAGAATAAAAATATTTAAAATAAATAAATAAATAAATAACTAACTTAAATAAAAATGCATTCTTTAATAAAATAAATATCTGAGTCAAATATTGAATTAAAATACTGCATTAATAAAATGATTAAAGTTTACATGCACTGAAAATATTTAAATAAAATATTCCAACACACAATCCCTGAAAAATAATAAAAATATTTAACGTGCTGAAATATTCAAAACATGCAATGTGACTCAGACATCTATCACGGTCACGGGGTCACTGCATGTCCGCTCATATGTCCTCGCCGCCGGTAGGAGCTACATCCTCCTCTACGTACTCACCTGCACCATACCAGTGTAGTGAGCCTAGAGGCCCAACATGCTAACATAACAAGGGTTTAAAATAATTTAAATCAATTTACTACTAATACATAACATATACATGAATGAGCATGCTTAAAAATATCATAACTTAAATTAACTTAAATAACATAATACATAAATATTGTTGAGCAAATTATTTTCTAACATCACATGGTTGTATCCGTAGTGTAACCTTAAATCATACATTAAATACTGATCAGCGTGGAAACCAACGTATGTGGCGGTGACGAATCACCTCTTAAATTGGCAGTAAACTGCCCTTCAATAGTTCACATATGGGGACGAATCCCCCTCAAATCTCAAATTGTCACACTACTTCAACTTCCAACATAAAATATTTTCTTATTGCTCAACCTTAAACATTTAATCGTACATAAAATTATTTCATGAATGCATGTTCTTAAATAAAATGTGTGTCCTTCATATATATTTAATTTAATTTCATACTAACATATACATATTAAAATAACTTCAATGCATAAAAATAATTAAATATATAATCAGGACACATGCAATTTCTCATGGATTGTACTGGACTGCTGGCCATAACACTCAAGCCCAATTAATTAAATCTGGCCCATTAACACTGAGACTGGCCCATTAACATACTTAAGCCCAATAAAATTATTCTAAGCCCAATTAAATAATTCAAGCCCCTTAACAACCAATTCTGGCCCAATGGGCCCAAAAGCCCAAAGACTGGCCCAATAACTTTCATGGGCCCTAAAGCCCATAAAAATTAGTGGGCTCACTTAATTAAATTAATTAAGCCCAAATAATTAAGTTCAACCCAAAATAATTAAATGGAGCCCAATTAAATTTTGAGATTTAATTAGGCCCATTAAACCCTTAATTAAACTAAAAACTTAAAAATAAAAATACCCGAGTCCAACTAACTTAACCCGGACCCGGACCCAACTAACTTAACCCATGACCCGCTGACTTGACCCGGACCACCAAACCCGACCCGAACCCAACTGAAAACCCTAGCCCGAACCCAATCTGCCCCTCCCTCGTTCCTCTTGGCCCGCAGCGAGAAGCAGCCCTTCTAGGGCTGCTGCCGCTCTGCTCCGGCCACCCCTGGCCGAAGCCCCGCTGCCCAGACGTAGCCCAAGTCTGGGCGGTTTGAACCTAGCCCCTGACCCCGGCCCATGAACCCCACAGGACCAAACCCGATCCCCTTCCCATAGAACCCTATTCTGCGACTCCTCTTGACCGATCTGCAGCAGTTGGTTCCCTGGGCTCGTTTGGCTCGAGCCATTCGGGCCATTCGAGTCCAAACAAACCTAGGACACCCTAAGGACCCTGGCCAGCAGCTAGAACGCACCCATGGCATCAAAACGTGAACATGAATCATTCAAACCACACTACAATGCTCGACTCCATGAAAGCCGATGTGTTCTGAAAAATCTTTAAAGATTTAGATGCATACATCATACACACACCATAATAACTGATTAGTACGAAAATTCAGAAGAAAAACATGCCTAGCACCGAAGTTTGAAGAGAAACAGGCGCGTGGGACGATTCCGGGACGACAGGGCGACGACGACAAGCTTTGGACCTTCAAAAACGTGGCTATGGTGTTCTTCCTTGGGGCTGCTCGGTTGAGGAGGAGGATGAACAGTAGGGTGGCGGCTGTGTGTGTGAGTGATCGGGTGAGGGGTGGGTTTGGGTAGATTAGGTTTTGATTTTTAATTAATAAAAATAAGTTTTAGGTAATTAAGAATAATTAAAAGTTTTAAATATAAAATATAAAATTTTAAAACTCCAAATAAAAGTTAAAATCTGATAACTTAAATTAAAAATATATAAATCCCGAAATTATAATTTAAGGGAATTTTAAAAATAATTAAAAGTCATTAAAATGGCTAAATTTGGATAAAAATGGACTCCTAAAATTATATAAAATTAAATACTAAAATTTTTGAGGTAATAAAACTCAAAATAATATTTTTGGGCTCTTAAAAGGCTCATGAAATAAATTGGATAGAAAATTATCATCTCGTCCGTCCACGGTCTCGTCTACGCGATAAAATAATTAAAATACTAAAAATCCTAAAAATCACTAATTATGGGTTAAATGCTTAAAAATAAATTAAATCATGCACAAATAATTCACATAATTATTAACCCATAAATCACAAATTTAAATAATTAAATACCCTAATTATGCATGCGGATTTACGTATTTAAAATATCGGGTGTTACAATTCTCCCCCCCTTAAATTGAATTTCGTCCTCGAAATTTAAAGTACTTACCCGAACAACTCTGGGAAACGAGTCCTCATCTCTGCCTCGGTCTCCCAAGTAGCTTCCTCCTCTGAGTGATTCAGCCACTGGACTCTGACCATCGGAATGACTCGCGTCCTAAGTCTCCGCTCTTCCCTAGCCAAGATCCGTATAGGCCTCTCCTCAAATGCTAACTCCGGTGTCAACTGAAGAGGCTCAAAATCCAACACATGCGATGGGTTGGAGACATACCTCCGAAGCATGGATACATGGTAAACGTTGTGCACCGCTGCAAGCCCTGGCGGCAAAGCTAAACGGTAGGCCAACGTGCCAACTCTCTCTAGGATCTCGAATGGCCCTATATACATCGGATTAAGCTTTCCTCTCCGGCCAAATCGTACCACTCCCTTCATAGGTGACACTCTCAGAAACACGTGATCACCTACAGCGAACTCCAAATCTCGTCGTCGAGTATCTGCATAACTCTTCTGACGACTCTGAGCAGTCCTCATCCGATCCCGAATCTGAGTCACAATGTCAGCTGTCTGCTGCACAATCTCAGGACCAAGTAAAATCCTCTCACCAACCTCATCCCAATGCACAGGGGATCTGCATCTCCTCCCATATAATGCTGCATAAGGAGCCATACCTATAGACGACTGAAAACTGTTGTTATAGGTAAACTCTACTAATGGTAGTCTAGTCTCCCATGAGCCCTGAAAATCGATGACACAAGCTCTCAGAAGATCCTCGAGAACCTGAATCACTCTCTCAGACTGACCATCTGTCTGGGGATGGAATGCTGTGCTGAATAAAAGTCTAGTCCCCAAAGCTGTGTGCAGACTCCTCCAAAATGCGGATGTGAATCTCGGATCTCTGTCTGACACAATCGACACTGGTATGCCATGCAACCTAACAATCTCCTTGATGTAAAGCTCTGCATACTGTGTCAATGAGTAAGTAGTCCACACCGGCAAGAAATGAGCTGACTTGGTGAGTCTATCCACAATCACCCAAATCGCTGTGCAACCTCTGGCACTCCTCGGTAAGCCAACCACAAAGTCCATCGTAATATTCTCCCATTTCCATTCCGGAATAGGAAGAGGTCTAAGAAGTCCTGCTGGACGCTGATGCTCTGCCTTGACTTGCTGACAAGTCAAGCACTCTGACACCACTCTCCCGATGTCCCTCTTCATCCCGGGCCACCAATACAATAGCTGCAAATCTCTATACATCTTCGTACTTCCGGGATGAATGGAGTACGGAGATGTATGAGCCTCTGCTAAGATCTCAGCTCTCAACTGATCGACGTTCGGTACCCACATCCTAACTCGGTACTGAACAATGCCATCCACAACTGTATACAGAAGATTACCCTTGGCTTTATCTCTCTGTCTCCAACGCTGTAACTCCTCATCAGTAGACTGTCCATCCCTGATCCGATCTCGCAAAACTGGCTGCACCGTCAACACTGACAGACTCGGTGCATGACCACTCGGATAAAACTCCAACCCAAACCTCTGAATCTCACTCTACAGTGGTAGCTGTACTGACAAACACGATACCACTGATGACTTCCGACTCAAAGCATCGGCTACTACATTAGCTTTACCCGGATGGTAGCTAATGTCACAGTCATAATCTTTCACCAAATCCAACCATCGGCGTTGTCTCATGTTCAACTCCTTCTGTGTGAAGAAGTACTTGAGACTCTTGTGGTCTGTGAAAATCTTGCACTTCTCGCCATACAGATAGTGACTCCAGATTTTCAAAGCGAAAACCACTGCTCCCAACTCCAAGTCATGCGTCGGATAGTTCTGCTCATGAATCTTCAACTGCCTCGACGCATAAGCAATAACCTTACCACACTGCATAAGCATTGCGCCTAAACCCAGCTTAGACGCGTCGGTGTACACCACTAACTCCTCATGTGGTACAGTCACCGCTAACACTGGTGCAGTAGTGAGTGCTTCCTTCAACTGATCGAAGCTCCTCTGACAGTCTGAACTCCAGACAAACTTCGCATTCTTATTGGTTAAGGAAGTCAAGGGTACTGCAATAGAGGAAAAACCCTTGATGAACTTCCTATAATATCCTGCCAAACCCAAGAAACTGCGAATCTCCGAAGCATTCTTTGGAATACCCCAATTCTGCACTGCCTCAACCTTCGACTGATCCACTACAATCCCATCTCTCGAAATAATGTGGCCAAGAAATGCCACCTGCTCGAGCCAAAACTCGCACTTGCTGAACTTGGCATACAAACGATGCTCCCTCAAAGTCTGCAAGGCTGTCTGTAGATGCTGTCTATGCTCGTCAATGCTCCTAGAGTAGATCAAGATATCATCAATGAAGACTATGATGAACTGATCTAGATACGGCTGAAAGACTCGGTTCATTAGATCCATGAAAACCGCTGGAGCATTGGTAATCCCAAATGGCATCACTAAGAACTCGTAATGCCCATATCGTGTCCTGAAAGCAGTCTTGGACACATCTGTATCTCTAACACGCAATTGATGATAACCAGATCGCAGGTCGATCTTGGAAAACACTGAAGCTCCCTGCAACTGATCAAATAAATCCTCTATCCTCGGCAGTGGATACTTATTCTTCACTGTGACCCTATTGAGCTCTCGATAATCGATGCATAGTCTCATACTGCCATCCTTCTTCTTCACAAATAACACTGGAGCTCCCCACGAAGAAAAGCTAGGACGAACAAAGCCTTTCTCTAACAACTCCTGAATCTGCTCTTTCAACTCTTTCATCTCGGTAGGAGCAAGTCTGTACGGTGCCTTAGAGATAGGCACGGTGTCTGGCACTAAGTCAATGCTGAACTCCACATCTCTCACTGGTGGAATTCCTGCAACATCCTCCGGAAAGACATCTGGAAAGTCACGAACCACCTCTATCTCTGATAATGATCTGCTAGATGGTTCTGAGGCCGTGACAATACTCGCTAGAAACCCCTGGCAACCCCGTCTCAACAACTTCCTTTCCTGAATAAGAGATATCACCTGAGGAAAATCACTGCTCTGAGATGCATGGAAAGTAAATGGGTCGCCTACTGTAGGTCTCACTGACACTGATCTTCGACGAAAATCAATCGAAGCTCCATTGACTGTCAACCAGTCCAAACCCAAAATCAAATCAAAACCACTCAATGGCAAAACCACCACATCTGCTCGAATGGAGTGTCCCTGAAGCTCCAACTCCAACTCTCGAATGACCTTCGAGGTAGAAATAATCTACCCTGACGGCATAGTAACATCATACCCACTGTCAATACTCTCAGGTGTGATGCCTATCCGCCTGATAAACTCCAGGGAGATAAACGAATGCGTAGCCCCAGAATCTAGCAACGCAAACGTGGAGTTGCCTCCAACTAGAATTCTCCCTGCACGCCGAAAATTCCCAACAATTTCATACCACTACTAAACTTTTCCCCAACGAGTCACTACTAACCCTTAATTCTAATCACAAGTAAAACATGCTTCTTATTCTAACATGCAGATAGATAACCCAAAGAACAACAATTCCATAAAGAAAACGAAATTCTTAACCAAAGGAAAAATTATAAAATACTAGGGATAAGATATACCGGTGATCAAGGAGTTGTCTGGATCTACCTCCTCGGCCTGCATGACGAACACTCTACCAGCAGTGTTCTTCTTCCTCGGGCAGTTAGCTATCTGATGCCCTGGCTCCCTACAGTGGTAGCAAACTCCTGCTCCCAATAGACAAGGTCCCGAATGCATCTTCTGACACTTCGGGCAAGTAGGAAAACCTATGGCATTAGGGGCCCCGCCCCTCTGCTGTTGTGGCCTCTGCTGCTACGGCCTCTGCTGTGGATTCGGGCCCTTAGCCGGCCCAGTAAACTGCTTCTTCGCAGAAGGCTGCGAAGGTGGTCGCTGATACCCAGCCTGAAACTGTCTTTTACCCTGCTGCTCCCTCTGGATCTCTCTCCGACCCTCCTCGGAACGCAAGGCTCTACTGACTTCAGACTCATAAGTAAGGATGTCTGCCATGCGAACATCATGCTTGATATCCGCCTTCAATCCCTCCACAAACTGCCTCAACTTCTCCGGTGGACTGTCTGAAATCAGAGGCACAAAGCGACAGCCCCTCTCGAACTGTCTCACATACTCAACCACTGACTTGTCCCCCTGACGGAGACTCATAAACTCTCGGATCATGCGACTGCGCACATCCTCAGTGAAATACTTGGCGTAGAAGATACGCCTGAACTCTGCCCAAGACAGTGTAGGAAGGTGAACTCCCCTGGCAGCACCCTCCCACCAAAGAGCTGCGTCTCCCCTCAGCATAAATGTCGCACAGTTCACCTTTTCGGCGTCTGTGATCCCCATATAAGCAAAGATGGACTCCAGAGAGCGAATCCACCCCTCAGCCACCAAAGGATCGGTGGTACCAGAAAACTCCTTGGGTCCCTTCTTCTGGAACCTCTCAGCAACGTCCTCCTCATGGGACAACCTAGGACGTGTAGCCTGCTGTTCTAACAGAGTAGTAATACCCGCCATCATATTCGCATTGGCCTGCTCCAATGCTGCTAGAGGGTTCTGCGGAGGTGGAGGTGGAGGTGTAGGTGGAGATCCCCCACGTCTGTTCATCGGTCTCGGAGGCATTCTGCACCACCAAATATTTTTTTACGTAAATCGCCATGCATAACTAAGGGGTTTAAAATTAATGCTAACTTAAATTATTAAAATAAAACATGTTATAAACACTTAAAACTTACAGACCGGTAGCGTGGATTTCTGAGCTCGCATAGCAGTAATGACCCCTCCAAGGACCGTGCTCTGATACCAACTAAAACGACCCTAACTCTCTAATTAATAAATAAGCGGATTTTTTTTTTTTTTATACTTACTAAATAAAATATGTACATATATGCCCATACATATACGCACAGAATAAAAAGATTTAAAATAAATAAATAAATAAATAAATAACTTAAATAAAAATGCATTCTTTAATAAAATAAATATCTGAGTCAAATATTGAAGTAAAATACTGCATAAATAAAATGATTAAAGTTTGCATGCACTGAAAATATTTAAATAAAATATTCCAACCCACAATCCCTGAAAAATAATAAAAATATTTAACGTGCTGAAATATTCAAAACATGCAATGTGACTTAGACATCTATCACGGTCACGGGGTCACTGCATGTCCGCTCATATGTCCTCGCCGCCAGTAGGAGCTACATCCTCCTCTACGTACTCACCTGCACCATACCAGTGTAGTGAGCCTAGAGGCCCAACATGCTAACATAACAAGGGTTTAAAATAATTTAAATCAATTTACTACTAATACATAACATATACATGAATGAGCATGCTTAAAAATATCATAACTTAAATTAACTTAAATAACATAATACATAAATATTGTTGAGCAAATTATTTTCTAACATCACATGGTTGTATCCGTAGTGTAACCTTAAATCATACATTAAATACTGATCAGCGTGGAAACCAACGTATGTGGCGGTGACGAATCACCTCTTAAATTGGCAGTAAACTGCCCTTCAATAGTTCACATATGGGGACGAATCCCCCTCAAATCTCAAATTGTCACACTACTTCAACTTCCAACATAAAATATTTTCTTATTGCTCAACCTTAAACATTTAATCGTACATAAAATTATTTCATGAATGCATGTTCTTAAATAAAATGTGTGTCCTTCATATATATTTAATTTAATTTCATACTAACATATACATATTAAAATAACTTCAATGCATAAAAATAATTAAATATATAATCAGGACACATGCAATTTCTCATGGATTGTACTGAACTGCTGGCCCTAACACTCAAGCCCAATTACTTAAATCTGGCCCATTAACACTGAGACTGGCCCATTAACATACTTAAGCCCAATAAAATTATTCTAAGCCCAATTAAATAATTCAAGCCCCTTAACAACCAATTCTGGCCCAATGGGCCCAAAAGCCCAAAGACTGGCCCAATAACTTTCATGGGCCCTAAAGCCCATAAAAATTAGTGGGCTCACTTAATTAAATTAATTAAGACCAAATAATTAAGTTCAACCCAAAATAATTAAACGAAGCCCAATTAAATTTTGAGATTTAATTAGGCCCATTAAACCCTTAATTAAACTAAAAACTTAAAAATAAAAATACCCGAGTCCAACTAACTTAACCCGGACCCGGACCCAGCTAACTTAACCCATGACCCGCTGACTTGACCCGGACCACCAAACCCGACCCGAACCCAACTGAAAACCCTAGCCCGAACCCAATCTGCCCCTCCCTCGTTCCTCTTGGCCCGCCGCGAGAAGCAGCCCTTCTAGGGCTGCTGCCGCCTTACTCCGGCCACCCCTGGCCGGAGCCCCGCCGCCCAGACGTTGCCCACGTCTGGGCAATTTGAACCTAGCCCCTGACCCCGGCCCATTCACCCCATAGGACCGAACCCGATCCCCTTCCCACAGAACCCTATTCTGCGACTCCTCTTGGCCGATCTGCAGCAGTTGGTTTCCTGGGCTCGTTTGGCTCGAGCCATTCGAGCCATTCGAGTCCAGACACACCTAGGACACCCTAAGGACCCTAGCCAGCAGCTAGAACGCACCCATGGCTGAAAGAGTGGGTGCCTGGATAGCCAACTTGTGGCTAAGGGCTTTTATGACTCTTTGTGTAAACAATCTTTGTTTAATATAATTTACATTTTATTAATGGCAATGACTTTATTTTTCTTCATATTGTTATATTGTGATATACTATTGTTGTTTTGATAAAGACCTTGAATATACTATAGTGTATGTAAGATGTGGTAGTACATGGGGATGACTATCATGAAACACATCTTATAGTCACTGTATATTCTAAACAGTTCCTAGTCGATTGAGCCGTTCGAAAATAAGGATAAGGATCGCTCGAGTTTGAAACTAGCAGTTGCGATGCAGAGTACCACGTTTCATTGGTAGGGAACATAGAGATGTTCGAAGCATGCAAATGGATATTCATATGATGAATGATCGAACTACCCTATTCGGACTTTCCAAGTGGTTATCACTTATCGAGTGGATAAAGTCCGCGTTTTTAGTTGTACACCATTAGTCCTTATTACTTGAAACATCATTGAGACTCTATATGCTAGTACTGTGCTTTGACTCGTTTACCGACTCTATGGGGGTCATCAAGTGTCGGGATTGGGTACAGTTACGACGCATATAGGATTCGATGCTTTGTTGTCAAGGATTCACCACATACTTGCGAGTGTGGATATCCTATGCGATCTGAGGAGATATTAGTGTGACGAATCTCTGGCCAGAGTACATGATGTGTTTTAGGTTAATGGTTATCCTAGTAACACATGCGATGTCACTAATAGATCTCCAAGATGTTGTGCATAGTTATCGAATATCGAACGACTCTCGATGCACCAATGGTTGTTGATTCGATCGGGATATTTGGTTGAAGGGACCGTACTGTACGCTAACCAAAATCTACTGGTTCTTGCAGGCACTATCAGTAATACCTAGGGAATCATGAGGCGATGTTGCTAGACGCTCTTACCATGATTCGTTGGATAAGTCGGAAATTGTTGTTTCGAGTCACAAGGAGTTGTGAGCCCACGGCTAGCTGTATTCCTGAACCATTGAGGGTTACACAAGTAATGGATTACTAAAACCCCGTAGAGATAGTTAAATTTAAAGAGTTAAATTTAATGAAAGAGAAATTGGATTTCTCAACTAAAGGGAGTGGAATTTCCTAAAATGACATAGTGATGGACATTTTTGGAAATCACTGAATTCGGATTCAGAAAAAATTATCTTGACTCTAAAAGATGCAAAAATGGTTTCTGTGGACATTGGTTTTTATCAATCGGAGTCACGATGAATTTTATATTAATTTCTATAACAACGGGCTTGGCTTGTTGGGCTTAAATTATGGATTGTGGCTTTAAGGAGTTAGAGTCCTGATACAATTATAACTAGAAATTATCTATAAATAGAGGTGTTGGGTTCGAAAATCAAACACTTTGTGTCTTATAATTTTCGAAATTACACTCTAAATATTCTAAGGGTTTTTCGAAATCCTTGTCCCTCCCGGAGAAAATTCAGACTTGTGATTTTTGTGAAAAATTACAATTCTGAATTAACAGATCATATCTGTTTATTCTCTACGCAAAACTTCTGATTGATTTCTAGTGCAGTCAATCAGAGGGTTTTTGTTTTCTGTTCGTGGACCTTATTCCGGTGATTGATCGTGACGCCATCGGTTCCCCGGATATACAAGAAGAGCAGATTAAATTCTGTTGGTGTCCATAATCTCGCTTCGAGATTGGAGGTAAAATATTTAATTAATTATTATTTATTTTACTTTTGTGATTTAATTGTTAAACGTTTTGATACCCATGATATGAAATTGTTTCATATCAAAGAAAAATAAAATTTTAAACTTCCGCTGCACCGGGTATCGATTCAATTGATCTGTACACGGTTTTCCAAAAATGGCATCAAAACGTGAACATGAATCATTCAAACCACACTACAATGCTCGACTCCATGAAAGCCAATGTGTTCTAAAAAATCTTTAAAGATTTAGATTCATACATCATACACACACCATAATAACTGATAGGTACAAAAATTCAGAAGAAAAACATGCCTAGCACCGAAGTTTGAAGAGAAACAGGCGCGTGGGACGATTTCGGGACGACGGGGCGACGATGACAAGCTTTGGACCTTCAAAAACGTGGCTATGGTGTTCTTCCTTGGGGCTGCTCGGTTGAGGAGGAGGATGAACAGTAGGGTGGCGGCTGTGTGTGTGAGTGATCGAGTGAGGGGTGGGTTTGGGTAGATTAGGTTTTGATTTTTAATTAATAAAAATAGGTTTTAGGTAATTAAGAATAATTAAAAGTTTTAAATATAAAATATAAAATTTTAAAACTCCAAATAAAAGTTAAAATCTGATAACTTAAATTAAAAATATATAAATCCCGAAATTACAATTTAAGGGAATTTTAAAAATAATTAAAAGTCATTAAAATGGCTAAATTTGGATAAAAATGGACTCCTAAAATTATATAAAATTAAATACTAAAATTTTTGAGGTAATAAAACTCAAAATAATATTTTTGGGCTCTTAAAAGGCTCATGAAATAAATTGGATAGAAAATTGTCATCTCGTTCGTCCACGGTCCCGTCTACGCGATAAAATAATTAAAATACTAAAAATCCTAAAAATCACTAATTATGGGTTAAATGCTTAAAAATAAATTAAATCATGCACAAATAATTCACATAATTATTTAACTCATAAATCACAAATTTAAATAATTAAATACCCTAATTATTCATGCGGATTTACGTATTTAAAATACCGGGTGTTACAAATAAATCTTCCAATTGATCCTTCAACTCCTTCAATTCAATAGGTGCCATTCTGTAAGGAGCTTTGGATATTGGTTGTGTACCTGACATTAAATCAATGCTGAAATCTATCTCTCGGATTTGAGGTAAACCAGGAATTTTATCAGGAAATACATCAGCAAATTCTTGCACAACTGGAATATCTGTTACTACTGGACTGGATTTCAATACATCGATTGCATAAATAAGAAATCCTTCTACACCTCTCTGCAATAAACGGGTCATAGATAATACAGATATCAAAGGGATCTTGGCTCGAGAACCCTTACCGTAGAATTTCCATTCAGATGCCATTTCTGGTCTAAATCTGACCACTTTCTGGAAACAATCTACAGTCGCCCTGTACTTGGTTAACATGTCTATACCAATAATACAATCGAAATCTGATAATCCAAGTACTATACAATCGATATCAATCACATTCCCGTCATAATGCAACGCACAATTTCGAATCATTTGAACAGAGATAATACCTTCACCCAAAGGTGAAGAAATAGAGACAATAGTAGGCAATGGCTCAGACGATAAAGAATGCATCATAACAAATTTTTCAGAGATGAATATGTATGTGATGCACCTGTATCTATCAAAACATAGGCAGGATAACCATAAATAGAGCAGTTACCTGCTATGACATCGTCAGGTGCTGCCTGTGCCTGTTCCTCAGTAAGTGCAAAGACTCGAGCCTGTTGTCTAGGAGGTTGAGTCACAGTCTGGCTTCCTCCTGCTCTGGGCTGTTGCTGAGGCTGGAATGAATGCACTAATTGCCTTTCGTCTGAGGTGTTGGTCGAGAAGAACTTTCACCAATAGCTCGTTGAGGACATACCTTGGCATAATGACCTGGTTGGCGACAGATATTACAATTTCCTAACACACCTCTACACTGATCAATAGCATTTCGTCCACCACACTTACCACAAAATACTCCTGACTCACCAGTTCTCTGCCCTGCACCAAATTGCCTCTGTCCACTAGAACTGGAAGAACGACTGCCTGTCCTCTTGAATTGCTTCCCTTTCGGCCTGAATCTAGAATCCTTTCTGCCACTACTTCCTCCCTCAACTCTGAGAGATGGTTGCTGAAACTGTGGCGGATTCTGTGGAAGTGATGCTGATAGAGGCTGTGGTAATGGCTGTGGAATGAACGGTGCTCTTCTTTGTCGCAATAACCCCGTTTCTGCTCTCTTAGCTTTATTCAAGGCGTCAGCAAAAGTATTAGGTCGTCCACTATTCACCAAAGTAAACACATCCGGATTGAGGCCATTGATAAACTGATCTGCCATTGCTTCATCAGTCGCTGCTATATGTGGAGCAAACTTCAAAAGACTTTAAAATTTGGCCACATATTCTTCGATATTCAAGTTATCTTGCCTCAAATTGGCAAATTCAGCACCCTTATCATTCCTGTAGGAGACTGGAAAGAAACGTTGATAGAACTCATTTTTAAATACAGTCCAGGTGATAATCGTACCTCGTTGTTCTAACGCCCATTTTGTAGTAATCCACCAACTTTTGGCAACATCATGAAGTTGATGTATTACCAGTCGGATACGACGATCATCGGTATAATCAAGTGATTCAAACAGCTGTTCTATATCTTCAAGATAATTTTCACAATCAACTGAATTTTCTGTTCCTTTCAGTTTTGGCGGTCTGAATGACTGAAATCGGTTCAGCAAAGTCTCTATTGGAGTAGCAGTAGGATCCATAGGATCATCAGATGTACTACCCTGTGCATTCTGAAGTTTAGCAATTGGCGGTGGTACTATTGCTGGTTCAGTCTGAGGAACCGCTAATGGATGTCTAATGGCCGGTTCTTTACGAGGAGGCATATCAGATTGTCAAACAGATTAGTGCATAAACAATATCATATGCATCAATTTATTCCATCCTTCTCTGATAAGCATTCTCATGCATTCTCATGAGAATTTAGGTTCTGACTAAGGATAATCTGGAATACAATTGCATATAGAAAATGCATTAGCAATGCAAGCACATAATCATGCAATCACATAATTATTGCAATATAAAGCATGCTAGCATATAAAGCACATAATCAGATATAACATGTAATCTCATGCAATATCAAACAATCAGACAGACTCAATCTACCCCGCTCTGTTGGAAAACGGTGATCAGATCAATCAGAATTGATACCCGGTGCAGCGGAAGTTTAAAAATTTTATATGGAACGATTCCATAATGGGTATCAAAACTTTACGATTAAATTGTGTGTGTAAAAATTAAATCACAATTAAATTTTTACCTCCAATCTCGAAACGAGATTATGGATACCAACAGATTACTCTGCTCTTGTTGTATATCCCAGGAACTGATGGACGAACAATTCTTCAATCAGGTCCACGAACGGAAATTTAATCCCTCTGATAGATTGCACTAGAAAATCTATCAGAAGTTTCTACGAAGAGAATTAACGAATTTGATCCGTTAAACCAGACTGCAAATTCAAAATTCACAGGCTGGAATTTTCGAGCAGAGAGGGGAGAAAGGGGACGGCCACCTTTTAAAAACACAGCTAGGGTTTTTCGAAAATTGTGAGCCTCAATTTTCTAATTTCTGTACTGCAATAACTTATTTATAATGTGGGCTGCTAACATCTTAGGGCCCATTAGTCATAAGTTCAAGCCTGACAAGCAAAGCCCGCATGTTCAAAAATTAATATAAAATTCATCGTGACTCAGATTGATAAACCAATTTCACCAATGTTCACAGAAACCATTTCTGCATCTTTTAGAGTCAATATAAATTTTCTGAATCCGAATTCAGTGATTTCCAAAAATGCCCATCCCTATGTCATTTTAGGAAATCTTACTCCTCTACTCTTAAATAAGAAGTCCCACTTCTTTGTTCATTAAATTTAACTCTTTAAATTTAACTATCTCAACGGGGATTAAAAATCCATTACTCTGTGTGATCCTCAATGGTTCAGGGATACAGCTAGACGTGGGCTCATAACTCCTTGTGACTCGGAACAACAATTTCCGACTTGCCCATCGAATCATGGTATGAGCGCCTAGCAACATCGCCCCATGATTCCCTAGGTATCACTGATAGTGCCTGCAAGAACCAATAGATTTTGGTTAGCGTACAGTACGGTCCCTTCATCCATATATCCCGATCGAATCAACAACCATTGGTAAATCGAGAGTCGTTCGAGATTCGATAACTATGCAATGCATCTTGAAGATCAAATAGTGACATCGCATGTGTTACTAAGAAACCATTTCTTAAAACACATCATGTACTCTGGCCAGAGATTCTTCACACTAATATCTCCTCAGATTGCATAGGATATCCACACTCGCAAGTATGTGATGAATCCTTGACAACAAAGCATCGACTCCTATATGTGTCGTAACTGTACCCAATCCCGACACCTGATGACCCCAATAGAGTCGGTAAACGAGTCAAAGCACAATACTAGCATATAGAGTCTCAATGATGTTTCAAGTAGTAAGGATTAATGGTGTACAACCAAAACCGCGGACTTCATCCACTCGATAAGTGATAACCACTTGGAAAGTCCGGATAGGGTAGTTCGATCATTCATCGTATGAATATCCATTTGCATGCTTTGAACATCTCTATGTTCCATACCAATGAAACATGGTACTCGGCATCGCAAATGCTAGTCTCAATCTCGAGCGATCCTTATCCTTATTAACGAACGGCTCAATCGACTAGGAACTGTTTAGAATATACAGTGACTATAAGATGTGTTTCATGATAGTCATCTCCATGTACTGCCACATCTTACGTACACTATAGTATATTCAAGGTCTTTATCAAAACAACAATAGTATATCACAATATAACAATATGAAGAAAGATAAAGTCATTGCCATTATAAAAGTGTAAATTATATTAAACAAAAGATTGTTTATACATAGAGTCATCAAAACCCTTAGCCACAAGTTGGCTCACCGGGCACCCACTCTTTCAATCTCCCACTTGCTCTAAAGCCAACTAGTCATACTATGTAGACCCATTGCTTCGCGATGTTTGTCAAATAATGGTCCTGACAAGGGCTTAGTAAGTGGATCAGCGATATTGTCTGCAGAGGCCACTCTCTCGACAGTGATGCCTCCTCTTTCCACGATCTCCCGGATGATGTGGTATTTCCTCAATACGTGTTTGGATCTTTGATGAGACCTTGGTTCCTTTGCCTGAGCAACGGCACCCGTGTTGTCACAATACACCGGGACTGGACCAACAACTTCAGGAATGACGCCCAACTCTTGGACGAAATTCCTCCTCCAAACGGCCTCCTTAGCAGCAGCTGATGCCGCAATGTATTCTGCCTCAGTGGTGGAATCCGCTGTGGTGTCCTGCTTGGAACTCTTCCAAGAGACAGCACCGCCATTGAGCATGAACAAAAATCAAGAGGTTGACTTCGAGTCATCCACGTCACTTTGGAAGCTAGAGTCGGTATAGCCTTCCAATTTCAGTTCTCTTCCTCCATATACCATGAACATATTCTTAGTCATTCGTAAGTACTTAAGAATGTCCTTCACGGCTTTCCAATGCATTTGACCGGGATTAGCTTGATATCTGCTCGTGACACTCAGAGCAAATGCTACATCTGGTCTGGTAGATATCATCCCATACATGATACTACCTATGACTGACACATATGGTACATGTGTCATTTTCTCTATCTCTTCATCAGTCTTGGGACACATAGACTTGGATAGAGAAACTCCATGACACATAGGTAGATGTCCTCTCTTGGACCCATCCATTGAAAACCGTTTCAATATGGTGTCGATGTAGGTTGCTTGAGTGAGTCCTATCATTCTCTTAGATCTATCTCTATAGATCTGTATCCCTAGAATATAGGATGCCTCACCCAAATCCTTCATCGAGAGTCTACCTGATAACCATATCTTTGTTGACTGCAACATCCCTACGTCATTCCCAATGAGTAGGATGTCATCAACATAAAGTACTAAGAATGTCACAGCATCCTTAACTACTTTCTTGTACACGCACGGTTCCTCCGGGTTCTTGATGAAACCAAAATCCTTTATTGTTTCATCAAATTTCTGGTTCCAACTTCTTGATGTTTGTTTGATACGATAGATTGATCTCTGAAGCTTGCATACCTTATGCTCGCTTTCCATGGATGTGTATCCCTCAGGCTGCGTCATATAGATCTCTTCCTTAATGTTTCCATTAAGAAATGCAGTCTTCACATCCATTTGCCATATCTCATAGTCATACCAAGCAGCTATGGCAATAAGGATTCTTATGGACTTGAACATTGCAACTAGTGAAAAGGTTTCATCATAGTCAACTCTTTGTCTTTGAGTATAACCTTTCGCCACCAATCGTGCCTTGTAGGTCAATACCTTACCATCAGGCCCAAGCTTTCTCTTGTAGATCCATTTACATCCTATTGGAACAATTCCATCGGGAGGATCTACTAAAGACCAAACTTGGTTTGTATGCATCGAATCTATTTCCGACTGCATAGCTTCAAGCCATAAATTTGAATCCGCATCAAAAATTGCTTCCTTGAAGTTTCTTGGATCACATCCAACGTCGGGTTCATCTTGATCCCCTTCAAGAAGAAGACCATATCGAATAGGAGGTCTAGAAGTCCTCTCGGATCTTCTAAGTATAGGCGTGTCTATCAATGGTTCCTAAGGTGTAGGATCATTATTTTGTATCTTGGGTTCTTCTCGAATTTCTTCGAGTTCCATCATCTCGCCTTTCTTATCCAATAAGAACTCCTTCTCCAAGAAGATGACATTCCTTGAAACAAACACTTTTGTTTCAGTAGGATGATAGAAATAATATCCGATTGAATTCTTCGGATACCCTACAAAATAACATAAGGTGGATCGACTATCCAACTTATCTCCCACTGTCTGCTTCACGTAAGAAGGACATCCCCAAATCCTCAAGTACGAATACTTAGGAGCTTTGCCATTCCATAACTCATATGGTGTTTTGTCCACTGCTTTGGTGTGAACGTTGTTCAACAACAACACCGCCGTTTCAAGCGCGTAGCCCCTAAACGAAGGTGGAAGCTCAGTGAAGCTCATCATGGATCGAACCATGTCCAACAAAGTTCGATTACGACGCTCCGATACACCATTCAGCTGAGGTGTCATAGGAGGAGTCCACTGAGAGAGAATCCTATTCTCTTTTAGATAGTCCAAAAACTCGGTACTCAAGTATTCTCCACCTCGATCCGATCGAAGTGCTTTAATACTTTTACCTAGCTTGTTTTCTACTTCAGCCTTGAATTCTTTGAACTATTCAGATGCTTCAGACTTATATTTCATTAAATATAAATACCCATACCTTGAATAATCATCAGTAAAGGTAATGAAGTAGGTGTGGCCAAATTGAGTACCAATTCTAAATGGACCACAAACATCTGCATTGATCAAATCCAACAGATTTTGACTACGCTCAGGTTTCCCCTTGAATGGAGATTTAGTCATTTTTCCTTTCAGGCAGGATTCACAAGTAGGTAGAGAGTTAATATCATACATATCAAACATGCCCTCTCCCACTAGCTTGTTCATCCTCCTTGAGGAAATATGACCTAGCCTAGCATGCCAAAGATTTGCCGGGTTTTGACTATCGTTTTTCCTTTTGTTCGTTGTTACCGGTTTATCAACATAATTTATTGGAACGTCTTTTAATTTTAAGTTATATAGATTGTTTTTAAATTGTCCACTTCAAATCAAACATTCATTCTTGTAAATATTGCAAATCCCATTCACAAAATTACAAGAAAACCCATCTCTATCAAGCATAGAAATAGAAATAATGTTTTAATGAAATCTTTGGCACAAATATCTTTCTTGTCATCATTTGCAACTCATTGCAAATATGAGATCTACATCTGGTATCCAATACCCAAGAAGTAGTATTAAGAAAAACATTTATTTCAATGTAAAACATACCCTTTGCAGTTCGCAACTGCTCGAGGTATTCCTTGCAGTTACGTTTCCAATGACCGGGTTTCTTGCAGTGATGGCAAACTTGTTTAGACTTGTCCAATTTTGCATGTAACATTTGGCCTTGAGATCATGGTCCAACCATTTCTCTAGTTCGGCCAACCTTTCGGCAGTTACATCAGCCGGGGCTGTTTTCGGAGAAGCCTTTTCTAACACTTAGAAAATCTTTTCCGAACTTAGGACAATCTTAACTTATAGAATCATTCTGTATTGTTTGCGCTAGTAAGTTTGTTTTGTTGGAGAATTGAAACATGTGGATTACGAAGATTCATCATAATGATATACTGAGATGAAACAGACAATTATCGATGATTGTTTAATTAATTTACTAAGACATAAAATAGGCAAAATTTATTTTATGAATCTCACTCCCACTATTTTAACGATTTCACTACCCTCTAGTGAAAACGGGAAACTGTTTTCCTTAGTGGGAACATGAAGTCCAATTGACAAACTATGGTCCCGAATAATATCAGCCAACCATAATTTTCAAAAGGTAGAGCCCAATTTCTTCCAAAGCAACCTCCACGTTTTTACCTCATGTCCAATAAGGGCCCAATAATATGACGCCATTTATTGTGACATGTCAAGATGACCCATCAATATTAAGTTGTGATGGACGGTCGCCATGTGGATCCCCCAATAATATGAGCCGATCCCATGGGAGTTCCACCCAACTTACAACATGTGTCGATCCAATGTACAGCTTTTCGACGAACGGGCCCCCCCAATAATATGAGCCGGACCGTATCCGCGGGTAGCATCTCATACATTGATCGTTGATGGAAGGTAGGAACATTTAAACAATATTTAAATTTCCTTTTAATCTTGATATCAATTTTAAATCATATTTAAAATGAGGGATTTTAATTTTGAAAAATTTGTCTCATCATTTAAAATTTGTATGCTTGCGGGATTCATACAATTTAGTCTAAAACATGCATACAACGATAATATCATATATTATATAGGATGATCGATTCCATTTCTAATCGACCCCTGGTTGCCAATCACGAGTCTAAGTCCAATCCTAGGTAATATGCAGGTATGCAATGCAATCCTATTACATTGAGCTTCCAATTTACATTTCTTCAGTCTTTATTGTCTGCTGGGCCCACCTCCGTCTTCAAATCTTCATCTTCCACTAAGTCTAATGTATTTACAATAAATAACTATGACAAGTAGGGGATACATTTTAAGGGGTGGGAACGGGCCATAAACCAGGCCCACTTTTATTACATATATGACAATTCATATTGGGCCATAAACCAGGCTCATTAATAAATCCAACAACAATAAAAACAAATGTAAATTCCTAACATACACCTACAAAATTGGTCATGGCAATCGATCATCCTTATCCAATAATATTTAATTCAAAATTAATTTATTGGATAACATGCAATGACAATTTAAATTAAAAGGATAAAATCATATTCCATATATAAAATCTTATTTTACATACAAAATCATATTTTATCTTTTTATCAAATAAAATCATATTTTACATATAAAATCCAATTTTATACATAAAATCATATTTTACTCAATATTTCCATAAGATCATATCTTATCATCAATTGTACCAAAAATAATTAATTTCATAAAATCTGATTTAACGGATAAAATCTATAAATTTTCCAAAAATTCAAATTTATCCAAAAATCAATTTTAAAATTTTCGGACTCGAAAAATTCGATCCGACGCCTCGTGGACCAATCAAAACAATTTTCGATCGGACCAAAAATAGAATTTTAACATATTAAAATTTTAATTTAAAAATAAAAAATAATTTTTCCCGGGCCGCCCGGGACGCTCCCGGGCTGCCCGCGCCCCAAAAGGGCTCGGGCCGGGCAGCCCGTCGCTGCCCTGGGCAGCGCCGTGCGCTGCCCTGCGTAGCGCCCAGCGCTGCGCTGGGCAGCGATCCAATCGCTGCCCGTGTTTTGCCGGGAAAAAAAATTTTATTTAAAGAATTTATTTTGTTTCAAAAACCGAGGCTTAAAAAATTTTTGTACAATCGATTAATTTAATCGCTTGATCTGAGCAACCTGGCTCTTATACCACTGTTGGAAAACGGTGATCAGATCAATCAGAATTGATACGCGGTGCAGCAGAAGTTTAAAGTTTTATATGGAACGATTCCATAATGGGTATCAAAACTTTACGATTAAATTGTGTGTGTAAAAATTAAATCACAATTAAATTTTTACCTCCAATCTCAAAATGAGATTATGGACACCAACAGATTACTCTGCTCTTGTTGTATATCCCAGGAACTGATGGACGAACAATTCTTCAATCAGGTCCACGAACGGAAATTTAATCCCTCTGATAGATTGCCCTAGAAAATCTATCAGAAGTTTCTACGAAGAGAATTAACGAATTTGATCCGTTAAACCAGACTACAAATTCAAAATTCACAGGCTGGAATTTTTGAGCAGAGAGGGGAGAAAGGGGACGGCCACCTTTTAAAAACACAGCTAGGGTTTTTCGAAAATTGTGAGCCTCTGTTGTCTAATTTCTGTACTGCAATAACTTATTTATAATGTGGGCTGCTAACATCTTAGGACCCATTAGTCATAAGTTCAAGCCTGACAAGCAAAGCCCGCATGTTCAGAAATTAATATAAAATTCATCGTGACTCAGATTGATAAACCAATTTCACCAATGTTCACAGAAACCATTTCAGCATCTTTTAGAGTCAATATAAATTTTCTGAATCCGAATTCAGTGATTTCCAAAAATGCCCATCCCTATGTCATTTTAGGAAATCTTACTCCTCTACTCTTAAATAAGAAGTCCCACTTCTTTGTTCATTAAATTTAACTCTTTAAATTTAACTATCTCAACGGAGATTAAAAATCCATTACTCTGTGTGATCCTCAATGGTTCAGGGATACAGCTAGACGTGGGCTCACAACTCCTTGTGACTCGGAACAACAATTTCCAACTTGCCCATCGAATCATGGTATGAGCGCCTAGCAACATCGCCCCATGATTCCCTAGGTATCACTGATAGTTCCTGCAAGAACCAATAGATTTTGGTTAGCGTACAGTACGGTCCCTTCATCCATATATCCCGATCGAATCAACAACCATTGGTAAATCGAGAGTCGTTCGAGATTCGATAACTATGCAATGCATCTTGAAGATCAAATAGTGACATCGCATGTGTTACTAAGAAACCATTTCTTAAAACACATCATGTACTCTGGCCAGAGATTCGTCACACTAATATCTCCTCAGATTGCATAGGATATCCACACTCGCAAGTATGTGGTGAATCCTTGACAACAAAGCATCGACTCCTATATGTGTCGTAACTGTACCCAATCCCGACACGTGATGACCCCAATAGAGTCGGTAAACAAGTCAAAGCACAGTACTAGCATATAGAGTCTTAATGATGTTTCAAGTAGTAAGGACTAATGGTGTACAACCAAAACCGCGGACTTCATCCACTCGATAAGTGATAACCACTTGGAAAGTCCGGATAGGGTAGTTCGATCATTCATCGTACGAATATCCATTTGCATGCTTTGAACATCTCTATGTTCCATACCAATGAAACATGGTATTCGGCATCGCAAATGCTAGTCTCAATCTCGAGCGATCCTTATCCTTATTAACGGACGGCTCAATCGACTAGGAACTATTTAGAATATACAGTGACTATAAGATGTGTTTCATGATAGTCATCTCCATGTACTACCACATCTTACATACACTATAGTATATTCAAGGTCTTTATCAAAACAACAATAGTATATCACAATATAACAATATGAAGAAAGATAAAGTCATTGCCATTATAAAAGTGTAAATTATATTAAACAAAAGATTGTTTATACATAGAGTCATCAAAGCCCTTAGCCACAAGTTGGCTCACCGGGCACCCACTCTTTCACGCTCATCAACTTCTATCTAATTCCAGAAACTTATGCTCTGATACCACTTGTTGTGGGGACCCGGGTTACTAATCTTATCTTAGGACAATTTATAATACATAACAATGAATCAAGTACACAAAGGATATAAATATCCAAGAGCTAAAAAAAATTTTATTTTTATTTTTAAAAATTACAGTGTCTCGCTCGATCGGCGAAAGTTGCCCCATCGAGCGAGCTCAACTAGAAGCTCTCGGATCCAGGGAATTCTTGGCCTCGCTCGATCGGTGAACTTCTACCGATCGAGCGGCCAAGAAAACTCAACTCCCTGTTTTGCAAAATAAGGCCCTCGCTCGATCGGTGAACTTCTACCGATCGAGCGGGCTACATTTTTCAGAAAATGCAGGAAAGATTTTTGCTGTAAAACTTGAAACATACATCCACATACTCTGATACAAGCTCCAAAATAATAAACATACAATCTAATAACCTCTGATAAGCTTTCCTACACAAGTTACACATGTATTTAACAACTTATACAACATTCTTGTATCCTTTATAACATGTTTATCCACTCAAAGTACATGTCTTGCTGCTACAACCCGTGTCCTCACATGCTAAGACTCTATCTCGAGTTATCTCTGTCTTTTCTAACTAGCTCCTGCCCCACCTATTTCCATGCACATATACAAAACAAAGCAATAGCCGGATACCTCCGGTGAGAATAAAATCCCAGTATAAACAACATAAAGCGCGAGATAATAAACGTTAATGCAATGCATATGGCAAAAGAGGCTATCAAGCTGATATCAATAGGATATAAGTTCTTAGGATCCCGAGGAAATAAAAACTTTAACTAACACCCACTCACCCAATCGAGGTGAAGTCAAATACTTTATTTTCTCTGACTTTGGTGCAACTATAATGAGTCTTCTGGCTCTGGAAGTAAGTCTACATTCCGTGCCACTCAACTACAATCCGCCAAACGTCATATGCACTCTAGGCTTTTAACCCTTTGTGCTTATTAGGCTGGAGTTCAAGATGAATGCAACATATTCTGTATGCATTAAATGCTATAAAACATCTTGAACAACTAATCACATAAGCAAGTAAAGCAACACAATCATGTAATCACATAAGGTACATAAGCAAATAAGTATGTGATTGACAAGGGAATACTCAAAAACAATAACTATTTCGAGTGTTCTATCCCATCTGGATTTGCTGTTATTTATACCTTTCGATAGCACGTTTGAAAGTACTTTAAATCTGCAATGACATCAATGATAAACCATATCAAAAGGTTGCTCAATTTCTCAACTCAATCTCAATTGCAATTCTATCAAACCTTTCTTCAACTTTGTCACGGTTCGAAGGCTACATCTCGAGTCGTCAATCTTGTGCTAAGATCTGAAATGATATGTATACAATCTCACAAGATCAGATTTCAACTCCACTTCATGTTTCATTCAATCAACAATATCAGAGTCTTGACATTTTTCGAATCGACGGCATAACGGCTAAAAACCGGCAATCCAAACAATATCCAAATCAATCCAACAATCAAGATAACTTATAATATCATCTCAATACCATCAAAAGCATCATAATCAGATAAGGTAGGGTTCGGATTTTGCTTGCTAAAATCATATAAAATCCGAACGATAGTCTTTTTCTGAACCATCTGCGAATACACAATCGGAACAGCTGATATACGCATATATCTTAAAATCATAAAATTCCATCTTCAACATCAAAATAAAATCTGAGAAAAGTGAATGAAACTTGTACCAAAACGAAGGTCTTGGAGCAGTGATTGCAGATATATATTTATTCGGAATTTCTGACGACCGGAGCGCAAGTTATCGAAGCCTTTTCGGATAAAAAATGGTGTCGTGGAGGGTTGGAACGTTTTCTCTGCCTTTTCATTCTGCTTTGCACGTTGAAATCAGATATTACAAGTGGGAGTTAAGATATATATATAGCCAAATTGCAGTTTAGTCCCTAAACTTTTGGCTATTTGCAATTCAATCCCCGGAAAAGCGATTTAATTCAATTTCAATTCTGATTCATTTAAGAATATTAGAATTTAATTCTAAACTCTAAATATTCCAAAATTAAATATTTTCGGATTAAAATTAAATAATCTCGGGCCTTACAGTTACAGAAGGGAGCAGAGGGATTTTTGATCTATGCAGTTGATATACTGAAGTCTAGTAAAAAATTGACTGATATACCGGTGGTGAGTGAGTTTGCAGATGTATTCCCTGATGAGAATCCAGGATTACCACCGTACAGAGAAGTAGATTTCGGTATTGAATTGATGCCAGGTACACAGCCGATATCGATAGCACCTTATCGAATGGCATCGATTGAACTGAAAGAATTGAAGGACCAACTTGAAGACTTGTTGGCCAAAGGATATATCAGACCGAGTGTATCCCCATGGGGTGCTCCGGTATTATTTGTTCGAAAGAAGGACGGATCGATGAGATTATGTATTGACTACCGGCAATTGAACAAAGCAACGGTAAAGAATCGTTATCCTTTACCTCGTATCGATGATTTGTTTAATCAATTGCAGGGATCGTCAATATATTCGAAGATTGACTTACGATCCGGATATCATCAATTAAGAGTTAGAGATGCAGACATTCCTAAGACTGCGTTTAGAACCAGGTATGAACATTATGAATTCATAGTCATGCCTTTTGGTCTAACGAATGCACCGGTAGTTTTTATGGGATTGATGAATAGAGTATTTAAAAGATATTTAGATGACTTTGTGATTATCTTTATCGATGATATTTTGATATACTCTAAGAATCTGTGTGAACATGCTGATCATCTCCGAACTGTATTGAGAATATTAAGAGAAGAGAAATTGTATGCCAAGTTATCCAAATGTGAGTTTTGGTTGCAGCAAGTTGTTTTTCTTGGTCATGTAATTTCAGGAGATGGAATTTCAGTGGATCCGAGAAAGGTTGAAGCTGTGATCAGTTGGCAGAGACCGACATCTGTGCCAGAAATTCGAAGTTTTATGGGCTTGGCCGGTTATTACCGTCGATTCATTCGAAATTTTTCCTCGATAGCAAAGCCTATTACACAGCTTACACAGAAGAATGCACCATTTCTTTGGTCTGAGGCGTGTGAAAGAAGTTTTATCGAACTTAAGAAGAGATTGACGACAGCGCCGATTTTAATAATCCCTACAGGTACTGGTGATTTTGTTGTTTATTGTGATGTTCTCACTAGGGTTTGGGATGTATTTTAATGCAGAAAGGACATGTTGTCGCTTATGCTTCTCGACAACTGAAACCACATGAAGTCAGGTATCCGATTCATGATCTTGAATTGACTGCAATTGTCTTTGCATTGAAGATCTGGAGACATTACTTATATGGCGAGAAGTTTGAAATCTTTTCTGATCACAAAAGTTTGAAGTATCTGTTCTCACAATCTGAATTGAATATGAGACAACGACGATGGCTTGATTTATTTAAGGATTTTGATTGTGAAATCAAATACTATCCGGGAAAATCTAATGCAGCATCGGATGCCCTAGGTAGAAAGGTATGTGCTTTATCCTTGTCTACGATAGGTGTATCTAATTTGATTGAAGATTGTTGTATTTTGGGGTATGTATTTGAGACAGATAGAAGGCCGATGAGAGTGTATGCAATCAGTGCTGAGCCAGAGTTATTGATTCATATCAAAGAGGCACAAAAAGCCGATCAGAATGTGCAGAAATCAATTGAAATGATTCGATCAGGACATCAGTCTGAGTACAAGGTTAGTGACAATGATATGTTGTATGTGAATGACCGAATAGTTGTTCCCAATATTGCATATTTGAGAGAGAATATTTTGAAAGAAGCTCATTGCAGTCGCTATAGTGTTCACCCTGGAGGCAGAAAGATGTACAACGACTTGAAGAGTCAGTACTGGTGGAAACAAATGAAGTCTGATGTGACTGAATTTGTATCTAAATGTTTGAATTGCCAACAGGTAAAGCTGAAATAAAGAAACCAGGTGGCTTATTACAGAGTTTATTGATTCCTGAATGGAAATGAGATCACATTTTCATGGACTTTGTAACGAAGTTTCCACGATCATCTCGAGGATGCGATGCTGTTTGGGTGATCATTGACAGATTGACGAAATCTGCGTGCTTTATTCCTTACCGAATGACTTATCGTCATGATCAAATGGCGGATCTCTATATTCGAGAAGTGGTAAGACTACATGGTGTGCCAAAGTCGATTGTATCTGATTGAGATCCGAGGTTTACTTCGCACTTTTGGCATAGCCTACAGGAAACTCTAGGTACACGTTTACATTTGAGTACTTCTTATCATCCTCAAACTGATGGTCAATCTGAACGAACTATTCAGATGCTTGAGGATATGCTCAGAGCTGTAGTACTTGATTTTGGTGTTACATGGCAAAATTCTATACCACTTGTGGAATTTTCTTATAACAACAGTTATCAGACGAGTATAGAGATGACACCATTCGAAGCCTTATATGGGAAGAAGTGTCGATCGCCTTTGTATTTGGATGATATTTTTGAGGTACCTGAGTTAGGGCCAGATATGATCAGACAGATGACTGAGAAAGTAAAATTGATACAGCAGAGAATGAGAACAGCGCAGCTTAGACAGACCAGATATGCAAATGTACGACGACGGTCGTTATCATTTGATCAGGGAGATAGAGTGTTTCTGAAGATTTCACCATTCAGAGGCACCGTTCGATTTGGCAAACGAGGAAAATTATCTCCGAGGTATATTGGGCCATATGAGATTCTTGAGAAGATAGGCAATTTTGCTTATCGACTCGCTCTTCCTATGTCTTTATCTGGAATACATGACGTCTTTCATGTATCGATGTTGAGGAAGTACATATCTGATGCATCTCATGTGATTCGCTCCGATGAAGCTGAGTTGGATGAAACTCTTAGCTATTTCGAGCAACCTATTCAGATTCTTGATAGGAAGACAAAGCAACTCCGAACAAAGACCATTCCATTAGTGAAGATTCAATGGAGTTGGCACGGAGTTGACGAAGCGACGTGGGAAGTTGAAGATGATATGAAGCAACGATTTCCTTATCTATTCTACTGAGGTGAGTTCTTATTCAGTTTTCAGTTATTTTTTATTCTTATGAGCATGCAGTCTGCATATCTATACTTTTTATGAATTCGAGGACGAACTCATGTCTTAGTGGGGGAGAAATGTAAGGCCCGAGATTAATTAATATTAATCCGAATTTAATTTTATTTTAATCCGAGTATATTTAATTTGGGAATATTTAGAGTTTTGATTTAAATTCTAATATTCTTAAATTATTTAAGATTGGAATTGAATAAGAATAAGGGCTGAGGACCAAATTGCAAATATTGAAGAATTTAGGGACTAAATTGCAATATGGGTTGAAGTTATCGGATTTGAAATATATTACTCAACATATCTACGTGTGATATGTTAAGAAATTCAGAAAATTGAGAGAAATTTGAACAGAGCAAGCCGAGATCTTTCTTTTCTTTTGATTTTCTGATCTTCAAATCCTTATAACTTTTGCACCGGATATCCGATTTTGATTCCGTAAATTGTTCTGGAATCCTTACGAAGAGGGCTTCGATCTAGTGTAAGTGTTTATATCTTTCAGTATGGTTTGAAGTTCGAAAGTTGACAGATATCACATGTTGAGTTTTCGATTATGTTTATCGACGTTTATGCAATTCTATATCGAAACCGGATTGATGAGTTTGCGTTATTTGTATTCAACTTTGATTCCAGCATGTATATCAATTGTTATGGCTACTGAGATGAGGTTTGGAATGATATATCAGTTGGTTTGTTGAATTGAATACACGTATAATTGGTTTTGAAGTTAGAAATGATTTCGGGATTACGTCGGTTACCAATTTTCAATCGCTACGCCGTTTAATCGAGTTTTTGGACTGTTTTGATATTCGATAGCTAAGCTGAAACACTTATCTTGATGATGTGAATGTTATAAAATTTTATTCTTCAGTTTCAGTTGAGTTTGGAAGGCCAACGACTCGAGACAACGACTTTGAACCGAAGAAAGTGGATTGAGGTTTGAAATGCGATTGATTGACGATCTTATGATGTTTTCGACTTGTTTTTGATACAATAGATTGAAATGAAGTTTGATATATGTGTTATGATTGTATCTTTCAAATTTGAAGAGTTCAGAATCGAGATTAACGAAGGTATAAAGACAACATCGCGAAGTAGGGACTTTGAAACTCAAAAACGCCTATTTTTGAGATGGCCTGAAAAAACCACATACTTGTTTATGTTTTGATTTGATTGTGGTGTTGTCGATCCATCTCAGGTAGTGGATCTTTAAATTTGAGTTGATATGATGCTATATTGAATTGATTCTATGCCAAGGTTGCTGTTAACCTTATTTGCGAGTTGGTTACAAACTCGTTAGATGGATATCCATGTCAAGATCAGTTATGAATCTTGATGGCTTTGAAGTTATGTGAATCAATTCATATGTAAAGCGTTTACGTACTCTATTTGTTGAGTTGAGTTTAAATAGAGTCAAGATGATTTATTTAACTCTTTCTATATGTTGGTTATACTGAGAATTGTATCTCACCGGAGTTTATCCGGCTATTGTCTTGTTTTGTATGTGTGCATGACAACAGATGGGGCAGGAGCTAGTCATCGACGTCATTGACAGCTGGGAGAGAGTCTAGCACGTGAGGACTCGGGTTGTAGATGTACTTAGAAGTATGGCAAGCATGATAGAACACTTAACATGATATGTTGGAAGAACTTTGAAACAAGTTGTGTAATCTTATGTTTTGAGTAGTTTGTGATCTAGTTGAAGTTGTAAAAGCTAGTTTATTATGCTCAAGACTTGATTTATGAGTATATGTATGTTTATAGAAGTTATATCATGTTAGTAACTTTGACTGATGTTGAATTGTGCCAAGATGCAAGCCTTGACAGCAAAAAAACTTTTCTACTGAATTTCTGGAATTTGGAGGCCGCTCGATCCGCAGAAGTTGACGGATCGAGCGAGCCCTGTAATTTGCGGACAGAGGATTTGAGTTTTTGGCTCGCTCGATCCGCAGAAGTTGACGGATCGAGCGAGGCCAAATTTTACTTCCATCCGAGAGCTGAGCAATTGTGCTCGCTCGATCGGGTGTTTTTCCCCGATCGAGCGAGACACTGAATTTTTTAAAAAAAAAAAAATTTTTTACTTGGCTCTTGGTTTCTTAATTGATGTTTATGAATGTTAATTGTTCATTAATTGCCCTAAAATGAGATTAGCAACCCGAGGTCCCCACAACAGGTGGTATCAAAGCATAAGTTTCTTGGACTGAGATTAGATGAGCGGGGTAGATCGAGTCTTCTATTCTGATTTATTTATTTCTTTCATAATATTATGGTATATGATTGATTGATTACAGATATTAAATTGTCACATGATGCTGTGATAATTTGCGAAGAATATGCTATACAATGGTTTGAATTACATGTTATCTGGTTATTTGATTGAAGTACTAGTATGTATTATGAGGATGAATCGAAACTCGATCTTTTATGAAGGCAATGTGGACAGCAACAGACTTGTTGTAATTGAGATTGAACTGTACACTAATCTGTTTTGATTATCAGATATGCCTCCCCGACCAGCACCGAGAATTAGACAGACATTGGCTAGGAATCAGCATGAACAGATCAATGCTGCACAGGTCCCAGTGACAGTGTCTGAACATGGACAAGGTAGTACTTCTACTGATGAGTTTAGTGATGCTAATCCGATGGAGAAACTTCTGAAACGATTTCAGTCATTCAAACCACCGAAGTTGCAAGGAACAGAGAATGTTGTAGAATGTGAGAATTGGCTGGAAGATATTGAGCAGTTATACGAGTCTATTGACTATTCAGATGATCATCGTGTGAGACTGATTATTCATCAACTGCATGGCTTTGCCAAGAGTTGGTGGATAGCGACGAAGAAAGCATTGGAAAACCAAGGTACTGTTATTACCTGGTCTGTATTTCGAACTACTTTCTATCAGCGTTTCTTTCCTGGGTCTTATGTAAGGACAAGGAAGCAGAGTTTGCGAGTTTGCAACAGGGACAGTTAAATATCGAAGAATATGTTGCCAAATTCACCAGCTTGTTGAAGTTTGCTCCACATATTGCTGTTTGTGATGAAGCTCAAACCGATCAATTTATCAATGGCTTGAAATGTGTTCACACTTGTGAATTCGGGAAGACCGAATACCTTTGCTGATGCTCTGAATCGAGCAAAGGGTGCAGAAGCAGGGATATTGAAACAACGAGGAGCACAGTTTGTGCCACAGCCAGTGAGACAGTCCCAAGAACAGTCACAGATTCCACCGCCACCTCGATTTGAAGCTGGAGGTAGCAGTAGTGGAAAGAAGAACTTCTTCAAAGGCAAGAGTAAACAGTTCAAGAGATCTGGTGGTAGTAGCTCTTCGAGTTCAAGTAGTTCCTGACAGTCTAAGGCTGGACAGAAGTCTGATGTGTATTGCACCAAGTGTGGTGGACACCATACCAATGAACAATGCCGAGGTGTATTTGGAAGCTGCCACATTTGCAACAAGATGGGACATTTTGCACGAGTGTGTCCACAACGAGGTTCTGAAGGTGCACAGGGTGCGGGATCATCGAGACCGGTAGGTCAATCTACATCTTCTGTTCAATCTTTTCAACCACAGCCTGCAGCACCGAGTAGAGGAGGAGGTCAGACGGTGAATCAACCTCCGAGGCAACAAGCACGAGTGTTTGCATTGACAGAAGAGCAAGCACAAGCAGCACCGGACGATGTGATTGCAGGTAACTGTTTTCTTTCTGGATATCCTGCCTATGTCTTATTCGATACTGGTGCGTCGCATACCTTCATATCTGAACAATTTGTTACGTTGTATTCATTGCCTGTTGAGTCATTAGCTGTTGGGAAAAGGTATAGTATCAGTGAAGTCTGTTAGAAACTGTGTACTACAGTACGAAGGTAATGAAGTTGAGCTTGACTGTATCGTTCTTGGTTTATCTGATTTTGATTGTATAATCGGTATTGATATGTTAACCAAGTACAGAGCAACAGTTGACTGTTTTCAGAAGATTGTGCAGTTCAGACCTGATATGACTGATGAATGGAAATTCTATGGTAAGGGATCATGAGCCAAAATTCCTTTGATATCTGTTATTGCTATGACTGATTTGTTACTGTGGGGACCCGGGTTGCTAATCTTATCTTAGGGAAATTTATAATACATAACAATGAATCAAGTACACAAAGGATATAATGATCCAAGAGCTAAAAATTTTTATTTTTATTTTTAAAAATTACAGTGTTGTGCTTGATCGGCGAAAGTTTCCCGATCGAGCGAGCTCAACTAGAAGCTCTCGGATCCAGAAAATTCTTGGCCTCGCTCGATCGGTGAACTTCTACCGATCGAGCGGCCAAGAAAACTCAACCCTCTGTTTTGCAAAATAAGGCCCTCGCTCGATCGGTGAACTTCTACCGATCGAGTGGGCTACATTTTTCAGATTATGCAGGAAAGATTTTTGCTGTCAAACTTGAAACATACATCCACATACTCTGATACAAGCTCCAAAATAATAAACATACAATCTAATAACCTCTGATAAGCTTTCCTACACAAGTTACACATGTATTTAACAACTTATACAACATTCTTGTATCCTTTCTAACATGTTTATCCACTCAAAGTACATGTCTTGCTGCTACAACCCGTGTCCTCACATGCTAAGACTCTATCTCGAGCTATCCCTGTCTTTTCTGACCAGCTCCTGCCTCACCTATTGCCATGCACACATACAAAATAAAGCAATAGCCGGATACCTCCGGTGAGAATAAAATCCCAGTATAAACAACATAAAGCGCGAGATAATAAACGTGAATGCAATGCATATGGCAAAAGAGGCTATCAAACTGATATCAATAGGATATAAGTTCTTGGGATCCCGAGAAAATAAAATCTTTAACTAACACCCACTCACCCAATCGAGGTGAAGTCAAATACTTTATTTCCTCTGACTTTGGTGCAACTATAATGAGTCTTCTGGCTCTGGAAGTAAGTCTACATTATGTGCCACTCAACTACAATCCGCCAAACTTCATATGCACTCTAGGCTTTTAACCCTCTGTGCTTATTAGGCTGGAGTTCAAGATGAATGCAACATATTCTGTATACATTAAATGCTATAAAACATCTTGAACAACTAATCACATAAGCAAGTAAAGCAACACAATCATGTAATCACATAAGGTACATAAGCAAATAAGTATGTGATTGACAAGGGAATACTCGAAACAATAACTATTTCGAGTGTTCTTTCCCATCTGGATTAGCTGTCATTTATACCTTTCGATAGCACGTCTGAAAGTACTTTAAATCTGCAATGACATCAATGATAAACCATATCAAAAGGTTGCTCAATTTCTCAACTCAATCTTAATTGCAATGCTATCAAACCTTGCTTCAACTTTGTCACGATGTGAAGACTACTTCTCGAGTCGTCAATCTTGTGCTAAGATCTGAAATGATATGTATACAATCTCACAAGATCAGATTTCAACTCCACTTTATGTTTCATTCAATCAACAATATCAAAGTCTTGACAATTTTCGAATCGACGGCATAACGGCTAAAAACCGGCAATCCAAACAATATCCAAATCAATTCAACAATCAAGATAACTTATAATATCATCTCAATACCATCAAAAGCATCATAATCAGATAAGGTAGGGTTCGAATTTTTCTTGCTAAAATCATATAAAATCCGAACGATAGTCTTTTTCCGAACCGTCTGCGAATACACAATCGGTACAGCTGATATACGCATATATATTAAAATCATAAAATTCCATCTTCAACATCAAAATAAAATCTGAGAAAAGTGAATGAAACTTGTACCAAAACGAACGTCTCGGAGCGGTGATCGCAAATATATATTTATTCGGAATTTCTGACGACCGGAGCGCAAGTTATCGAAGCTTTTTCGGATAAAAAATGGTGTTGTGGAGGGTTGGAACATTTTCTCTGCCTTTTCCTTATGCTTTGCACGTTGAAATCAGATATTACAAGTGGGAATTAAGATATATATATAGCCAAATTGCAGTTTTGTACACTATATCAAGACGGGTCTTTTCAGCGTGCTTATGTCCTCACTCACACGCACCCTGAAAAACTTCCCAGGGGGTCACCCATCCTATAATTGCCCCAAGTCAAACACGCTTAACTTTGGAGTTCTTATGTGATGAGCTTCCGAAAAGAAGATGCACCTTCTTGATATGAGTAGCACATATGAAATCTTTTAAACTCTCTTCAACCATGTAGTCCCATACCTACACAGTCTCAGAATCCCCTCTCATTCCGGCACGAGATCGGTTCATTCATGTCTCCCTCCGCCTAGAAGCCTACCAGGAGCCGCTCATTGTCCGTGCAACCTCTTGGCACCGGCGATCACTCCCTGCCTCATCAGCCCCGGGCGTCACATGCCCACCAGCTTCCGCTTGGTTCGTCCCCGAACCATACCGTACTAAGAGAGGTCGGCTTTTATACCATTTGTAACGACCCACTATATCAAGACGGGTCTTTTCAGCGTACTTATGTCCTCACTCACACGCACCCTGAGAAACTTCCCAGGGGGTCACCCATCCTATAATTGCCCCAAGTCAAACACGCTTAACTTTGGAGTTCTTATGTGATGAGCTTCCGAAAAGAAGATGCACCTTCTTGATATGAGTAGCACATATGAAATCTTTTAAACTCTCCTCAACCATGTAGTCCCATACCTACACAGTCTCAGAATCCCCTCTCATTCCGGCACGAGATCGGTTCATTCATGTCTCCCTCCGCCTAGAAGCCTACCAGGAGCCGCTCATTGTCCGTGCAACCTCTTGGCACCGGCGATCACTCCCTGCCTCATCAGCCCCGGGCGTCACAAGTTTAGTCCCTGAACTTTTGGCTATTTGCAATTCAGTCCCCGAAAAAGCGATTTAATTCAATTTCAATCCTGATTCATTTAAGAATATTAGAATTTAATTCTAAACTCTAAATATTCCCAAATTAAATATTCTCGGATTAAAATTAAATAATCCCGGGCCTTACATTTCTCCCCCACTAAGGCATGAGTTCATCCTCGAAATCATAAGCAAGCTGTATAGATAATCTGTATACACATAAGAGAATGAAATAACATAAAGCAGAATAAGAACTCACATCAATGAAACAACTCTGGAAATCTCTGTCTCATGTCTGACTCAGTCTCCCAAGTCGCTTCTTCTATGCCATGTCGACTCCACTGAACTTTAACTAACTGAATCATCTTGTTTCCGAGCTGTTTGTCTTTGCGATCAAGAATCTGAATAGGCTGCTCAAAATAACTGAGAGTCTCGTCAAGTTCAGCTTCATCAGGCTGAAGAATATGGGAAGAATCAGGCTGATACTTTCGCAGCATAGAGACATGAAATACATCATGAATACCAGACAAAGATGGAGGAAGAGCGAGTCGATAAGCAAGATCGCCTATCTTCTCACTAATCTCATACGGACCAATAAAACGCGGAGATAATGTTCCTCTCTTACCAAATCTGACTGTACCTCTAAACGGAGAAATCTTCAAGAAAACTCTGTCTCCCTGATCAAAAGATAGAGGTCGTCGTCTGATATTTGCATACTTTGCTTGTCTGTCTTGAGCTGTTTTCATTCTTTTCTGTATAAGCTTCACTTTTTCTGTCATTTCTCGGATCATATCTGGCCCAACATCTGGTACGTCTGAGATATCATCCCAATACAACGGTGATCTGCATTTCTTTCCGTATAGTGCTTCAAAAGGTGCCATTTCAATGCTCGTTTGATAGCTATTATTATAAGAGAATTCTGCAAGTGGTAATGAATCTTGCCAACTAGTACCAAAATCTAGTACTACAGCTCTCAACATATCCTCAAGTGTTTGGATAGTCCACTCTGACTGTCCATCTGTTTGAGGATGATAAGCTGTACTCAGGTGCAATTGAGTACCAAGAGCTTGTTGCAAGCTATACCAAAAGTGTGATGTAAATCTAGGGTCTCGATCTGAAACAATAGATTTAGGCACACCATGTAATCGTACCACTTCTCTGACGTAGATTTCTGCCATCTGATCATGTCTGTACGTCATTCTGTACGGAATAAAACATGCTGATTTTGTCAAACGATCAATAATCACCCAAATGGCATCATACCCTCTGGATGAACGTGGTAGCTGTGTAACGAAATCCATGGAAATGTGATCCCATTTCCATTCTGGAACTGATAAACTATGTAATAGACCACCTGGCTTCTTTCGTTCAGCTTTTACCTGTTGGCAATTCAAACATCTGGATACAAATTCAGTCACATCTGACTTCATCTGTTTCCACCAATACTGCATTTTCAGATCTTTATACATTTTTCTGCCACTAGGATGAATACTGAATCGACTGCTGTGAGCCTCTTTCAATATCTGCTGTTTCAAATCTAAAATATTTGGAACAACAAGTCTGTTATTCACATATAACACATCATCAGCACTGACCTGATATTCAGATTGATGTCCAGATCTGACCATAACAATCGAATTATGAATATTTTGATCAACCTTCTGTGCTTCTTTGATTCGTATCAAAAGTTCTGGCTCAGCTTTTATAGCATAAACGCTGATAGGCTGCATATCTGTCTCAAATACTAATCCAGAAATACAACAATCTTCCACCATTTGAGATACACCTATTGTAGACAAGGATAAAGAACATACCTTTCTACTTAAGGCGTCTGCAGCTGCATTATATTTTTCTGGATAATATTTGATCTCACAATCGAAATCTTTCAGTAAATCAAGCCATCTACGCTGTCTCATATTCAATTCTGATTGCGAAAATAGATATTTCAAACTTTTATGATCAGAAAAGATGTCAAACTTCTCACCATAAAGATGTCGCCATATTTTCAATGCAAAGACAATAGCGGCAAGCTCCAAATCATGGATAGGATATCGAGTCTCGTGTGGCTTTAATCTTGAAGCATAAGCAATAACATGACCTTTTTGCATAAGCACACACCCAGACCCTTGTGAGAAGCATCACAATATACAACAAAATCACCCGTACCTGATGGAATCGTCAAGACAGGTGCACTTGTAAGCCTCTTCTTTAACTCCAAGAAACTAGTTTCACAAGCTTCAGTTCAGACATACGGCATATTTTTCTGAGTCAATTGCGTAATAGGCTTTGCAATGCTAGAGAAATCTCTGATAAAGCGTCTATAATAACCTACCAAGCCCATAAAACTCCGTATTTCTGGCACTGATGTAGGTCTAGGCCAATTCAGGACAGCCTCGACCTTGCTTGGATCCACTGAAATCCCATCACCTGAAATAATATGCCCAAGAAACACAACTTTCTGCAACCAAAATTCACATTTCGATAACTTTGCATATAATTTCTCATTTCTCAAAGTCTGTAAAATGATTCTGAGATGTTTAGCATGATCATCCACATTCTTGGAATATATCAAGATATCATCAATAAAAATAATGACAAAGTCATCCAAATATTTCTGAAATACCCGATTCATCAATCCCATAAAGACTGCAGGAGCATTGGTTAAACCAAAAGGCATGACGATAAATTCATAATGTCCATACCTTGTTCTGAAAGCAGTTTTAGGAATATCTTCATCTCGTACTCTCAGTTGATGATATTCAGATCGTAAATCAATCTTAGAATAGATAGCTGAACCCTGTAGCTGGTCAAACAAATCATCTATTCTAGGCAGTGGATATTTATTCTTGATGGTTACCTTGTTCAATTGACAATAATCAATACATAAGCACATTGAACCATCTTTCTTTCGTACAAACAGTACCGGAGCTCCCCAAGGTGCAACGCTCGGCCTAATGTACCCCTTGGCCAATAAATATTCCAATTGATCCTTCAACTCCTTCAATTCAATAGGAGCCATTCTGTAAGGAGCTTTGGATATTGGTTGTGTACCTGGCATTAAATCAATGCTGAAATCTATCTCTCGGATTTGAGGTAAACCAAGAATTTCAATAGGAAATACATCAGCAAATTCTTGCACAACTGGAATATCTGTGACTACTGGACTGGATTTCAATACATCGATTGCATAAATAAGAAATCCTTCTGCACCTCTCTGCAATAAACGGGTCATAGATAATACAGATATCAAAGGGATCTTGGCTCGAGAACCCTTACCGTAGAATTTCCATTCAGATGCCATTTCTGGTCTAAATCTGACCACTTTCTGGAATCAATCTACAGTCGCCCTGTACTTGGTTAACATGTCTATACCGATAATACAATCGAAATCTGATAATCCAAGTACTATACAATCGATATCAATCACATTCCCGTCATAATGCAACGCACAATTTCGAATCATTCGAACAGAGATAATACCTTCACCCAAAGGTGAAGAAATAAAGACATTAGTAGGCAATGGCTCAGACGATAAAGAATGCATCATTACAAATTTTTGAGAGATGAATGTATGTGATGCACCTGTATCTATCAAAACATAGGCAGGATAACCATAAATAGAGCAGTTACCTGCTATGACATCGTCAGGTGCTGCCTGTGCCTGTTCCTCAGTAAGTGCAAAGACTCGAGCCTGTTGTCTAGGAGGTTGAGTCACAGTCTGGCTTCCTCCTGCTCTGGGCTGTTGCTGAGGCTGGGATGAATGCACTGATTGCCTTTCTGTCTGAGGTGTTGGTCGAGAAGAACTTTCACCAATAGCTCGTTGAGGACATACCTTGGCATAATGACCTGGTTGGCGACAGATATTACAATTTCCTAACACACCTCTACACTGATCAATAACATGTCGTCCACCACACTTACCACAAAATACTCCTGACTCACTAGTTCTCTGCCCTATACCAAATTGCCTCTGTCCACTAGAACTGAAAGAACGACTGCATGTCCTCTTGAATTGCTTCCCTTTCAGCCTGAATCTAGAATCCTTTCTGCCACTGCTTCCTCCCTCAACTCTAAGAGATGGTTGCTGAAACTGTGGCGGATTCTGTGGAAGTGATGCTGATACAGGCTGTGGTAATGGCTGTGGAATGAATGGTGCTCCTCTTTGTCGCAATAACCCCGCTTCTGCTCCCTTAGCTTTATTCAAGGCGTCAGCAAAAGTATTAGGTCGTCCACTATTCACCAAAGTAAACACATTCGGATTGATGCCATTGATAAACTGATCTGCCATTTCTTCATCAGTCGCTGCTATATGTGGAGCAAACTTCAAAAGACTTAAAAATTTGGCCACATATTCTTCGATATTCAAGTTGCCTTGCCTCAAATTGGCAAATTCAGAACCCTTATCCTTCCTGTAGGAGACTGGAAAGAAACGTTGATAGAATTCAGTTTTAAATACAGTCCAGGTGATAATCGTACCTCGTTGTTCTAACGCCTGTTTTGTAGTAATCCACCAACTTTTGGCAACATCATGAAGTTGATGTATTACCAGTCGGATACGACGATCATCGGTATAACCAAGTGATTCAAACAGTTGTTCTATATCTTCAAGTCAATTTTCACAATCAACTGAATTTTCTGTTCCTTTCAGTTTTGGCGGTTTTAATGACTGAAATCACTTCAGCAAAGTCTCCATTGGAGTAGCAGTAGGATCCATAGGGTCAGCAGATGTACTACCCTGTGCATTCTGAAGTTCAACAATTGGCGGTGGTACTATTGCTGGTTCAGTCTGAGGAACCGCTAATGGATGTCTAATGGCCGGTGCTTTACGAGGAGGCATATCTGATTGTCAAACAGATTAGTGCATAAACAATATCATATGCATCAATTTATTCCATCCTTCTCTGGTAAGCATTCTCATGCATTCTCATGAGAATTCAAGTTCTGAATAAGGATAATCTGGAATACAATTGCATATAGAACATAGCAATGCAAGCACATAATCATGCAATCACATAATTATTGCAATATTAAGAATGCTATCATATAAAGCACATAATCAGATATAACATGTAATCTCATGCAATATCAAACAATCAGACAGACTCAATCTACCCCACTCATCAACTTCTATCTAATTCCAGAAACTTATGCTCTGATACCACCTGTTGTGGGAACCCGGGTTGCTAATCTTATCATAGGGCAATTTATAATACACAACAATGAATCAAGTACACAAAGGATATAAAGATCCAAGAGCAAAAATTTTTTTTTTTAAAAAAAAATTACAGTGTCTCGCTCGATCGGCGAAAGTTGCCCGATCGAGCGAGCACAACTAGAAGCTCTCGGATCCAGGGAATTCTTGGCCTCACTCGATTGGTGAACTTCTACCGGTCGAGTGGCCAAGAAAACTCAACCCCCTGTTTTGCAAAATAAGGCCCTCGCTCGATCGGTGAACTTCTACCGATCGAGCGGGCTCTATTTTTCAGAAAATGCAGGAAAGACTTTTGCTGTCAAACTTGAAACATACATCCACATACTCTGATACAAGCTCCAAAATAATAAACATACAATCTAATAACCTCTGATAAGCTTTCCTACACAAGTTACATATGTATTTAACAACTTATACAACATTCTTGTATCCTTTCTAACATGTTTATCCACTCAAAGTACATGTCTTGCTGCTACAACCCGTGTCCTCACATGCTAAGACTCTATCTTGAGATATCCCTGTCTTTTCTGACCAGCTCCTGCCCCACCTATTGCCATGCACACATACAAAACAAAGCAATAGCCGGATACCTCCGGTGAGAATAAAATCCCAGTATAAACAACATAAAGCGCGAGATAATAAACGTGAATGCAATGCATATGACAAAAGAGGATATCAAGCTGATATCAATAGGATATAAGTTCTTGGGATCCCGAGGAAATAAAATCTTTAACTAACACCCACTCACCCAATCGAGGTAAAGTCAAATACTTTATTTTCTCTGACTTTGGTGCAACTATAATGAGTCTTCTGGCTCTGGAATTAAGTCTACATTCCGTGCCACTCAACTACAATCTGTCAAACGTCATATGCACTCTAGGCTTTTAACCCTCTGTGCTTATTAGGATGGAGTTCAAGATGAATGCAACATATTTTGTGACGCCCGGGGCTGAAGAGGCAGGGATTGATCGCCGGTGCCAAGAGGTTGCACGGACAATGAGCGGCTCCTGGTATGCTTCTAGGCGGAGGGAGACATGAATGAACCGATCTCGTGCCGAAATGAGAGGGGATTCTGAGACTGTGTAGGTATGGAACTACATAGTTGAGAAGGGCTTAAAAGATTTCATATGTACTACTCATATCAAAAAAGTGCATCTTTTTTTCGGAATCTCATCACATAAGAACTCCAAAGTTAAGCGTGCTTGACTTGGGGCAATTATAGGATGGGTGACCCCCTGGGAAGTTTTTCAGGGTGCGTGTGAGTGAGGAAATAAGCACGCTGAAAAGACCCGTCTTGATACAGTGAGGCGTTACAAATGGTATCAAAGACGACCTCTCTTAGTAAGGTATGGTTCGGGGACGAACCAAGCGGAAGTTGGTGGGCATGTGACGCCCGAGGCTGAAGAGGCAGGGAGTGATAGCCGGTGCCAAGAGGTTGCACGGATAATGAGGGCTCCTGGTAGGCTTCTAGGCGAAGGGAGACATGAATGAACCGATCTCGTGCCGAAATGAGAGGGGATTCTGAGACTGTGTAGGTATGGGACTACATAGTTGAGGAGGGCTTAAAAGATTTCATATGTACTGCACAATCAAGAAGGTGCATCTTCTTTTCAGAAGCTCATCACATAAGAACTCCAAAGTTAAGCGTGCTTGACTTGGAGCAATTATAGGATTGGTGACCCCCTGGGAAGTTTTCCAGGGTGCGTGTGAGTGAGGACAATAGCACGCTGAAAAGACCCGTCTTGATACAGTGAGGCGTTACATATTTTGTATGCATTAAATTCTATAAAACATCTTGAACAACTAATCACATAAGCAAGTAAAACAACACAATCATGTAATCACATAAGGTACATAAGCAAATAAGTATGTGATTGACAAGGGAATACTCGAAACAATAACTATTTCGAGTGCTCTATCCCATCTGGATTAGCTGTCATTTATACCTTTCGATAGCACGTCTAAAATTACTTTAAATCTGCAATGACATCAATGATAAACCATATCAAAAGGTTGCTCAATTTCTCAACTCAATCTCAATTGCAATGCTATCAAACCTTGCTTCAACTCTGTCACGGTTCGAAGACTACTTCTCGATTTGTCAATCTTGTGCTAAGATCTGAAATGATATGTATACAATCTCACAAGATCAGATTTCAACTCCACTTCATGTTTCATTCAATCAACAATATCAAAGTCTTGACATTTTTCGAATCGACGGCATAACGGCTAAAACCGGCAATCCAAACAATATCCAAATCAAGATAACTTATAATATCATCTCAATACCATCAAAAGCATCATAATCAGATAAGGTAGGGTTCGAATTTTGCTTGCTAAAATCATATAAAATCCGAACGATAGTCTTTTTCCGAACCGTCTGCGAATACACAATCGGTACAGCTGATATACGCATATATCTTAAAATCATAAATTTCCATCTTCAACATCAAAATAAAATATGAGAAAAGTGAATGAAACTTGTACCAAAACGAAGGTCTCAGAGCGGTGATCGCAGATATATATTTATTCGGAATTTCTGACGACCGGAGCGCAAGTTATCAAAGCTTTTTCGGATCAAAAATGGTGTCGTGGAGGGTTGGAACGTTTTCTCTGCCTTTTCCTTCTACTTTGCACGTTGAAATCAGATATTACAAGTGGGAATTAAGATATATATATATATAGCCAAATTGCAGTTTAGTCCCTGAACTTTTGGCTATTTGCAATTCATTCCTTGGAAAAGAGATTTAATTCAATTTCAATCCTGATTCATTTAAAAATATTAAAATTTAATTCTAAACTCTAAATATTCCCAAATTAAATATTCTCGGATTAAAATTAAATAATCCCGGGCCTTACAGTTACAGAAGGGAGCAGAGGGATTTTTGATCTATGCAGTTGATATACTGAAGTCTAGTCCGAAATTGACTGATATACCGGTGGTGAGTGAGTTTGCAGATGTATTCCCTGATGAGATTCCAGGATTTCCACCGTACAGAGAAGTAGATTTCGGTATTGAATTGATGCCAGGTACACAGCCGATATCGAAAGCACCTTACCGAATGGCACCGGTTGAACTGAAAGAATTGAAGGACCAACTTGAAGACTTGTTGGCCAAAGGATATATCAGACCTTGTGTATCCCCATGGGGTGCTCCGGTATTATTTGTTCGAAAGAAGGACGGATCGATGAGATTATGTATTGACTACCGGCAATTGAACAAAGCAACGGTAAAGAATCGTTATCCTTTACCTCGTATCGATGATTTGTTTGATCAATTGCAAGAATCGTCAGTATATTCTAAGATTGACTTATGATATCATCAGTTGAGAGTTAGAGACGAAGACATTCCTAAGACTGCGTTTAGAACCAGGTATGGCCATTATGAATTCATAGTCATTCCTTTTGGTCTAACGAATGCACCGGCAGTTTTTATGGGATTGATGAATAGATTATTTCAAAGATATTTAGTTGAATTTGTGATTATCTTTATCGATGATATTTTTATATACTCTAAGAATCTGTGTGAACATGCTGATCATCTCCGAACTGTATTGAGAATATTAAGAGAAGAGAAATTGTATGCCAAGTTATCCAAATGTGAGTTTTGGTTGCAGCGAGTTGTTTTTCATGGTCATGTAATTTCAGGAGATGGCATTTCAGTGGATCCGAGAAAGTTTGAAGCTGTGATCAGTTGGCAGAGACCGACATCTGTGCCAGAAATTTGAAGTTTTATGGGCTTGGCCGGTTATTACCGTCGATTCATTCGAGATTTTTCATCAATAGCGAAGCCTATTACACAGCTTACACAGAAGAATGCACCATTTCTTTGGTCTGAGGCGTGTGAAAGAAGTTTTATCGAACTTAAGAAGAGATTGACGACAGCGTCGATTTTAATAATCCCTACAGGTACTGGTGATTTTGTTGTTTATTGTGATGCTTCTCACCAGGATTTGGGATGTATTTTGATGCAGAAAGGACATGTTGTCGCTTATGCTTCTCGAAAACTGAAACCACATAAAGTCAGGTATCCGATTCATGATCTTGAATTGGCTGCAATTGTCTTTGCATTGAAGATCTGGAGACATTACTTATATTGCGAGAAGTTTGAAATCTTTTCTGATCACAAAAGTTTGAAGTATCTGTTCTCACAATCTGAATTGAATATGAGACAACGACGATGGCTTGATTTATTGAAGGATTTTAATTGTGAAATCAAATACTATCCGGGAAAATCTAATGCAGCAGCGGATGCCCTAAGTAGAAAGGTATGTGCTTTATCCTTGTCTACGATAGGTATATCTAATTTGATTGAAGATTGTTGTATTTTGGGGTATGTATTTGAGACAGATAGAAGGCCGATGAGAGTGTATGCAATGAGTGCTGAGCCAGAGTTATTGATTCGTATCAAAGAAGAACAAAAAGCCGATCAGAATGTGCAGAAATTGATTGAAATGATTCGATCAGGACATCAGTCTGAGTACAAGGTTAGTGATGATGATATCTTGTATGTGAATGACCAAATAGTTGTTCCCAATATTGCAGATTTGAGACAGAATATTTTGAAAGAAGCTCATTGCAGTCGCTATAGTGTTCACCCTGGAGGCAGAAAGATGTACAACGACTTGAAGAGTCAGTACTGGTGGAAACAAATGAAGTCTGATGCATCTCATGTGATTCGCTCCGATGAAGCTGAGTTGGATGACACTCTTAGCTATTTCGAGCAACCTATTCAGATTCTTGATAGGAAGACAAAGCAACTCCGAATGAAGACCATTCCATTAGTGAAGATTCAATGGAGTCGGCACAGAGTTGACGAAGCGACGTGGGAAGTTGAAGATGATATGAAGCAACGATTTCCTTATCTATTCCACTGATGTGAGTTCTTATTCAGTTTTCAGTTATTCTTTATTCTTATGAGCATGCAGTCTGCATATCTATACTGTTTATGAATTCGAGGACGAACTCATGTCTTAGTGGGGGAGAAATGTAAGGCTCGGGATTAATTAACATTAATCCGAATTTAATTTGATTTTAATCCGAGTATATTTAATTTGGAAATATTTAGAATTTTGATTTAAATTCTAATATTCTTAAATTATTTAGGATTGGAATTGAATTAAAATAAGGGCTGAGGACCAAATTGCAAATATTGAAGAATTTAGGAACTAAATTACAATATGGGTTGAAGTTATCTGATTTGAAATATATTACTCAGCATATCTACGTGTGATATGTTAAGCAATTCAGAAAATTTAGAGAAAGTTGAACAGAGCAAGCCGAGATCTTTCTTTTCTTTTGATTTTCTGATCTTCAAATCCTTATAACTTTTGCACCGGTTATTCGATTTTGATTTCGTAAATTGTTCTGGAATCCTTACGAAGAGGGCTTCGATCTAGTGTAAGTGTTTATATCTTTCAGTATGGTTTGAAGTTCGAAAGTTGACAGATATCAGATGTTGAGTTTTTGATTATGTTTATCGACGTTTATGCGATTCTATATCGAAACCGGATTGATGAGTTTGTGTTATTTGTATTCAACTTTGATTCTAGCATGTATATCAATTGTTATAGCTACTGAGATGAGGTTTGGAATGATATATCAGTTGGTTTGTTGAATTGAATACACATATAATTGGTTTTGAAGTTAGAAATGATTTAGGGATTACGTCGGTTACCGATTTTCAATCGCTACGCCATTTAATCGAGTTTTTGGACTGTTTTGATATTCTATAGCTAAGCTGAAACACTTATCTTGATAATGTGAATGTTATAGAATTTTATTCTTCAGTTTCAGTTGAGTTTGGAAGGCCAACGACTCGAGACAACGACTTTGAACCGAAGAAAGTGGATTGAGGTTTGAAATGCGATTGATTGACAATCTTATGATCTTTTTGACTTGTTTTTGATACAATAGATTGAAATGAAGTTTGATATATGTGTTATGATTGTATCTTTCAGATTTGAAGAGTTCAGAATCGAGATAAACGAAAATATAATGACGACATCGCAAAGTAGGGACTTTGAAACTCAAAAATGACTTTTTGAGTTGGTCCGCAAAAACCACATACTTGTTTATGTTTTGATTTGATTGTGGTGTTGTCGATCCATCTCAGGTAGTGGATCTTTAAATTTGAGTTGATATGATGCTATATTGAATTGATTCTATGCCAAGGTTGCTGTTAACCTTATTTGCGAGTCGGTTACGAACTTGTTTGATGGATATCCATGTCAAGATCAGTTATGAATCTTGATGGCTTTGAAGTTATGTGAATCAATTCGTATGTAAAGCGTTTACGTACTCTATTTGTTGAGTTGAGTTTAAATAGAGTCAAGATGATTTATTTAACGCTTTCTATATGTTGGTTATACTGAGAATTGTATCTCACCAGAGTTTATCCGGCTGTTGTCTTATTTTGTATGTGTGCATGACAACAGATGGGGCAGGAGCTAGTCATTGACGTCATTGACAGCTGGGAGAGAGTCTAGCACGTGAGGACTCGGGTTGTAGATGTACTTAGAAGTATGGCAAGCATGATAGAACACTTAACATGTTATGTTGGATGTAGTAGCCCGTATCCTAATTGAGTAATTAAAGGATTAATGCTAATTAAATAAATTGGGTATCGGACGGATCGGAAGCTCCGAAGGCACGATCGGAAGCTCCGATCAGGATCGGAAGCTCCGATGAGCGATCGGAGGCACCGATGATATTACGTCATCCATGACGTGTGGTTAGAGCGGAAGCTCCGATCACCCCTATCCGGATTCAACAAGTGATATTTTGACACGTGGCAGATCAGGATCTTCGAAAGCTCCGATGGCGGGATCGGATGTTCCAATCGAGGTTCGGACGTTCCGATCGGGGATCGGAAGTTCCGATCGTTGTCTATAAATAGAGGGCCGAGGCTTCATTTCCAATTTCCAATTCCGAGTGTTTTCCTCTCCTTTCTAGTCTATTCGAGTTGTTCTAGCCTTCCTAGGCTTGACCCGGCGGTCGGCATCAAAGGGCTAACGACGGACGAAAATATAGCTTTTGCTTCCTATAAATAATTAAGAGTATACAATAGCTTAGTTAAGGCTTTTAGAGCACTTTAATGATAGTAGTATCATTTGGCAGTGTAGAGCAGACTATAGGCGTGGACCTAGAGTTGGTAGAGCTTGCACTGTTTTGAGGTACAAAAGTACTGTTCGAGATATCCTGACTGAGTATGCATGTATTATGTGACTGCATGATTTATATGCCATGATATTATGCTGCATTCATTTGCATCTTGCTGTATCTCTTTCGAGATGTCTGTTAGTAGGTTGTACCCTATCCTGTTAGTGGATGGACTTCCATCGATTTGGGTCCGGCGTATCCACGATTATCTCGGTATGGGAGCCACCTCCTGAAGCGACGGCACAACGTGCTACATACCAGGGCCCGGTCTGTCTCTGTTATCTGATCCTTGACCTCGAGTTTATAGCGAGTTCACTTTTCATGCATGTATACTCATACTCTCGTACTGAGCGTTTTATGCTCACGTCTCGTACCCTGTGTTTCTGGACACCCTATTCCATGGGGCAGGTTTGCGATTGGACGAGGAGGGTGGATCCAGGAGGGGCTAATCAGTGGTTGGCCAGCTAGAACTTCGTCTAGGTTTTATTACTGTTGTTTGGGTTTATACAGCTATTCGATTTGGTTGTATATTATTTGGATAAATTACAGATTCCTTTACTTGGGATTGTATAATGTTTATGGTTTCCGCAGTTTTAATCTGATATCTGTTTAATTAAGTTAATTACATGCCTAAGTTCTGTTTAGTAGGTGATCCGGGTAAGGGTCACTACATTTATGGTATCAAAGCATGCAAAAGAATTCTTGGGATTTAGTCTCATCATGAGGTATTTTTGTAGATGGCAAATCGTGACGACCGGAGTTCTCATGGCAGTATTGGTGGGCGTTGGGGTGATGCCGACCGGGAGCCTCATCGAGAACGGCGTCATCGTCATCATGACGACAAGCGTTTCACTGTGCGTCGATTCTTAGCTATGTGTCCTAAGCCCTTAGTTGGAGGTGAGTCTCCGGAGGATGCGGAGAACTGGCTAGACCACATGGAGATGACTTTTCAGACTTTCCACTGCACCGAGGAGCAGAAGATGGAGACCCTTGGCTATCTTCTGGATGGGCGAGCCCGTAGGTGTTGGAGGTTTACTTCTGCACCCTTTATTGCGGCGAGAGGAGTAGCCACCTGGGCCGAGTTTCGCACAGCTTTCCAAAAGCGGTATTTTCCTCCTGCACTCCGTTAGTCGAAGGCAGGCGAGCTACTGAGTCTGCGACAGGGAGCCATGTCTATCGATGAGTATCAGCAGAGGTTCTTTGATCTGCTATCCTATTGCCCCGAGATTGCTGATAGCTCACAGATGAAGTATAATCTGATCCTTTAGGGCCTTAACCCTGAGATCCATGACCGTGTGGCGGTTGGCGATGACATGTCCTACGAGGGTTTGGTCAGCCGTTGTCACCAGGCGGAGGACAGCATTCGGCGGAACAGGCCTTTCCCTCAGTCGAGGCCTGCTAGTTCTTTGGGTCCCCGTGCCCAATCTTTCAAGAAGTCTGGATCTACTTATTCCTCTGGTTCTGGAGGTGTTGTCCATTTCGGTGAGAAGGACAAGTGTGATCACTGTGGGAAGAACCATTCATCCAACAAGTGCCGTAGAGCTTCTGGAGCTTGTTTCCGTTGTGGAGAGACTGGTCATATTTGGAGAGATTGTCCACTATCTGGGGGAGGCGGTTTATTTGGTTCAGGATCTGGTTCTCAGGCCACCGTATAGCAGAGGTCGCAGGGACAGTCTGCTGGGAATTCTCATTTGAGGCCACGAGCTTCTGGCCAGGTGTTTGCCCTGAGACATGATCATGTAGTGGAGGAGAATGAGAAAGTCATCGCAGGTACATTTCTGCTTTATGGTATACCTGCTCTTGTACTTATTGACACTGTTTCATCTCATTCCTTCATTTTTGCATGTTTTGTTAAGAGGCATAAGTTACCATGCATTGCACTAGATGTAGTGATGTCTGTTTCTACTCCGACGGGCCAATCTGCTTTGGCTAAGCGTCTAGTGATAGGTTGCCCTTAAGAGTTTGAAGGTAACATTCTGTTAGCGAATCTCATGGTCCTGGCAATGGACGACTTTGATTGCATTCTGGGAATAGATATGTTGACTACCTATCGAGCTTCAGTGGACTGCAATCAGAGATTAGTACGCTTTCATCCGGAGGGGAATGAGAGCTGGTTTTTCTATGGAGAGGGAGCGCAACCCCCGATGCCTCTGGTATCAGCTTTGAGAGCCTGTCGAGCCCTAGAGTCTAGCGGGGAAGGCTACCTTATCTATGCAGTTGATTTGTCTGCTGAGAGCATTGGGATAGAGAGCATTCCTGTTGTGGATGAATTTCCAGATGTATTTCCTGATGAGATTCCGGGTTTTCCTCCTGTTAGGGAAATTGAGTTTGGCATAGAGTTGATGTAACGCCCTGTTTTTATCTTAAATGAGTTTATTTGAGTTAATAAGAGATTACAGAGTTCTCGAGCCAGTTTGATTTTGATCAGGGTCCTTTTTGCAAATTATGGAAATTTCAGGGACTAAAACGCAAATAAGGGATTTAATATATTTTCTGCACTTGTATTGACTTTTGAAAGCATTCCTCCTCCTCTTCTCAACCGAGAGACTCCATTGAAACGCCCCAAGATTTCTCCAAGATCCTAGATTTCAGTCCGAGCTCGATCCGACCGTTGGAATTTATTTCTAAAGGCAGATTATCGATCACTGCAGTGAGAGCTCTGTTATATCGTAAGTTCTTCTTCGATCCGATACATTCTAGTTTTTGGATGTTGTTAGAATCGTTCTAGATTCGAGTATGTTGTTCTTGACAGAGTTCTGATCGTTTATTATCTGTCGGTTTTGAAATAGAGCGACAATCGAAATTGTTATGATTTTTGAAGCCATTTTCGAAAATCATGGTTTTAAGATTTGTTGGGTTTGTCTTGTTGTTGTTGTATTAGCATTGAATTGAGTTGTTATCGGTATTTAACTGCTGTCTGCGTTGCCGGTTTGTTCAGTTATAGCTGTTATGCCGTCGGTTTGAGTTTTGGAGATTTCGAACCGTTTTTGAGTTATGAACTTGGCTTGTAAGTTGATCGTGGTTATTGAACAATCAGCTCTTGTATCTGAACAGATTCGTTTGGAGTTTTCAAGCCCTGAGTTAGCAGCTATTTGATCGTTTCAGAGATTTGAACGAAGAACGATATAAAGAGTTTACCTTGAACCATTACCTTGTTGTTGTATAGATTGGTTAGACTTTGATACAATCTCTTTGTAGCGTATCCAGACTTGGGAGCTACTGCATTGAAAGGTAAAAGCAGTCATCGTAGCGGGATAGCATACTCGGGACTGTGGTTCTCGAGTTTTCCCTTTTGAAATCACGTACTTGCATCTACACTTGTTCTAGCATGAGGAACTTGTGTTTTGTTTGATTGTTTTGGCTTTTGTTAAATGGCTTATGTTTTATGTTTCTGTTATGCATTCATCTTGAGCCAATCTTGTTTTCAGCGGGCAGAACCGCCCTTTTTGTTTAGACGTTTGGGAACTATGATTGAGTGGCCTAGGTTGTAGTATTTCGCCTAGTGCTAGCATACTCATTATGGTTGCTCAAAGTCTAGAGGAGTGGGATACGTGGCACCTCCTCGATTGGGAGAGTCGGTGAGTCGTTACGTGATCTCATCCTCGGGATCCCAAAAGCAGAGCAGCACTCCCTTGTTTATCAGAATCGATATCCTGGTTTTAAAGACATGCATATCTTTAGCTTTGACTTTAATATGTTGTTTTTGATAGCATGTTGTATATCCATTATTTGATATGTTGCTTTTACTGGGATTATCATTCTCACCGGTTTTCCGGCTGTTGCTTTATTTTGTATGTGTACTTGGCAACAGGTGGGGCAGGACCAAGTCAGAAGAGGCATGGTTAGCTTCAAGAGGGAGAGCTAGTAGTGAGACTCGGTTTAGAAGTCGTGTCAGCATGTTCATCTAGTTTAGATAGTAGCATGTTAGAATTCGAACTTCTTATGTTTGTATTCGAATTGTAATAGCCTTGTCGAGATATGATCGTTGCATGTTCTAGCCTTTTGGACATTTGATCAACTCTAGGGCTTCATGTATTAGTTGGAGAATTCATGATTGTAATGCATGATTATTAGTTGATGGTTTTGGACTTGAGTTTTAGCATAAATTCTGCTGTTCTGTTTCTGCTGTAGGAGGGCGCTCGAGCTGCATTTTTTAGCAGCCCGAGCGCACCCCATTCCGTGTATTCCAGTAGCGCCAAGGAGTAGGGCGCGCTCGAGCGGCAGTTTATGGCCGCCCGAGCGCGGCCACTTTTATAAAAAAAAAAAAAATTCTTTTGTTTTGGCTTTGCTTTTAGTTCTTGGATCTTGTATTCTTAATTATCGTTTACTCCTTAATTAGATGTTTTGAACCAAGGTCTCACATTAAATGGTATCAGAGCGTTAAGATTCTTGGTCGAACTAGAGTGAGCGGGTAGATCGAGTCTGCGTGTATTGGCTCCTCGCATGTATATGAATTATTTTAACTGTGTATTTAATTCCATGCGAGCATGCCTTATTATTGAGAGTTATTGAATTACATGGTTTTTTGATTTAATTTATAAAGCATGATCTACTTGAGATATAACTATTTCTGTTATCGACTGGTATCCGGTATTCCAAGCGGTTGTAAGGGCACTGATTGTAGCGATTGAGATATCTCGTGTCCTAACCTTTGATTATCAGATGGGTCCTCGTCGAGTGATAAACAGAAACGCACCGCCAGTTATCCCTGCGACTGAGCAAGCTAGCACTGAAGTTGATCAGTTGGATGCTTCAACGACTCCTATGGAAACCTTGCTGAAGTGGTTTCAGTCGTTCAATCCGCCGTTGTTGATGGGTTTAGAAAATCCAGTTGACTGTGAGAGTTGGTTGGATGATATGGATCAGTTGTTTGATTCCATTGACTACACAGATGACCGCCGAATCAGGTTAGTGATTCATCAGCTGCGTGGTGGTGCTAAGAGCTGGTGGATCATGACAAAGAAAGCATTTGAGAGTAGAGGTACAGAGGTTACTTGGACTCTTTTTAAATCTGAGTTTTATAAGCGGTTTTTTCCTATCTCGTATCGCAAAGATAAGGGAGCAGAGTTTGCCAATCTGAGGCAAGGGAATCTGAACATTGAGGAGTACGTGGCTAAGTTCGATAGTCTGTTGCGTTTTGCACCGCTAATTGCCGGAGATGAAGAAGCAAAGGCAGATCAGTTTATAAACGGGTTGAACCCCGATATCTTCACGTTGGTTAACACCAACAGGCCTAGCAACTTTGCGGATGCCATGAATCACGCAAAGGGAGCAGAAGCAGGCTTGTGGAGGCAAAGAGGTAATCAGGGGGCACCTCAGCAGCAGAGGCAGTACCAGAACCAACCATCTCAGTACCAGAATCAGCCACCTCAACATCAAAACCAGCAGCAGAGGTATGAAGGTGGTAGCAGTGGGGGAAACAGAAAGGATCTGTACAAGGCAAGAGGTAAGCAGTTTAAGAGGCAAGGAAACAGTTCGTCCAGTTCCAGTGGTTCGAAGAAATTCGGTTCAGGACCGAGTTCTGGGTCATCATCCTTGTACTGCAGCAAGTGTGGAGGAAGACACTCACCGGATCAGTGTGTGGGAGTCTTCGGCAATTGTAACACCTGTCAGCAACCGGGACACTTCTCTAAAGTGTGCCCACAGCGTAACAGAGATAGAGCTCAGAGTGGGAGTTCATCTAGATCTGCAGCTCAGCCTGAGAGGCAGTCTTCTGCAGTGCACTCTTTCCAGCCTCAGCAGCAGAACAGACAGGGAGGTAGTACCAGTGCAAATCAGCCTCCGAGACAGCATGCACGAGTCTTTGCATTGACAGAGGATCAGGCTTAGGCAGCACCTGATGATGTTATAGCAGGTAACTGTTCGATTTTTGGTCATTCTGCTCATGTTTTGATAGATACAGGTGCTTCCCATTCCTTTATCTCTGAGAAATTTGTATTATTGCATGCTTTGCCAACTGAATTGATGCCTACAGTAGTAGCTGTTACTTCACCTTTGGGTGGAGGAATTGTTTCTGTCAGATTAGTCAGGAACAGTGAGCTCTGTTTTTAGGGAAATTTTCTAGAATTTGACTGTATTGTGCTTGGACTGTCAGATTTTGATTGTATTGTCGGTATAGATGCTTTAACCAAGTACAGAGCAACAGTCGATTGTTTTCAGAAAGTTGTCAGGTTCAGACCTGAAATGGCAGATGAGTGGAAATTCTTTGGTAAGGGTTCTCGATCTAGAATTCCTTTGATTTCAGTGTTATCTATGACTCGTTTGCTACAGAGAGGTGCAGAAGGATTTTTGGTGTATGTAGTTGATGTACTGAAATCTAGCCCAACTTTGGTCGATATACCAGTGATTAGAGATTTTGCAGATGTGTTTCCGGAAGATGTTCCTGTATTGCCGCCTATTCGAGAAATCGAATTCAGCATTGACTTAGTGCCAGGTACTCAACCTATTTCAAAAGCTCCTTATCGTATGGCACTTGTTGAATTGAGAGAGTTGAAGGAGCAGCTTGAGGATTTGATTGCCAAGGGATACATCAGACCTAGTGTATCGCCTTGGGGTGCTCCTGTTCTATTCGTTCGAAAGAAGGATGGTTCTATGCGGCTCTGTATCGACTACCGTCAATTGAATCAGGCTACAGTTAAGAACAGGTATCCTTTACCCCGAATAGATGACCTTTTTTATCAAATGCAGGGTTCTTCTGTCTACTCTAAGATTGATCTGAGGTCAGGCTACCATCAGCTGAGAGTGCGAGAGGAAGATGTTCCTAAGACCACATTCAGAACGAGGTATAGTCATTTCGAGTTTATAGTCATGCCGTTCGGTTTGACTAATGCTCCAGCGGTTTTTATGGGTTTGATGAACCGTATCTTTCAGCTTTATTTAGATGAGTTCGTCATTATCTTTATCGATGATATTCTTATCTACTCGAAGAACCGTACTGACCATGCAGAGCACTTGAGGACCGTACTGCAGATTTTGCGAGTTGAGCAGTTGTTTGCCAAGCTGTCTAAGTGTGAATTCTGGTTAGATCGAGTTGTCTTTCTCGGTCATATTATTTCTGAAGATGGGATTTCTGTCGATCCCAGCAAGATCGAAGCGGTTATGAATTGGCCTAGACCGACATCAGTACCTGAGATCCGAAGTTTCATGGTTTTAGCCGGTTATTACCATCGTTTCATCGAGGGTTTCTCGTCTATTTCCAAGCCAATTACCCAGCTGACTCAAAAGAATGCGCCTTTTGTCTGGACTACAGATTGCGAGGCTAGCTTTGTTGATCTGAAGAGGAGACTGACCAGTGCTCCGATTCTTTCTATTCCGAAGGGTACTGGAGGTTTCACAGTCTATTGTGATTCTTCTAACCAAGGCTTGGGTTGTGTTATTATGCAGCATAAGCATGTGATAGCGTATGCATCGAGGCAACTGAAACCGCATGAGACTCATTATCCGGTTCATGATCTGGAACTAGCTGCGATTGTATTTTCTTTGAAGATCTGGAATCACTATCTTTATGGTGAGTCTTTCAAGATCTTTTTTGACCATAAGAGCCTTAAATATTTGTTTTCCCAGGCAGAGCTGAATATGAGACAGAGAAGATGGTTAGATCTGTTGAAGGATTTCGACTGTGAAATCAAGTATTATCCCGGGAAGTCAAATGCAGTTGCAGATGCGTTGAGCCGAAAGCTGTGTGCTTTATCTCTTTCTACTATCGGTGTTTCTCAGTTGATCGATGATTGTTGCACTTCTGGTTTAGAGTTTGAAACAGATAGGAAGACTGTCAGAGTGTTTTCTATTCAAGCTGAGCCGGAGTTGTTTGTTGCAATCAGAGAAGCACAGAAGTCTGAGCCGAGCATTCAGGTTTCAGTAGAGAAAGTCAGATCTGGGCATCAGTCAGAATTCCAGGTTAGAGATGACGTCTTTTTTGTGAATAACCGTATTGTTGTGCCTGATATTTCGGAGTTGAGACAGCGTATTCTCCAAGAGGCTCATTGCAGTTGGTTCAGTGTTCATCCTGGAGGTCGTAAGATGTACAACGATCTAAAGAGTCAGTTCTGGTGGAAGAGAATGAAGGGCGATGTTGCGAGATTTGTATCTCGGTGTTTGAACTGTCAGCAAGTGAAAGCAGAACGGAAGCGACCAGGAGGTCTGTTGCACATTCTATCTGTTCCTGAATGGAAATGGGATCACATTTCTATGGATTTCGTCACGAAGCTACCACGATCCGTTCGAGGATGCGATGCCATTTGGGTAGTGATCGACCGATTGACGAAGTCTGCGTGTTTTATTCCGTAAAGGATGACGTATCGTCATGATCAGATGGCTGAGTTGTATGTTAGCAATGTCGTGAGATTGCATGGTGTGCCGAAGTCGATCGTTTCAGACAGAGATCCTAGATTCACTTCTCACTTTTGACACAGTCTTCAGGGGGCACTTGGTACTCTTTTGCACCTAAGTACAGCTTATCATCCTCAGATAGATGGACAGTCAGAGCGGACTATCCAGACGTTATAGTATATGCTGCGAGCGGTAGTTCTAGACTTTGGCACTAGTTGGCAAGATTCTTTGCCTCTTGTCGAGTTTTCTTACAACAACAGCTTCCAAACGAGTATCGGTATGGCGCCTTTTGAGGCATTGTATGGTAAGAAATGCCGATCTCCGTTGTTTTGGGATGATTTGTCCGATTCACCAGATTTGGGACCGGATATGCTTAGAGATATGGAAGAGCAGGTTAAGATCATTCAGACCAGAATGAAGACAGCTCAAGATAGACAGGAAAAGTATGCGAATGTCAGACGTCGACCTCTGAGTTTTGAGCAGGGAGACCGTGTTTTCCTTAAGATTTCTCCGTTCAGAGGCACTGTCAGATTCGGTAAGAGAGGAAAGTTATCTCCGAGATTCATCGGGCCGTACGAGATTCTCGAGAAGATAGGCGATCTTGCCCACAGACTTGCACTTCCTCCGTCTTTATCTGGTATTCACGACGTTTTTCACGTCTCTATGCTGCGAAAGTATCATCCAGATCCTACTCACATCCTTCAGCCTGACGAAGCCGAGTTAGACGAGACTCTGAGCTATTTTGAACGACCGATTCAGATCCTTGATCGGAAAGAGAAGCAACTCAAAACCAAGTTGATTTCATTAGTGAAAGTACAGTGGAGCTGTCACGGAGTCGAGGAAGCGACTTGGGAGACAGAGTCTGACATGAGACAGCGGTTCCCAGAGTTATTCAGTTGACGTGAGTTCTTCTTACTGTCTTTAGTTCTTTATTCTATCTTATGAGTTGTGGTTCTCATTGATTTCGAGGACGAAATCTTTTCTTAGTGGGGGAGAATTGTAACGCCCTGTTTTTATCTTAAATGAGTTTATTTGAGTTAATCAGAGATTACAGAGTTCTCGAGCCGGTTTGATTTTGATCAGGGTCCTTTTTGCAAATTTTGGAAATTTCAAGGACTAAAATGCAAATAGGGGATTTAATAGATTATCTACACTTGTATTGACTTTTGAAAGCATTCCTCCTCCTCCTCTCAACCGAGAGACTCCATTGAAACGCCCCAAGCTTTCTCCAAGCTCCTAGATTTCAGTCCGAGCTCGATCCGGCCTTTGGAATTTATTTTTGAAGGCAGATTATCAATCACTGCAGTGAGAGCTCTGTTATATCGTAAGTTCTTCTTCGATCCGATACATTCTAGTTTTTGGATGTTGTTAGAATCGTTCTAGATTCGAGTATGTTGTTCTTGACAGAGTTCTGATCATTTATTATCTGTCGGTTTTGAAATAGAGCGACGTTCGGAATTGTTATGATTTTTGGAAGCCATTTTCGAAAATCATGGTTTTGAGATTTGTTGGGTTTGTCTTGTTGTTGTTGTATTAGCATTGAATTGAGTTGTTATCGGTATTGAACTGTTGTCTGCGTTGCCGGTTTGTTCAGTTATAGCCGTTATGCCGTCGGTTTGAGTTTTGGAGATTTCGAACTGTTTTTGAGTTATGAACTTGGCTTGTAAGTTGATCGTGGTTATTGATCAATCAGCTCTTGTATCTGAACAGATTCGTTTGGAGTTTTCAAGCCCTGAGTTAGCAGCTGTTTGATCGTTTCAGAGATTTGAACGAAGAACGGTATAAAGAGTTTACCTTGAACCATTACCTTGTTGTTGTATAGATTGGTTAGACTTTGATACAATCTCTTTGTAGCATATCCAGACTTGGGAGCTACTGCATTAAAACGTAAAAGCAGTCATCGTAGCGGGATAGCATACTCGGGACTGTGGTTCTCGAGTTTTCCCTTTTGAAATCACGTACTTGCATCTACACTTGTTCTAGCATGAGAAACTTGTGTTTTGTTTGATTGTTTTGGCTTTTGTTCAATGGCTTATGTTTTATGTTTCTGTTATGCATTCATCTTGAGCCAATCTTGTTTTCAGTGGGCAGAACCGCCCTTTTTGTTTAGACGTTTGGGAACTATGATTGAGTGGCCTAGGTTGTAGTATTTCGCCTAGTGCTAGCATACTCATTATGGTTGCTCAAAGTCTAGAGGAGTGGGATACGTGGCACCACCTCGATTGGGAGAGTCGGTGAGTCGTTACGTGATCTCATCCTCGGGATCCCAAAAGCAGAGCAGCACTCCCTTGTTTATCAGAATCGATATCCTGGTTTTAAAGACATGCATATCTTTAGCTTCGACTTGAATATGTTATTTTTGATAGCATGTTGTATATCCATTATTTGATATGTTGCTTTTACTGGGATTATCATTCTCACCGGTTTTCTGGCTGTTGCTTTGTTTTGTATGTGTACTTGGAAACAGGTGGGGCAGGACCAAGTCAGAAGAGGCATGGTTAGCTTCAAGAGGGAGAGCTAGTAGTGAGACTCGGTTTAGAAGTCGTGTCAGCATGTTCATCTAGTTTAGATAGTAGCATGTTAGAATTCGAACTTCTTATGTTTGTATTCGTATTGTAATAGACTTGTCGAGATATGATCGTTGCATGTTCTAGCCTTTTGGACATTTGATCAACTCTAGGACTTCATGTATTAGTTGGAGAATTCATGATTGTAATGCATGATTATTAGTTGATGGTTTTGGACTTGAGTTTAACATAAATTCTGCTGTTCTGTTTCTGCTGTAGGAGGGCGCTCGAGCTGCATTTTTTAGCAGCCCGAGCGCACCCCATTCCGTGTATTCCAGTAGCGCCAAGGAGTAGGGCGCGCTCGAGCGGCAGTTTATGGCCGCCCGAGCGCGGCCCCTTTTATAAAAAAAAAAAAAAATTTCTTTTGTTTTGGCTTTGCTTTTAATTCTTGGATCTTGTATGCTTAATTATCATTTACTCCTTAATTAGATGTTTAGTACCGAGGTCTCACAGTTGATGCCAGGTACTTTGCCTATTTCTAGAACACCGTATCGTCTAGCTCCGTCAGAGATGCGTGAGTTGAAGAATCAGCTACAGGATCTTTTGGACAAGGGGTACATTTGTCCTAGTGTATCTCCTTGGGGAGCTCCTGTTCTTTTTGTAAAGAAAAAGGATAGGTCGATGCGGCTGTGCATTGACTATCGGCAGCTGAATCGAGTCACTGTGAAGAACAATTATCCGTTGCCTCATATTGATGACTTGTTTGATCAGCTGCAGGGCACGTCAGTTTACTCCAAGATTGACTTGAGATCTGGGTATCATCAGTTGAGAGTCCGTGATCAGGACGTAGCCAAGACTGCATTCCGTACTCGCTATGGGCATTACGAGTTCCTAGTGATGCCATTCGGTTTGACTAATGCGCCGGCTATATTCATGGATCTGATGAATCGTGTCTTCAGGGAGTATTTGGACAAGTTTGTCGTGGTCTTCATCGACGACATCTTGGTGTATTCGCATAATACGGAAGAGCATGTTTCTCACTTGTGGTTGGTACTGCAGACTCTTCGAGATAAGCAGTTGTACGCTAAGCTGAGTAGTGTGAGTTCTGGATGGATAGAGTAGTATTTCTTGGCCATATCATATCCAGGGAGGGGATTTCTGTTGATCCAAGCAAGATTGAAGCGGTACTTAATTGGTCGCGTCCGACGAAAGTTGCTGAGATCCGTAGTTTTCTGGGTCTAGCAAGGTATTATCGTCGCTTCATTTTGAACTTCTCTCAGTTAGCTCGACCGTTGATGCAGCTTACCTGCAAGGGTGTGGATTTCGAGTGGTCCTCCGAGTGTGAGGAAAATTTCTGTGAGCTTCGACGGCGGTTGACTTCTGCGCCGGTGTTGGCATTATCGTCAGGATCTGGAGGGTATGTTGTATACACTGATGCTTCTCTTCAGGGGTTAGGTTGTGTTCTGACTCAGAATGGGCATGTGATCGCATACGCTTCTAGACAGCTGAAGCTTCACGAGGACAACTATCCAGTCCACGATTTGGAGTTAGAAGCCATTGTGTTCGCTTTGAAGATCTGGCGACATTATCTGTATGGCGAGAAATTTGAAATCTTCACCGACCATAAGAGTCTCAAATATTTGTTCACTCAGGCGGAGTTGAACATGAGGCAGAGACGTTGGATGGACTTGCTTAAGGACTACGATTGCAAGATTAAGTACCATCCGGGAGCTGCTAATCTCACCGCTGACGCCTTGAGTCGCAAGGTGCGACTATCCGCACTTCAGACTTGTTCGATGTCTAGTGCGATCAGTGACTGTTGTACTTTAGGTTATACCTTCAAGCATAAGAAAGGTATGCAGAGTATCCAGATGTTTGCGATATTATCTGAGCCAGCTTTGTATTCGTGGATCCGAGACGCTCAGATGACTGATTCGAGGACCCAGCGTTTAGCTCGTCTAGCTAACGAACGTAGCTCGTCTGGATTTCATTATCAGTCAGATGGTTTTCTATGTTTTTCTGGTAGGCTTGTGATTCCGCAGGATGAAGAGTTGCGAGAGGATATTTTGTCTTAGGCACATCGCACTAAGTTGAGTATTCATCCTGGGAGCAATAAGATGTACAAGGATCTACGTACTCGTTTTTGGTGGAAGGAAATGAAACGCAGTGTTTATCAGTTTGTTTCGAGATGTTTGGTGTGTCAACAGGTCAAGGCAGAGCACCGACGACCTGGAGGATTTCTTCACAGTCTGCCTATTCCTGAATGGAAATGGGAGTTTATCACAATGGACTTTGTGACCCATCTGCCGGTATCCCCGAGGAACTCTGATGCTATCTGGGTTGTGGTGGACCGACTCACCAAGTCAGCGCATTTCATTGCCTATAGCCGAGAGTACAATGTGGATCGTTTGGTTGTACATTCAGGAGATCGTTCGACTTCATGGAGTGCCTGTGAGCATTGTCAGCGATCGGGACCCCAGGTTCACTTCTAGATTCTGGGGGAGTGTTCAGCGTACGATGGGTACTACTCTCAGTTTGAGTACTGCCTATCATCCGGAGACTGATGGTCAGTCAGAGCGCACTATCCGTACTTTGGAGGATATGCTTAGAGCGTGCGTCATGAATTTTGGTTCAGCCTGGCAGGATCATTTGCCATTGATCGAGTTCGCATACAACAACAGCTACCATACTAGTATTGGGATGGCACCTTTTGAGGCATTGTACGGGCGACTTTGTCGTACCCCACTCTTCTGGGAAGAAGTGGGGGAGAGACAGGCTGAGGGACCGGAGTTTATCCAACAGGCGATAGACATTGTTGATCAAATCAAGAAACGGATTAAGACTGCAAAGGATCGTCAGGCCAGCTATGCTAATATCAAGAGTAGGCCTTTGCAGTTCGATGTCGGGGAGAAAATTTTTCTGAGAGTGTCACCTTTCCGCAAGATTCTCAGATTTGGCCTTAAGGGCAAGTTATCTCCCAGGTTTATCGGTCCGTTTGAGATCTTGGAGAGCATTGGCGATTTGGCTTATCGACTAGCTTCTGTTGGAAAACTGGCGTTCAGATCAATCACGATTGATACCCGGTGCAGCGGAAGTTTAAAAATTTTATTATGGAACAATTCCATAGTGTGGGTATCAACCGTTTAACGATTAAATTATTTGTGTGTGTAAAATTAAATAACTATTATTAAATTTTACCTTCAATCTCGAAGCGAGATTATTGGACACCACACAGATTTCTCTGCGCTTCTTGTATCTCCCTGGAACTGATGAACAAGCTTTCCTTCAATCAGGTCCACGAATGGAGGTTTAATCCCTCTGATAGATTGCACTAGAAAATCTATCAGAAGTTTTCTACGAAGAGAATAAACGAATTTGATTCTCTATTCCAGACTGCAATTCAAAATCACAGACCGGAATTTCTCACGCAGAGAAGGGAGGGGGGCGGCCGAAAAATTTTAGAGAGCTAGGGTTTTCGAAAAACTGTCTCTTAAATTATGACCTGTTGTGTGTAATTTCTGTACTGTAATAACTTATTTATAATGCAGGCCACTAACACCTTAGGGCCCATTAGTCATAAGTTGAGGCCCGACAAGCAAAGCCCGCATGTTCAGAAATTAATATAAAATTCATCGTGACTCCGATTGATAAACCGATTTTACCAATGTGCACAGAAACCATTTCTGTACATTTTAAAGTCAAGATAAATTTTCCTGATTCCGAATTCAGTAGTTTCCAAAAATGTACATCCCTATGTCATTTTAGGAAATCCTACTCCCTTACTCTTATTTAAGAAGTCCAACTTCTTTATTCATTAAATTTAACTCTTTAAATTTAACTATCTCAACGGGGATTAAAACTCCATTACACTGTGTGACCCTCAATGGTTCAGGGATACAGCTAGCCGTGGGCTCACAACTCCTTGTGACTCGGAACAACGATTTCCGACTTGCCCAACGAATCATGGTAAAGCGCCTAGCAACATCGCCCCATGATTCCCTAGGTATCACTGATAGTGCCTACAAGAACCAGTAGATTTTGGTTAGCGTACAGTACGGTCCCTTCATCCATATATCCCGATCGAATCAACAACCATTGGTATATCGAGAGTCGCTCAAGATTCGATAACTATGCAATACATCTTGAAGATCAAATTAGTGACATCGCATGTGCTACTAAGAAACCATTTCTTAAATCACATCAAGTACTCTGGCCAAAGATTCGTCACACTAATATCTCCTCAGATCGCATAGGATATCCACACTCGCAAGTATGTGGTGAATCCTTGACAACAATGCATCGACTCCTATATGTGTTGTAACTGTACCCAATCCCGACACCTGATGACCCCCATAGAGTTGGTAAACGAGTCAAAGCACAGTACTAGCATATAGAGTCTCCATGATGTTTCAAGTAGTAAGGACTAATGGTGTACAACCAAAACCGCGGACTTTATCCACTCGATAAGTGATAACCACTTGGAAAGTCCGGATAGGGTAGTTCGATTATTCATCCTATGAATATCCATTTGCATGCTTCGAACATCTCCATGTTCCCTACCAATGAAACGTGGTACTCCGCATCGCAAATGCTAGTCTCAAACTCGAGCGATCCTTATCCTTATTATCGGACGGCTCAATCGACTAGGAACAGTTTAGAATATACAGTGACTATAAGATGTATTTCATGATAGACATCCCCATGTTCTACCACATCTTACATACACTATAGTATATTCAAGGTCTTTATCAAAACAACAATAGTATATCACAATATAACAATATGAAGAAAGATAAAGTCATTGCCATTAATAAAAGTGTAAATTATATTAAACAAAAGATTGTTTGTACAAAGAGTCATCAAAGCCCATAGCCACAAGTTGGCTCACTGGGCACCCACTCTTTCAGCTTTGCCACCGCATCTATCCAGTATTCACGACGTGTTCCACGTATCTCTGTTGCAACGGTATGTGGCGGATGAATCTCATATTCTGCAGCGGTCTGAGGTTCAGGTGAACAAGGATTTGACCTATGTTGAGAAACCTATTCGTATCCTAGATTATAAGGATAAGATTTTGCGGAACAAAGTCATTCCTTTGGTTTTAGTTCAGTGGCAGCGCCGAGGCACTGAGGAAGCTACTTGGGAGCTTGAGGACAGGATGCGTGAAGACCATCCTGAGTTGTTTTGATTTCATTCTTAAGTTTTATTCAGTTGCAAACTCTATAAACGTTTGATTTGAATAAAGAATGTTTCTGATTTCTGTATTACATTCAGTACTTAAGATCTGATTTCGAGGACGAAATATCTTAAGTGGGGGAGAATGTAGTAGCTCGTACCCTAATTGATTAATTAAAGGATTAATACTAATTAAATAAATTGGGTATCGGACGGATCGGAAGCTCCGAAGGCACAATCGGAAGCTCCGATCAGGATCGGAAGCTCCGATGATCGATCGGAGGCACCGATGATATTACGTCATCCATGACGTGTGGTTAGAGCGGAAGCTCCGATCAGGATCGGAAGCTCCAATCACCCATATCCGGATTCAACAAGTGATATTTTGACACGTGGCAGATCAGGATCTTCGGAAGCTCCGATGGCAGGATCGGACGTTCCGATCGAGGTTTGGACGTTCCGATCGGGGATCGGAAGTTCCGATCGTTGTCTATAAATAGAGGGCTGAGGCTTCATTTCCAATTTCCAATTCCGAGTGTTTCCCTCTCTTTTCTAGTCTATTCGAGTTGTTCTAGCCTTCCTAGGCTTGACCCGGCGGTCGGCGAGGCGTTCGGTAGTCGTAGCAGAGTTGTGCCCAAGTTCTGGAGGCATCGACATCAAAGGGCTAACGACGGACGAAGGTATAGCTTTTGCTTCCTATAAATAATTAGGAGTATGCAATAGCTTAGTTAAGGCTTTTAGAGCACTTTAATGATAGTAGTATCATTTGGCAGTGTAGAGCAGACTATAGGCGTGGACCTAGAGTTGGTAGATCTTGCACTGTTTTGAGGTACGGAAGTACTGTTCGAGATATCCTGACTGAGTATGCATGTATTATGTGACTGCATGATTTATATGGCATGATATTATGCTGCATTCAGTTGCATCTTGCTGTATCTCTTTCGAGATGTCTGTTAGTAGGGTTGTACCCTATCCTGTTAGTGGATGGACTTCCATCGATTTGGGTCCGGCATATCCACGGTTATCTCGGTATGGGAGCCACCTCCTAAAGCGACGGTACAGCGTGCTACATACCAGGACCCGGTCTGTCTCTGTTATCTGATCCTTGACCTCGAGTCTATAGGGAGTTCACTTTGCATGCATGTATACTCATACTCTCGTACTGAGCGTTTTATGCTCACGTCTCGTACCCTGTGTTTCTGGACACCCTGTTACATGGGGCAGGTTTGCGATTGGACGAGGAGGGTGGATCCAGGAGGGGCTAGTCAGTGGTTGGCCAGCTGGAGCTTCGTCTAGGTTTTATTACTGTTGTTTGGGTTTATACATCTATTCGATTTGGTTGTATATTATTTGGATAAATTACAGATTCCTTTACTTGGGATTGTATAATGTTTATGGTTTCCGTAGTTTTATTCTGATATCTATTTAATTAAGTTAATTGCATGCCTAAGTTCTGTTTAGTAAGTGATCCGGGTAAGGGTCACTACATTGGAAGAACTTTGAAACAAGTTGTGTAATCTTATGTTTTGAGTAGTTTGTGATCTAGTTGAAGTTGTAAAAGCTAGTTTATTATGCTCAAGACTTGATTTATGAGTATATGTATGTTTATAGAAGTTATATCATGTTAGTAACTTTGATTGATGTTGAATTGTGCCAAGATGCAAGCCTTGACAGGAAAAAAACTTTTTTCTGAATTTCTGGAATTTGGAGGCCGCTCGATCCGCAGAAGTTGACGGATCGAGCGAGCCCTGTAATTTGCGGACAGAGGATTTGAGTTTTTGGCTCGCTCGATCCGCAGAAGTTGACGGATCGAGCAAGACCAAATTTTTCTTCCATCCGAGAGCTGAGCAATTGTGCTCGCTCGATCGGGTGTTTTTCCCCGATCGAGCGAGACTCTGAATTTTTAAAAAAAAAAATTTTTTTTTACTTGGCTCTTGGTTTCTTAATTGATGTTTAATGAATGTTAATTGTTTATTAATTGCCCTAATATGAGATTAGCAACCCGAGGTCCCCACAATTTGTCTCTTTTACTGGGAATTATATTCTCACCAGATTATCCGGCTGTCGTTTTGTTTGTATGTGTACATGACGGCAGGTGGGACATGATCGAGTCAAGAGCTGCATGACTAGATCGAGTGGGAAATGATAGATTGAGGACTTGGTTTTAGAAGTCATACCTTGTATTCGAACTCCCGTGTATTCCATTTTGAATTGTAGAACTTAGAATCGACGCTTGTTCTACATTTTTTATGTATTTGAATACCTCGTTGTTGGAAAAATATTAGTTGGATCATGTTAGAGTCCTTATGGGTATGACATTACAATTTTGGAGTCATTTTTGGTGCAGAAACAACAGGCCATGCGTGCCCGCGCAGCCCGGAAGGCGCGCCCGCGTGTCTTGCACTGTCTCGGAGGCCCGGACATGGCGTCATGCGCACCCGCGCCTCGTTTGGCACGCCCGCGCATTACCCCGAAGAGAAAAAAAAAAACCTACTTTTCGCGACATGGTTTTGCGTCGCCGATGTAAGATGTGCTTCGCTAAATGTCTTATTGATTATTTTTATTTCTTTTGATTTACATGATTTATTTATGTTCGAGATATTAGAATTCGGGTCCTCACATTAAGTGGTATCAGAGCAATAAGATTCTTGGAATTGAATTAGAGTGAGCGGGTTAGATCGAGTCGGCATGAATTGAATTCTCGCATGTGATTGATTTATTTAAATGATAATTTAAATACTTGCGAGCATGATTTATTGACTCTTGAATTAATTTAATTACATGAGTTGTGATTTAATTTTTGGATCACGATTACTTGATTTGATTGAAAGCATTCTTTATTATTTATGGGTTACTTGGAATTACATGATTATGTGATTTAAGATTTAAAGCATGAATTACTTGAAATATGAACTGTATTTTAATTTCGGACCCGAGTTCCACCATCTACTTGAGCTAGCAGATCAGAGATTGTTCGCGATGAGAATTAGAATTCGATTGAGATCCAAAAATTCAGTAATTTGTAGTTGAACGAACTTTTCGAACAGAGATGTGGAACACCGAATTTTGAGATGAAGATTTGGTATCCTTTTCATACTAAACATCAGAATTGTCCCCTGAAGAATTTTAGCAAACGACAACCAGCAGTAACTTCTTCGAATGATCTAGATCGTACCAATATTACACTGTTAGATGTCACTCTGACATCGATGGGAATTATATCGAGGAAGTTTTAGTCGTTTAGGTTACCGATTTTGAAGAGTATCGAGAATGCTGTTGGATGCGGGAGTTGAATAGAAGGGATCGATCATTTGAGTGATTTTCTGAACTACACAGACGACCAAAGAATTCGGTTAGTGTGGTACCAACTTAGAGGATCGATAAAAGTTGGTAGAATTTGAAGAAGAGAGCATTAGGGAAGGAATCAAGGTTCGATCACTTTTTAGAAACCACTTTCATCCAAATTTCTTCGACAGATCCCTTTTCACCGTTTGATCAAAGTTAGAGGGACTTAGAGATCATCTTTAATCAAAGAGAAAGCAGTTTATGAAATCAGTGAGCAGTGCCTTGAGATCAGAAGACGCTGTCAGGTCGGTCATCAGCCGGACACTATGCCAGAGTTCGTCATCATGATATTATCGAAAGATCTCCGAAGGGATTTTCCTTGTGTCTTTAACTCCGACAAAGATACTAGCCATTTAAGTTGCTCCTTTCGGCCGCAATAACAGAATCTATGAGAACTTAATCACATGATGAATCAATCTTTGAGGCAACAGATTTTAGATGTACTCTTATTGAGGATCATAATCAGATTTTGCCGATGATGACCGTAAGAAACAGTAGAGTATGGTTTCTATTCTTATTCTGATATAATCGATTACGCACCTTATCTTTCTTCTTATTGATATTTATTGATGCATCTCGGTTTGTTGAATTTTGATTAGCAGTAGTCTCCATTCTTTGAATTTATGGGATGAGTTGGAACCGAACAGTATTGTATTTCAGATTTTGATTGATTGAGATTTTGATTTGATTGTAACCGAGCAGTATCATACTTCAGTTATCATATTTTGATTTGATTGTCTGTTAGCTGCTTTATCCAGTATAGGACTACTATGGATTGTATCAGGAAGTTGACAGATTCAGATCCGAGTCAATAGACAAACGGAAATCCTCCGGTAAGAATTCTAGATTCCAGGATTCGTTGTTAGTTGATCTGCCGAATGACCTTCTGATTTTAGAATTTCGCGGAGGAATTCTCTTGTTCACAGCTGATGTTCTAGAATCTAGCCTGAATTGGTTGATAAACCAGTGGTTAGAGAGTTGTTGTTATCATTCAGATGAGATTTCTGGATTACCTCTGAGTCATGAGGTTAGATTCAGCAATGAATTTAGATCAGACATCATCAGCTGAGAGTTTGATAGAAAGAAGTATTGAAGACTGGACTTGGATCGAGGTATGACTGCTTTGGAGTATAGTCGTACCGTTTGAAGTGAAACTCGTCTACAGTATTGTAGATCATTCGAACTGAATCTATAAGAGGTATTTAGATGGAAGTAGAAATTCTTATCGATCTTTTTGGTTCTTTTCGAAGAATAGTACTGATCATACAGAATATGGGTGAATGGTTTTATAGAATTGAGTGCCTAGACGTTGCATCTCATGCTATTGAAGTCTGAATAGTGCTTGTATCGAGATGTCCTTTCCTCGATCATATTAATTCTAGAGCTGGAAGTTCTGTGATTTTGCAAGATCGAGGCTGTTTTGATTAAAGCCAATCCTACATCTGTGATTGAGAATTGATGATTTTGAATTCTATATCAGATTTTTAAAAGATTCTTATCGTCATGAAACCGATTTCTCATCTAACTTCAGAGAATGCACTTGTACCTGAACCGAATCTTATGAGATCAGTTGTTTGACATGAAGAAGAGATCGACCAGAGCTCCAGTATTTCTTTTTTCCTCTGTGCTGATAATCTTCAGTGCATTGTATCTTATTATTCAGATTCTGGAGGTATTCTTATTCAGAGGAAGTCTGTGATATCTTAGTCATAGTAGCAGCTGAAGCAGTATGAGACTCAACATCCGATTTATGATATTGAATTGTCAGTAATCTTATTGCTTGTTAGATCGGACATCACTATCTCCAGTGAAATTTTCGATGTCTTTTCTGAAATGAGAAGTCAAAGTTTGAGTTTCGCAACCGAACTGATTTTGAGATTGAGGAAAAGAATTGATATAATGAAGAATTCGATGGTGAGTTCCAGTATGATCCGAAGTAGTACAATGCAGCAACCGAGGTTTTAACAGAATGATCTATTATTATTTTATCTACTACCATTATTCTATTTGAGCCGATGGATCTGTTCTTATGTTATCTACTATTCTTGACTTCGCCGACCGATGAGTGTTGTACTTTTGATTTGGATTCTGGAACAGATATGAAGTCTATCAGAATTATTTTCTCCGAAATGAGCTAGAATTGATTTAAAAGATGGAGATAATGTAGGAAACAGATTCGGATTGGAGAATTTAATGAAGATGAGTCAGAACTGGGCACAGTCTGAGTTTCAGGACAGTGATGATACCTCATTTGTGAGTAATTGTTTTGTTGTGCCAGAGATTTTGATTGAAACAGAGTATCTTGAGATTGGCACTTTGTAGTTATTCATTATTCTTTCAGACGACCGAAAGATATTCAGAGGATTGAGGAATCGACCTTTATAGGAACAGATGAAGGATGAGGTTCGAAGTATGATTTCATAATTGCTAGTCTGTCCACTTTTGATAACCGATAGAAAGAAGGAACCGACTGTCTATGGTACAGTTAATTGTCAGAATGAAAAGAAGATTACTTTTTGACGAATACCTTTCTGAAGCTATCGACCAGTCTGGAAATTTGAAGCCACCTGAGCTTTAATAGACTGATTGCAGAAATCTGATACTGTACTCCGTACGGAATGAATTCTAGACTCGACCCGATGTTGAGAAGTTGGTCAGAAAGAATTTTAGATTGTTTTGCTCTGTCGCAGTTTATCCGTGCAGAATAGAATTGGGAGTGTTTGGCATGTGGTCACGGAGTATAGAACTATCTGATTTGGAGATGCTATCTGATTAGAATCGAGATATTGCTGTAGTCTGCTTCTGTTTTCATACATAATGGATTTCAGACATGACATTATGATTGGGATTGTCGTCAGGAGGATTTTCAGATAGTTGACTTGTCAAAGTCTGTCCTTTCAGAATGAGATTTTGAGTTAACTCTCACCTTGAACTCAGTCCTTGAGAGACTTTTGTTATCGGATATAATTGAGTTCAGTTTATTATCCTCAGAACGACGGACAGCCAAGAATAAGCGATATAGACTTTAAGAGTATATGCTGAGCTGTAGTGCTTGATTTTGGCACTAGCTGGATGGATTTCTCATCTTTTGCGATGTTTCTGTACAACAGCTATCAGACGAGTGTCTTGATATCAATTTTTGTAAATGAGTTGTACGAGAAGAAATGAGAACCCTTATTGAATTGTGATGATTTTTTTTCTGAGTCCAATGACTTGGGATCATATTTGATTTGAAGTTCGATAGACGGATGGAGATTTCTGTCTATAATGAAGAAGATTGAGAAGAAGGAAGAACGAAGTATTCGAATTCCGGCGCAGATCTCTGTACTTAGGTTTAGGGAGGCCGAGTAATTCAGAAAATTCCTCTGTTCGAGGTTGTGGCAGTTATGATAAGAGAGAGAACTGTCTCGATGAACTCACGAGTTCCTTTGAGATTCTAGAGGAGATAGGCGATCTCGCCTACCGACTTTTACTCCTTTAGTTCTCCTTGTTTTCCACTAATTTGTTTTTCCGTATTCTTCGGGTTTTCTCGACATGCTTCACGTCTTTTGTTGTCAAATTCACAGATTTTCTTTGAGGTTGAGACTAGAATTGATGAGTCGCCAACTTTGTTGAGACGACCGATTCAGAATTGACCAAACTGAGTATCAGCTCTTTAGCGAGACCGATTCAGATTGAGTTAATGCAGTTGAGACGATTTGGATTTGAAGAAACGGTTCAAGAAGCGGTGATTAGAACCGCGATTTCAGAGTTATTTTGAGAGAAGATTTATTTTAGCAGTTTTCGAACTGTATCTTGTTTTCTGAGATGGAACTGCTTTGATTTCGAGGACGAAATCGATTCTTAGAGGGGGAGAATTGTAAGGCCCTGAAATTAATTATTTTGGGATTAGTGGAATTTATTTAATTATTAGAATTGAATTGATGGGAATTAATTGAGCCGGGATTGAATCGATTTAAATTGATAATTTAGGGACCGAGTTGCAATTGTGGAATAGACCAAGTCAAAGCTTGACTTATATTATTATTATCCTTGCAACTTGCCTCCTCCATCACTTCACTCATCCCTCTCCTTTCCTTTTCCTTTCGCACGTACAGAACCGAGAAGCCATGACCTATTTCTTCAAGCTTTTCATCCGTCCGATTCGCACGATCCGACCGTCAAATTTTGATTCCGAGTTGAGTTTCACGATCACCGCAACGAGGGCTTCATTCTGACGTAAGTTTTGTTACGATCCACGAACTTTGAATTTTGTTGGGTTGTTAGAATTTGATAATCTTTGAGTATGTTGTGCTTGAGCTAGCATAGATCGTGTATTCGAAGTCGGTTCGGAAAAAGAACGAAGTTTGAATTTTATATGATTTTTGGAGCATATTTTCAAAAATGGGTCTTGGAATATTGTTGAGATTTGTTGTGTTTTGAAGGATTGGAGGATGATATGAGATAGTTTGAGTTGTTTGATGATGTTTGTTGATTTTTGAATTGACCGTTTATAGCCGTTATGCCCTCGAAATCGAGTTTTGGATTATCGGTATTATTATTCGGTTTGATTTTCGGGTTTGTTTGAGTTAGAAGATTTATATCGAATCCGTATTTCATATTTTCAGATTTGAGTTGAAAGATTCGGGTTTGGATCGAACTTGAAAGTTGAATCGATTCGACAATTGAAGAATGATTTGAATCCCCGACAAACTTGAAAAGGTAAAAAGACGATGATTGAATGAATGGGACGATTAACTCGAATTTGAATTAATTCGAGTGCCCAAAAAAAATCACATACTTTTATGCTATTTGAATTATTTGTTTTTAACTTGAATGAGTTTATTTTCACTTGCTTACATCTTGAGCCGAATATTCGATTCGTTTTGAACTTAGACGATTTAGGGAGTTATATTGAAGTGGCTTTGGATTTCGAGTTTTTCCAATTGCCAGAATACTTCTTATAGTTACTTTGAAGTCTAGGGGTTTGAGTTGAGCGACATCCACCCCAAATGGGTGTGTCGGTGAGTTGTTCGCAAAAACTTGACCTCGGGATCCCAACCGAGTACCGAATGATATTCGATTATCCGATTAGATAATCCCGAGTTTTGAAGTCATGCATTGCATTTTAATGCATTTCGAGTTGAGTGCTGATATGCCTTTCTGAATTGATTGACTCGTTGTTTTATATAACATGATTTGATATATTATTTGGAATTTCTTGATTTGTCTCTTTTACTAGGAATTATATTCTCATCGGATTATCCGGCTATCGTTTTGTTTGTATGTGTACTTGACGGCAGGTGGGGCAGGATCGAGTCAAGAGCTGCATGACTAGATCGAGTGGGAAATGATAGAGTGAGGACTTGGTTTTAGAAGTCATACCTTGTATTCAAACTCCCGTGTATTCCATTTTGAATTGTAGAAGTTAGAATCGACGCTTGTTCTACATTTTTTATGTATTTGAATACCTCATTGTTGGAAAAATATTAGTTGGATCATGTTAGAGTCCTTATGGGTATGACATTACACTTTTGGAGTCATTTTTGGTGCAGAAACAGCAGGCCATGTGCGCCCGCGTGTCTTGCACTGTCTCGGAGGCCCAGACAGGGCGTCATGCGCGCCCGTACCTCGTTTGGCGCGCCCGCGCGTCACCCTGAAGAGAAAAAAAAAAAGAAAAGAAAAACCTACTTTTCGCGACGTGGTTTTGCGTCGCCGAATGTAAGATGTGCGTCACTAAATGTCTTATTGATTATTTTTATTTCTTTTGATTTACATGATTTATTTATGTTCGAGAGATTAGAATTCGGGTCCTCACATTGTGGTTGTCTGTTAAATTGTATATCTAATGTATTCAATTCATTAATTTTTTATGTCAAGTATACGAGCGAATACCCGCAACTACAACAATATTTTCTAATGGTGGATTGTTGTGGTCTACAAGAAAACTTTATGGACATCCTGCCATTAGGAACATTAACTATGTGCTTGGCTGCTCTTCAGGTACTCATATCAGCTTTTCTGTGTCTTCCAAGTGTTAGTGTAACTCTCGTAGCATAATGATATTAGTCTGCGATCGGATACAATGAATCAACAATTGCACATTTCTCTCCCAATAAATGAAGTTCATGTTCTAACCGCATATATATTCGTCTTATATTAGTAACTATAATCCTATGTTTGGATCATAAATAGGTTGTACAAAATTTGAAGCCATCATGATGATCATTTTTGTTTATTCACTTAATTTTGTCTCCTCGTGGCTTCCCTTGGGGATATCGACTCTCTTGTTGTATGTAGCAATATCTATAGGAAGTGCTCATCAAGCTGTAGCGCCAACTCTTTTCACTTTAATGGTTTTTCTCAATCATATTGTATGATGATCATATCAAATGAACGTCTTTCGTAGAAAAAACGGCCTTATAGTTTGTTTATTTATTTAATTACAATATTCAATTATATCATTTTTTTCTCAGTTTCCGCATTAGGGAATATAGGTATTGTTTGGAAGAGATTAAGAAGCACTTCTCATCTTTTCATTAACAAAATTTCACAAAATTTCAAAATTTTGTTAAGGAAAAGCTAAGAAGTGCTTTCTAGAAGCTCTCTTAAACACTACCATAGTCGATGAACTTGTGATTCCATTTCTTTTCTCTTTTTTTCGTGATATAGAATGACATTGTGACAATTTTGTCAAATGGTTGTCTTATTGATATAATTTCTTTTTAGGGAAAACTGCAATTTTTGTCATTTATATTTGTCACTTTGCGATTTTGGTCCTCTATGTTTTCATATTTCAGTTTTAGTCCTGCAAGTTTCGATTTTTGGCGATTTCAGTCCTTTTATTCGAAAATTATTACGTGGGACTATACACGCCAGCTCCATATCAGCACTGCATTGGTGCCAGATCAGCGCCACATCAGAAAAAGGACTAAAATTGCCAAAAAATAAAGATAACAGACTAAAATTGAAATATATAGGGGACCGAAATCGCAAAGTGACAAACATACAGGACTAAAAAAACAATTTTTCCTTCTTTTTATTCCATGTTCTATAGAATATCCGCAGCGGTGATCCGGTGAGTGTACAGCCTATGTCAGATGGAAACTTCAGGAATATGCATCATTATGACTTGAGAGAAATTATGTAGTAGCCCGTATCCAAAACTAACAATTAATGAGTAATTAATTAAAGTATCATGTTCGGATTAAGTAAAACATGATTAAGGAAATTTCAAATGGATTAACAGAATCCAAAAATGGATCCAGGACACAAAAAAATGGTGGGTATGGTTCGGCAGGTTCGGGCGCTCCGAACTTGAGTTCGGAGGATCCGAACATGGACGGAGCCAGGCTTCGGAGGCTCTGAAGACTTCGGACGGTCCGAAGTGGGTTCGGACAATCCGAACTCATGCGGCTAGCTTTCCAAAAATAATACGTCATTGGTGACGTCCTCGGGAAGATGTTCGGACGATCCGAAGAGCCAGTTCGGACGACCCGAACAGTGTATTGGACATGTGTATGGTTGCATGCGATTGGTTGGACTCGTGGTGGAGATCGGATGATCCGATGAGGCAATCGGATGGCCCAAAGCAGTTCGGACGATCCGAAGTCAGGATTGGACGATCCGAACGTGCTCTATAAATATGAGGTCCGAGCTCCTCATTTGGTGCGAATTCCGAGTTCCTCTCCTTCGCCCACGTGGCTCTATTTTAGGGCTTTGGGTACTCTTATTTTAGAGTTGAAGTAGGGAGAAATATTACAGTATAGTCAGACAGTGTCTGACATAGTAGCGGAGCAGTGCTCGTGTAGCGGAGCAGTGCTCGAGGCTGTGGAGCTGCAGCAGGGGTGTGCCCCTAGTTGCGGGATAGTCGCCATCAGTGGGATGATGACGGATGCAGGTATAGCTATAGTCTCCTTAAATTATTTATGAGTATGCAATAGCTTAGTTAAGGCTTTTAGAGCTTAATGAATGATGCATGGGTATTTGCATTGTAGAGTTGATGATAGGCTTGGAACCTAGAGTTGGACTGCTAGGACTGCCTGTAGAAAGGTACGTAAGTACTGACTGAGATTGCCAGCGGATATGCATGCTTATATGTTGCATTTATGTGTTTGCATGTTATTGTTATTGATATATGACATGTACATATCATCTTGTGCCTGCACGTCTGTACATCTTTTGAGATGAGCCAGTTAGGGTTACTCAGCCCTGTTTGGACATTTGATATCGAGTACCCTTAGGTACTGATACCTAGAGGACTCCGTGGTCCGTGTCCGAGATTCGGGAGCGAGTGGTCGCACACAATGGTTAGCTACCATGATGTGATGAGCTCATACTCCAGGCGTCAGTCTGAGCAGTTTGTATACAATTATCCCAGATATGGATACCCTGTCATTTGCATGCATCATATTTGTATGTTTATCCGTGCTTTCGTATTGAGCTTAGCGCTCACGTCCAGTTTTTTCTGTGTATCTGGACACCCCATTCGACGGGGCAGGTTTAGGTGCGGGATTGAGCACCAAGAGCTTGGAGAGGCCAGTATCCCTTGAAGACAACAAGATTTGTTGTAGGTTTATTTTAAGTAATTCAATTGGGTTATATAATCGAGTTTGTTTAGCCGGTTGTATTCTGCCGGTCTTCTTGTATTTAAGTCTTCCGCAACGATTTTATTTAATGCATGCTTAATTATGCTCTTATCTTTGATTAGGTAGCGGATCCGGTATGGGTCGCTACATTTATGGTATCAGAGCTTCATGTAAGGGACTTAGAAAATGATAATGAGATGTTGAATTATTCTTGTAGGATTGAGGAGACCTAACGAAAGAAGATTTGGTTCTTCATTGCCGAGGTTTGCGGCAGAAGCCTTTACTATAAGGAATGCAACAGTGATGAGAACACCAGTAGTAGCATATCGATAGATAGATTGACTGCTGTGTACGGATCATCATTCGGTGCATTGGGATACAGATCGAAGAACATATGGATTCCAGCCGGGAAAGACTGGAAGAGAAAAATGAGTATTCGTGTCAGATACCTTTGAGAGCTTTTTGGAACGAATGGTGTGTAATAACCCATTTGGTTTCAGTCCGAAGAGATTCTTCACTCATAGTTGGAGAGACTGTCATATAGACCTTCTCCAGGAAATGCCTCGAGTGCTTAAGGCATGACGGGTTTTGAGTGTAAGGTCATTAAACTCATGCGGAACATGGTTTTGCCGGTATGCTTGTATCGATGCTTTTGGTAGGAAAATGGGAAACTTCATGTTCAAAGGCATGATATGGATACGAGAAGAACGCTGATGGTAGATCATGAGCAGAGGTGGTCGACTGACATTCACTGACGTAGAGCATAGCTGGTTAGCTATCACGTGCCATTTCTCAGAATTCTTCGCAGGAGGACATGTAGAGAGACTTGGACGGGAGTATGCTTGTATCGATGTGTGTGTCGATTAGAAGCTTCATGCTCAAGGAACGAAGACTAGTACGATGATTTCAAATACTGTATTTTTGTAGTTATAAACAGTATTCCAGTTGTAATGAATCATCAGAATCCGGTTGTATCATTTCAAGTTATTGGTTGTACATTTCGTTGTATTTTGAATACTGTATGTATTACATGGGATTGTAATAAAGAAGTTGTACATAACTTGAAGTAATGTATATGTATTAATTATCCAGGAATTTGTGAATGACTGCGATTATTTTCTAAGTTTGGCTTGGTCCTAGTTGATTAGTGATCAACTATGCTAGCTCATGGGTTTTGAGTAAGCCAGCTGTAACTGATTGACATGGGGTTAGTCTAGGTGATTCCTAGGATTGAACTAATTAGTCGTTTGACTGGGCTAATGCTAGTGATGAGGTGATTCATCTGGAGGTACGTAAATATTGTTCGGATAGGAACTTTGGGCTTTGTTCTAGGTTGTTTTCTTTAGAACGGTAATCTGTTTGACCTTCGTTAGGTTGAAAATTGCGATGATGGGATTTCATCAGGAACAAGGTCAAGTATATGTTGAGTTGTGGACTATGATCATGACTAGACGTGATGGGGCACGAACCTATGCCGGTGTTACTCTGGGAGTCTTCGTACTTCGGAAGTTGTCTGGAAGCCCTTGTGCTTCAGGATCGGCGGTGGGAAGGCTTCTCAGTATAGAGTCTTGGTAACATTCACGATGGGATATGACCTTGGATTAGGTGCCTGGTTAGGTACCAGTGGTTCAGATATTGTCTGACTGTCGTCTGAGATATTTGTTTGGATTTCTGCCGTAAGGACTAGTCCTGGAGGGATTTCCTTGACGAGCGTGTATTCTGAGCAGATAGTTTTAGTCTATGGGATACTGCAAGACTAGTGGGTCTAGTCGGTGTTTGGATTCTCTTGTGATGGGGGTATCCAGGAGGTGGGTTTGTGAACTGTCTGGAACATTGACTCGGGGGTGAGTATTTTTCAGCAATGATGGCTTCCGTAATGGGTTATATCCGATGCTAAGGATTGTACATGACTATTTGAGACATGAGGGAAGCGTGACTTGTGACAGTGTACACTTGGTGGTGATTCCAGGTGGGACATCGTGGTAGGTTACCTCAGTCTTGATTTGTTTTGGTCTTAGCGAGGGATATAACTATCAGGAGAATGTTCAACGATAGTTGGAATCTTTCGAACATGTATTGCATCCTGAGTTTAGCAAGTCCTAATAGTCATTTTGAATGAATATAGACAGTGGATAGTATGTCTAAACGGTTGCAGGCTTGGCACTAGTGACTACGTGCAGCTGTTGGTTGACTCTGTCAGAGATAGAGGATTGAATCAAGTGTGATTCTTTTGATTTCAAGTATTTAGGATTTGTGGACGTGTGGCAGTGAGATCATCGATACTGATCGACCCCTGAGAGTTCGCCATTGATAAGTAATTGTCTGATTTTAATTGATATCGTCAGGCGAAATGAGAGCTACAATAGATCGACTGGAATCAATCAGATTATTCCATTTGGTGCAGATTGGGATATAGTGAATCAGGAAGTACTTGGGATAGTACTAGAAATATGGTATTCTTAGATTCAGCGATTCAAATGCATTTAGGGAATTCTTCAGTCATTAGGAATCCCCAGGAATGCGGGAATCGGGACTTTTGGATTCTGCAGATCACGAAAGTGGTCTTAGGTTGACTCGCGTGATCATAGTTTGTTGATATCGTTGCTGAGATTACCATGGACGGATTTTGATCTGAGCATAGCTTGGTGTTATCAACGAGTGATCCAGTTTGCGGAAATATGATTTAGTGATTGTCCTAGGATTGTCAGCGGACAAAATTTTGGGGACTGTTAGTCGAAGTGTTTTGCTTGGATGCTTCCAGCATAGTTCTCAAGAGTTTTCTTGAGGGACGATTCGACAAGTGCTTATGGACTTCAATGAGCAATTGCTGGTTAGCATTAGTTGCTTCATGGGATGAGACAACAGCTGAGACTTGTGTTTCTGAGTCTGGCGGGAGTGTTGTCGCTGATATCCCAGTCCGTTATGTTATGTTGTGTCGTTGAGAGGTTGAGATAGCGGGATTGCCGCTAGTATTGATAGATTTTGTGTGGGATCAAGGTGAACCATGTTGGTTATTTCAGTTAGCGAGTCAAGGGTTTTTCGTTATCTAGGACAAGATAACTGAAATCGTTTTCATCGATACTATCTCTAGTGAGGAGATAGAGGTAAGCGTTCGATATAGACTACTAATGCTGAGGAAGGTGTTAGTCCATCCGAGAGTTTCAGTAGGATGGTATTATATTTCGAGGCGATGACCTTGAAGAGTGTATTAAGACAAGAAATTGTGTACAATGATTTTTTCACAATTGGGGTTAGTAGTCAGAGATTTTGTCATCTGTTTACTTAGTTGGTGTTCTTGGGAACATCCGTCAGCATCAGACAGGGTATGTTCTGAAAGTACGTACTATGATGCCAGGAATTGTCAAGATTTGGTTGTTATCCATGGCAGGATGACTAATGTGATCAAGTAGATGCTATCTACGATAGAGAGATTCGGATCAAGGTTGTTCGCAATTAGTCTTAGGATTTCAGATGGATAGAGTTGAATCTAGATCGATTGTTTAGCAAATTGCGATAACATCGAGGGATGCGAAGTTATCGTTAGACCAGTAAGATAAAATGTGTTGTATCTTGTTTTTCTCGTTGGGCAGCGATGGAATTTGTGTGTGTCTAGAGATAGCTGAGAACTAGTTGCGATCTAAGCAGGAGTGTCATCGCTAAGATTTGGAATCAGTGCGGATTTTAAACCGAGTATATGTTCTGATGTGATTAAACAGACCCTGCAGGTTAGCGAGGTTTGGGGTTGTCAAGGTTATTCGACCAGATGTTTCGAACTGGAACTATTAGTGGATTGGGCAAGTGGTCTATGTTACATTCTCGGGGTTTACCCTAGATTTTGAGGACGAAATCTTTCAAGGGGGGGAGAATGTAGTAGCCCGTATCCAAAACTAACAATTAATGAGTAATTAATTAAAGGATCATGTTCGGATTAAGTAAAACATGATTAAGGAAATTTCAAATGGATTAACGGAGTCGAGAAATGGATCCAGGACACTAAAAAATGGTGGGTATGGTTCGGCAGGTTCGGGCGCTCCAAACTTGAGTTCGGAGGGTCCGAACATGGACGGAGCCAGGCTTCGAAGGCTCTGAAGACTTTGGACGGTCCGAAGTGGGTTCAGACGATCCGAACTCATGCGGCCAGCATTCCCAAAATAATACATCATTGGTGACATCATCGGGAAGATGTTCGGATGATCCGAAGAGCCAGTTCGGATGACCCGAACAGTGTATTGGACAGGTGTATGGTTGCATGCGATTGGTTGGACTCGTGGCGGAGATCGGACGATCCGATGAGGCGATCGGACGGCCCGAAGCAGTTCGGACGATCCAAAGTCAGGATTGGACAATCCAAACGTGCTCTATAAATATGAGGTCCGAGCTCCTCATTTGGTGCGAATTACGAGTTCCTCTCCTTCTCCCACGTGGCTCTATTTTAGGTCTTTGTGTACTCTTATTTTAGAGTTGGAGTAGGGAGAAATATTACAGTATAGTCAGACAGTGTTTGGCATAGTAGGGGAGCAGTGCTTGAGGCTGTGGAGCTGCAGCAGGGGTGTGCCCCTAGTTGCGGGATAGTCGCCATCAGTGGGCTGACGATGGATGCAGGTATAACTATAGTCTCCTTAAATTATTTAGAAGTATGCAATAGCTTAGTTAAGGCTTTTAGAGCTTAATGAATGATGCATGGGTATTTGCATTGTAGAGTTGATGATAGACTTGGAACCTAGAGTTGGACTGCTAGGACTGCCTGTAGAAAGGTACGTAAGTACTGACTGAGATTGCCAGCGGATATGCATGGTTATATGTTGTATTTATGTGTTTGCATGTTATTGTTATTGATATATGGCATGTACATATCATCTTGTGCCTGTACGTCTGTACATCTTTTGAGATGAGCCAGTTAGGGTTACTCAGCCCTGTTTGGACGTTTGATATCGAGTACCCTTAGGTACTGATACCTAGAGGACTCCGTGATCCGCGTCCGAGATTCGGGAGTGAGTGGTCTCACACAGTGGTTAGCTACCCCGATGTGACGAGCTCATACTCCAGGCGCCAGTCTGAGCAGTTTGTATACAGTTATCCAAGATATGGATACCCTGTTATTTGCATGCATCATATTTGTATGTTTATCCGTGCTTTCGTATTGAGCTTAGCGCTCACGTCCAGTCTTTTCTGTGTATCTGAACACCCCATTCGACGGGGCAGGTTTAGGTGCGGGATTGAGCACCAGGAGCTTGGAGAGGCCAATATCCCTTGAAGACAGCAAGATTAGCTGTAGGTTTGTTTTAAGTAATTCGATTGGGTTGTATAATCGAGTTTGTTTAGTCGGTTGTATTCTGCCGGTCTTCTTGTATTTAAGTCTTCCGCAGCGATTTTATTTAATGCAGTCTTAATTATGCTCTTATCTCTGATTAGGTAGCGGATCCGATATGGGTCGCTACAAATTAAATATCTAATTAAGATGATTTTTGCATACAATATCGCTGTCACTAACGTGAAATATTTCAAATAAATTGAATTAAGTACTTGTGATTTGTACATATAGATTTGGATATTTCTTCCCCCTTGAACTAGTTTTTGGAATAGAGTTAAACTCAAGTTTATGCTCTTAACACACTACGCTTTAATCATTTAAAAATCATAGCTCGAAAATAAAACTATTAACGAGCTAATATTGATGTTAATGAATCTCTTCTTTTCTTTTCTATATTTTCTTCTTTTCTTTTCTTTCTATATAAATATTCAAAATTGTTATAAATCATAAAAGAATAAGAGAAATGAGTAGAGAGAATTTATGAGACAAGAGAGAATTCATATGAGACAATACTCAGGTGCAATTATTATTAAACTCAATAACCCTATTTATAGGGAAAGATTACAAGATACGAATTTTTACAAATATTATCTTGACATATTTATCTTGATCACATATCTTTAATAAATAATCATCTACAATAATAATATATTTATAATACTCCCCCTTAGATAATTATTTGCACAAGCAACTGATTCTTCAAAATCTTCATTTGGCAAGATGGATGCTCGGGAAGTTCATCGGAACTCGAGTGCTACCTCATTAAAACCTTGACAGTAAAACCCCGTGGGAAAAATCGTAACGAAGTAAAAAGAGTACAACAACATATACTTTCTTTGGATGTCTTTCCAAAGATAGATTCGTCTCGTTAAAACCTTATCAGAAAAAACCCAGTGGGACAAAATCCTAATAAAGGAAAAAGAGTACGACATCTCGCGATACTTGTTAATTGACTCATTAAAAACCTTGTTATGAAAAACCACGTGGAAAAATCATAGACAAGAAAAAAAAAGTACAACTCTGATTGCTCCCCCTCTTGCAAGAATCACTTGAAATTATTAACTCGTCTTATTCCAATCTTGTGCACTTATTTGCCAAAAATTGATTTAGATGCTGATTTTCCCAAATATATGGTACTTCAAGACCAAATATCTTTTCTTCTTCTTCAAATTGGCAAAACCAATATTTTGAGCATTAAATCCTTCGAAGATATTTCTATTTATATCACCGTCAAATCAGTGCATACATAACAAGTACAAATATTTTTTCATAATCCACTTGAAATATTTTGAGAAATTAACTTTGCTAATATTTGCTCATATGCCACATGTCATTTGTTAATGAAAATCACTACAATTCTATACAAATTGTAGTTCAAAATAATCATCATTTTGCATAATAAAAAAACACACATGAATGATTATATCATTGCGATCCCAAATAATTTGTGAAATCTCATTTTGTAATATAGTCGTTATTCTTCAGGAATAACATAATCCAAGTTGGATTAATTGAAATAATTGGGCGTTCACGCTTCTAGCATCCTTTTTCATTTACATAAAATTAATATAAGATATGGTCCTGCAGGACATCGATTTATTTTATAACGATCAACCTCCATTATTCTTTTCACATTTAGATATTCACTCATTTTAAAGGGGTTCTTCGTCACTAAAGACGATTTATATACATTATTAAACTTGAACATAAATGAAGCTAAATCATATAAATGATATTATACACAAGATTAAATAATACATTTTGAGATTTAAATTTTGAACGTCATGTTCACTTTATATTTTATTGGGATTGATCTCAAAAATATTCTTGTAGCTTCTATTTTCTCCCCCTCAATATTGGAAACATTGTTTTACAAGAATAACAAATGAGAATTTGCGTCATTAAAATTTCATTGCTCAAAATAATTGATCATAAGATCCAATTTATTTCCAATATAAAAATCTCTTCAAGAGATTTATTGTAGTATATTTATCGCACAAACATTAACTTTCAGTACATAATCATTTGGCATAATATTTACAATATATCTTTCAGATATCCCCAAATATGACAAATTTATTTTCATGGTTTACCAGTTGATTGGAGGTAAAATAAATCAACTAAACCAACGTATTTATAATCATAAAATTGATATGCATATCCTTTTTTTTGATCAAGCTTGTCTTGATTATATATTCAGGAAGTTTTTTTCAATACGTATTTTCGCAAAACATCATGTTGCGCTTCGTGGGCCCACATTATTTATTCATTCCAGATAATATGGGGATTTCTATCGATTTGAGCTTATGATATTGATATCAAATTCGATAAGCCAATAAGAATTCATAAAATCTTCTAGATCTTTGGTTCAAAAACTTTTCTACTTATCGATCCAATAATTTTTGGCTTATTCATTAACATCTTTGTGCACTATCAATAGTTTTTCAACTATTTATATAATTTGAATGCTCAATTCAATCCATTATGTCAAACTCTGAAAGTATTTGTATCAATGATACTTTTGGAACTCTTTAGCTCTTCTAGAAGTATTGATTTGTAATATACTATTCAAATCAAATCAATATCGACTAGATTCAAAAATCTATATACGTCAATGTTTATCACTATTTTATAATATCAAGCACATGATCTTTTTCATCGTCACTCAAACGATCTTCTAGATATTTCAGACATTCAATCAACATACGATGAAACACATGATTTGGGTAGAAATCAATGGTCTCCACAAACTTTATATCTTGCTTGATAAATATCAATAAATCTTTTACGTACTTCAGGTACGATAGTGATATGAGATACCGATATACGTTTAGTACAATATTTGATTGTGACGTATATCTCAATATTTTGTGCCGAATTCATAATTCATATCTTACTTCATATGAGATAACATATTCTTCTTGGAATAATAAATCAACCACAGTGTATCAACCGTGTTTATTGGGTACTGTCACATTAACTTTAAAGAATGGACCACATCAACTTTAATAATTGTATTTCCTTGAAAAAATTACTATAAATAAGATATTATAATAGAAGAATTGAAATTGAAAAATCAGACGTACCTTTTCAAATTCTTGTATGCACCAAGTAAATATTTTACCTTCAACAATGACATTCTATCACAAATATAATCTCATATTAAATTTATGTTGCTACATGTAAGATAATAACATGTAATAAAAATATTTTATTATCCATTTAACTAATAATATCAATTTAAAATAATATTATAATTTTTTAAATCAAACTCTTTAATATGAAATAAGTCAAAATTTATATCCACGCTAAAAATTGAAAAATATCAAAATCAATAGTAAAAAAATAATGAAATAAAAATAAAGCAACTCAACATCTTTTCTGTACACACACATGCATACACACCACCATGATCATAGATATATATATATATACACACACAAATTGTGAGGACCTCTGTTCTAATAATCTAATTAAGAATAGATCATTCAATAAGCAAGATTAAGCCAACAAAATAAAAGATGCAATTAAAATAATAAAATAATCCAAAATATTTGGCGACGCAAAATCTTACATTTGGCGACGCAAAAGCACTTCGCAAAAAGATTTTTTTTTTTTTTAAAAAAAAATTCAAAGCTCTCGTGCGGGCGCGCGAGGAGTTCGAATTTTAGCGAACTGTAGGAACCCAGAACTCATTTTAAGATAATAATATGTTAAACATGATTAAGGGTTGGTAATTAACCAATTCCGAGATTTAATCGGACTTCAGAAGCAAGAAACGAAATTTCATTATCTGAGCCAGTTCGGACGATCCAAAGAGGACTTCGGACGGCCCGAACTTGATCACCGGGGGCTCCAAAGGTGAGCTTGTTGACTTCGGAGTTAAGGCACGTTCGGACAATTCGAAGAGGACTTCGGACGGCCCGAACTCCCTTGTGCCAAGCAAGCAAGATTACTCAGCATGGTGTTTTAACAAGTGTCGGATTTAGGTCACTTCGGATGACCCAAAGAGACGTTCGGACGGTCCGAACTCGACGTGTCTCGCATGTAGACAGTGAGTTGGAACCGACGATCCGAACTCAGCTTCGGAGGTTCCGAACTCGTCCGGAAATTTTCCTATAAATAGGGCTCGTTCGATTTCATTTTTAAATACGAATTCCCGAGTTTCTTTCTTCAGTTATATAGTGTGAGATATACACTTGAGGGCCATATCGGTTATAATAGAGGTTCTGGAATAACCAAGGAGTGGTTATAGTTATCCGGGACTAACGACTTCAAAGGGCTATCGACGAACGAAGGTATGGTCCGGGAATCTATTTAAGTTTTGGGAGTACTTATTAGCTTAGTTAAGGCTTATAGAATTTATGTAGTGATACGGTGAACTTTTGAATATAGGCTTGAAACCTAGGATTCTACTATACTTGAACTAGCCTAGAGGTACGTACACATTGACTGAGATTGCCAGCGAGTATACATGTTTATATGTTGCATTTATTTGGCATTATTATATGGCATGATGTATGATTTATCGCTTTCTATACTCATATGTCATGTGCATATACACGTTGAGCCTATATCTTGTTATACCTGACTATAGAGCCGCTCAGCTCTATATTCGATATTCTGTCACTGAGAGTACCGCGACGGTGGGGGCATTTATTTTTGTCTACTCTGGTGTACTAGACGAGTGTGTTTGCACCCAGAGGTTGATCCGTGCGGTGGCAGCACTCCTGTGGCGCCGGTTCTGAGCATGATTTTTCAGATGACCCTGTACCAGTCATCATGTTGCATGCATTATATACATATGTTTACTCATGTCTATGTACTGGGCATTAGCGCTCACGTCCTAGTTGTTATCTTGGACACCCTATTCCATGGGGCAGGTTGCAGGATAGACGGAGCTGGTAATTCAAGGCAGGACTAGGGAGCAGGAGCCTTGAGGATTTTATAATACAGCAGGATTCGATATAGCTGTATAATGTTTACTGCTTAAGTTTTCGATTTGGTTGTATCACTACAGATTTAGGCCTGGATTTTATTACTAAGCTGATATGTAATTTATGGTTTTATTTTCGCATGTTTTACTTTGTTAAGTTATTTTGCTGTATTAAGTTTAATGCATGCTATTAGTTGCCAGTTAGTAGGTGATACCATGCAGGGTCACTACATTTTTGGTATCAGAGCATGCTTAGATTTTGGGATTAGTACTTGGGATTTAAAATTAGTTTTGAGTAATTCTTGCGCATTTGAGATTTTAATGTGCAATTCTTTTCAGGATATGGCTGACGAGAGTCACGGTAGTGTTGGCCAGGGAGGTGGTCATCATCATCGTCATCACCGCCATTATGATGATCAACATCGTCATCATGAGGGTAGACGTCGCTACTCTATTAATAAATTCATGCAAGTAGGACCGAAACCCTTGGTGGGAGGCGAGAATCTTGAACAGGCGAGGAGTTGGATGTCTAAACTCGAGAGTACTTTTCATTCTTTCGATTGTACTTGTAGGGACCCAACCCGAATCCACTATCTAATCAGAGTTATAGAAAAGCGCACGCAATAAAAGCTTTAAGAGTAAAGTGCGGATAATTAAAATACAACAAATCCAATTGGCAGAATACAACCGACGCTATCACAAGTGTATAAATACTGTTATACAACCAAATCGAAGGTTCAGGGTAAATAAATCCCAACCCTCTACAACCTAGGACTCTCCGAAACTCAATCCTGCTGGGAGCCGCCTGAACCGTCCAGCCTCAAACCTGCCCCGCCTCAAGGTACACAATACCCAAACACAGGGGCGTGAGCTAGAATGCTCAATACGAAGCAATGATATAATTTCAAATATTCGCACACAGATGATTTAAAACTCAAGTGAAAACTCTTGCTCATGGCACCGAGAATATATAGTACCGGCTAGAGAGCTACTCCGCGGGGTACTCGTATATTCCATATCAGGGCTGAGCCAACCCCATCCTGACTCGAATCCAAAACAGGATACAAGTCTCATATGGAAACTGTCATACCTGACTCGAGTCCAGAATGAGATCATCGTTCCCTATGGAGACTTTCAATAACTCACATCTCTCCGGATGCAGTCACACGTAAAATAATGTATGTGCTAAGGCGGTAAAACATGATAAAACATGATAAAACATATAGTACATACTCATGCAACATATAAGCAAATATATCATGCCGGCTATCTCGGTCAGTGTTGGTAAACGGTGATCAGATCAATCAGAATTGATACCCGGTGCAGCGGAAGTTTAAAAATTTTATATGGAACGATTCCATATCATGGGTATCAAAACTTTGCGATTAAATTGTGCGTGTAAAAATTAAATAACAATTAAATTTTTACCTTGAATCTCGAAACGAGATTATGGACACCAACAGATTACTCTTCTCTTGTTGTATATCCCAGGAACTGATGGACGAACAATTCTTCAATCAGGTCCACGAACAGAAGTTTAATCCCTCTGATAGATTGCACTAGAAAATCTATCAGAAGTTTCTACGAAGAGAATTAACGAATTTGATACGTTAAACTAGACTGCAAATTCAAAATTCACAGGCTGGAATTTTTCGAGCAGAGAGAGAGAGAGGGGGCGGCGGCCACTTTGATAAAAACAGCTAGGGTTTTCGAAAATTGTGACCTCTGTTGTCAAATTTCTGTATGCAATAACTTATTTATAATGTGGGCTACTAACAGCTTAGGGCCCATTAGTCATAAGTTCAAGCCTGACAAGCAAAGCCCGCATGTTCAGAAATTAATATAAAATTCATCGTGACTCAGATTGATAAACCAATTTCACCAATGTGCACAGAAACCATTTCTGCATCTTTTAGAGTCAAGATAAATTTTCTGAATCCGAATTTAGTGATTTCCAAAAATGCCCATCCCTATGTCATTTTAGGAAATCTTACTCTTCTACTCTGATATAAGAAGTCCCACTTCTTTATTCACTAAATTTAACTCTTTAAATTTAATTATCTCAACGGGGATTAAAAATCCATTACTTGTGTGACCCTCAATGGTTTAGGGATACAGCTAGCCGTGGGCTCACAACTCCTTGTGACTCGGAACAACAATTTCCGACTTGCCCATCGAATCATGGTAAGAGCGCCTAGCAACATCGCCCCATGATTCCCTAGGTATCACTGATAGTGCCTGCAAGAACCAATAGATTTTGGTTAGCGTACAGTACGGTCTCTTCATCCATATATCCCGATCGAATCAACAACCATTGGTAAATCGAGAGTCGTTCGAGATTCGATAACTATGCAATACATCTTGAAGATCAAATAGTGACATCGCTTGTGCTACTAAGAAACCATTTCTTAAAACACATCATGTAATCTGGCCAGAGATTCGTCACACTAATATCTCCTCAGATTGCATAGGACATCCACACTATCAAGTATGTGGTGAATCCTTGACAACAAAGCATCGACTTCTATATGTGTCGTAACTGTACCCAATCCCGACACTTGATGACCCCAATAGTGTCGATAAACGAGTCAAAGCACAGTACTAGCATATAGAGTCTCAATGATATTTCAAGTAGTAAGGACTAATGGTGTACAACCAAAACCGCGGACTTTATCCACTCGATAAGTGATAACCACTTGGAAAGTCCGGATAGGGTAGTTCGATCATTCATCGTATGAATATCCATTTGCATGCTTTGAACATATCTATGTTCCATACCAATGAAACGTGGTACTCGGCATCGCAAATGCTAGTCTTAATCTCGAGCGATCCTTATCCTTATTAACGGACGGCTCAATCGACTAGGAACTGTTTAGAATATACAGTGACTATAAGATATGTTTCATGATAGCCATCCCCATGTGCTACCACATCTTACATACACTATAGTATATTAAAGGTCTTCATCTAAACATCTTATAGTATGTCACAACATAATAATATGATAAAAGATAAAGTAAACGCCATTATAAAAGTGTAAATTATATTAAACAAAAGATTGTTTATACATAGAGTCATCAAAGCCCTTAGCCACAAGTTGGCTCACCGGGCACCCACTCTTTCAATCTCCCACTTGCCCTAAAGCCAACTAGTCATACTACGCAGTCCCATTGTTTCGCGATGTTTGTCAAATAATGGTCCTGGCAAGGGCTTAGTAAGTGGATCAGCGATATTGTCTGCAGAGGCCACTCTCTCGACAGTGATGTCTCCTCTTTCCACGATCTCCCGGATGATGTGGTATTTCTTCAGTACGTGTTTGGATCTTTGATGAGACCTTGGTTCCTTTGCCTGAGCAACGGCACCCATGTTGCCACAGTACACCGGGACTGGACCAACAACTTCAGGAATAACGCCCAACTCTTGGACGAAATTCCTCATCCAAACGGCCTCTTTAGCAGCAGCTGATGCCGCAATGTATTCTACCTCAGTGGTGGAATCCGCTGTGGTGTCCTGCTCTAAACTCTTCCAAGTGACAGCACCGCCATTGAGCATGAACACAAATCCAGAGGTTGACTTTGAGTCATCCACGTCACTTTGGAAGCTAGAGTCGGTATAGCCTTCCAATTTTAGTTCTCTTCCTCCATATACCATGAACATATTCTTAGTCCTTCGTAAGTACTTAAGAATGTCCTTCACGGCTTTCCAATGCATTTGACCGGGATTGGCTTGATATCTGCTCGTGACACTCAGAGCAAATGCTACATCCGGTCTGGTAGATATCATCCCATACATGATACTACCTATGGCTAATGCATATGGTACATGTGTCATTTTTTCTATCTCTTCATCAGTCTTGGGACACATGGACTTGGATAGAGAAACTCCATGACACATAGGTAGATGTCCTCTCTTGGACCCATCCATTGAAAACCTTTTCAATATGGTTTTGATGTAAGTTGATTGAGTGAGTCCTATCATTCTCTTAGATCTATCTCTATAGATCTGTATCCCTAGAATATAGGATGCCTCACCCAAATCCTTCATCGATAATCTACCTGATAACCATATCTTTGTTGACTGCAACATCCCTACGTCATTCCCAATGAGTAGGATGTCATCAACATAAAGTACTAAGAATGTCACAGCATCCTTAACTACTTTCTTGTACACGCACGGTTCCTCTGGGTTCTTGATGAAACCAAAATCCTTTATTGTTTCATCAAATTTCTGGTTCCAACTTCTTGATGCTTGTTTGAGACCATAGATCGATCTCTGAAGCTTGCATACCTTATGCTCGCTTCCCATGGATGTGTATCCCTCAGGCTGCATCATATAGATCTCTTCCTTAATGTTTCCATTAAGAAATACAGTCTTCACATCCATTTGTCATATCTCATAGTCATACCAAGCAGCTATGGCAATAAGGATTCTTATAGACTTGAACATTGCAACTAGTGAAAAGGTTTCATCATAGTCAAATCCTTGTCTTTGAGTATAACCTTTCGCCACCAATCGTGCCTTGTAGGTCAATACCTTACCATCAGGCCCAAGCTTTCTCTTGTAGATCCATTTACACCCTATTGGAACAATTCCATCGGGAGGATCTACTAAAGACCAAACCTGGTTTGTATGCATCGAATCTATTTCCGACTGCATAGCTTCAAGCCATAAATTTGAATCCGCATCAGAAATTGCTTCCTTGAAGTTTCTTGGATCACATCCAACGTCGGGTTCATCTTGATCCCCTTCAAGAAGAAGACCATAACGAATAGGAGGTCTAGAAGTCCTCTTGGATCTTCTAGGTATAGGCGTGTCCATCAATGGTTCCTGAGGTGTAGGATCATTATTTTGTATCTTGGGTTCTTCTCGAATTTCTTCGAGTTCCATCATCTCGCCTTTCTTATCCAATAAGAACTCCTTCTCCAAGAAGGTGGCATTCCTTGAAAAAAACACTTTTGTTTCAGTAGGATGATAGAAATAATATCCGATTGAATTCTTCGGATACCCTACAAAATAACATAAGGTGGATCGACTATCCAACTTATCTCCCACTGTCTGCTTCACGTAAGCAGGACATCCCCAAATCCTCAAGTACGAATACTTAGGAGCTTTGCCATTCCATAACTCATATGGTGTTTTATCCACTGCTTTGGTGTCGACGTTGTTCAACAACAATACCGCCGTTTCAAGCGCGTAGCCCCAAAACGAAGGTGGAAGCTCAGTGAAGCTCATCATGGATCGAACCATGTCCAACAAGGTTCTATTACGATGCTCCGAAACACCATTCAGCTGTGGTGTCATAGGAGGAGTCCACTGAGAGAGAATCCCATTCTCTTTTAGATAGTCCAAAAACTCGGTACTCAAGTATTCTCTACCTCGATCGGATCGAAGTGCTTTAATACTTTTACCTAGCTTGTTTTCTACTTCAGCCTTGAATTCTTTGAACTTTTCAAATGCTTCAGACTTATATTTCATTAAATATAAATACCCATACCTTGAATAATCATCAGTAAAGGTAATGAAGTAGGTGTGGCCAAATTGAGTACCAATTCTAAATGGACCACAAACATCTGTATGGATCAAATCCAACAGATTTTGACTATGCTCAGGTTTCCCCTTGAATGAAGATTTAGTCATTTTTCCTTTCAGGCATGATTCACAAGTAGGTAGAGAGTTAATATCAGACATATCAAACATGCCCTCTCCCACTAGCTTGTTCATCCTCCTTGAGGAAATATGACCTAGCCTAGCATGCCAAAGGTTTGCCGGGTTTTGACTATCGATTTTCCTTTTGTTCGTTGTTACCGGTTTATCAACATAATTTATTGAAACGTGTTTTAATTTTAAGTTATATAGATTGTTTTTAAGTTGTCCATTTCCAATCAAACATTCATTCTTGTAAATATTGCAAATCTCATTCACAAAATTGCAAGAAAAACCATCTCTATCAAGCATAGAAATAGAAATAATGTTTTTAATCAAATCTGGAACAAATAAAACATCTCTCAAAAGTAACTTAAAATCGTTCTGCAATATTAAATAAACGTCTCCCACAGCTTTGGCTTCAACTCTGGAACCATTCCGAGCCTCAGCTGGGTCTCACCCATTCTAAGCTTGCGACTTCTTGTCATCACCTGCAAATCATTGCAAATGTGAGATCCACATCCGGTATCCAATATCCAAGAAGTAGTATTAAGTGAAACATTTATTTCAATATAAAACATACCCTTCGCAGTTCGCAACTGCTCTAGATATTCCTTGCAGTTACGTTTCCAATGACCGGGTTTCTTGCAGTGATGGCAAACATCCTTGGACTTTTCCATGTTTGAAGCCTTTGTCTTGTTCTTCTTCTCGGGTCCGGTTTTCTTGGTTGGGGCAGAACGTTTCTTACCCTTTGTACTTGGCCCCTTCTTAGCTGAAGAAGAGGAGCCCACCAAGAGAACTGGTTTATCCTTCTTTAAAGTGGCTTCATATGTTACAAACGTATTGACCATCTCTTCAAGGGAGGCCTCTATCTTGTTCATATTGAAATTCACCACAAAACCGTCAAACGAAGAAGGAAGAGAGAGAAGTAATAAGTCCACGTTGAGTTCATGCTCCAACACCAAATCAAGCGTTACCAACTTCTGAATGAGCCAAATCACTCGTACCCCATGATCACGGACCGAAGTCCCTTCACGCATGCGACACGTCATTAACTCTTTTACAGTAGCGAACCTTTCAGCTCTCGATTGAGCCCCAAAAATTTCCTTGAGTTGTACGTGAATGTCAGCAGCATTCACGGTATCCTCAAATCGCCTCTGGAGTTCATCAGACATCGAGGCTTGCATATAGCATTTGGCCTTGATATCATGGTCCCACCATGTATCAAGTTTGGCCAACTCTTCCGGACTTATGTCAGCTGGTGCTTCCTTCTGAGAAGATTTTTCTAACATGTAGAGCATCTTCTCCGAGGTCAAGACAATCTTCAACTTACGGAACCATTCCGTATAGTTTGCGCCAGTCAGTTTATTTTGTTCGAGAATAAAGAATAGTGGATTGCGCGAATTCATCTTAATGAAATACTGAAAAGAAACAGACAATAATCAGTGATTGTTTAATTAATTTACTAAGACATAAAATAGGCAAAATTTATTTTATGAATCTCACTCCCACTATTTTAACGATTTCACTACCCTCTAGTGAAAACGGGAAACTGTTTTCCTTAGTGGGAACATGGAGTCCAATTGACAAACTATGGTCCCGAATAATATCAGCCAATCATAATTTTCAAAAGGTAGAGCCCAATTGCTTCCAAAGCAACCTCCACGTTTTTACCTTATGTCCAATAAGGGCCCAATAATATGACGCCGTTTATTGTGACACGTCAAGATGACCCATCAATATTAAGTTGTGATGGACGGTCGCCATGTGGATCCCCCAATAATATGAGCCGATCCCATGGGAGTTCCACCCAACTTACAACATGTGTCGATCCAATGTACAGCTTTACGACGAACGGGCCCCCCCAATAATATGAGCCAGACCGTATCCGCGGGTAGCATCTCATACATTGATCGTTGATGGAAGGTAGGAACATTAAAACAATATTTAAATTTCCTTTTAATCTTGATATCAATTTTAAATCATATTTAAAATGAGGGATTTTAATTTTGAAAATTTGTCTCATCATTTAAAATTTGTATGCTTGCGGGATTCATACAATTTAGTCTAAAACATGCATACAACGATAATATCATATATTATATTTTAGGATGATCGATTCCATTACTAATCGACCCGTGGTTGCCAATCACGAGTCTAAGTCGAATCCTAGGTAATATGCAGGTATGCAATGCAATCCTATTACATTGAGCTTCTAATTTACATTTCTTCAGTCTTCATTGTCTGCTGGGCCCACCATTTCTTCAAATCTTTGTCTCCCACTAAGTCTAATGTATTTACAATAAATAACTATGACAAGTAGGGGATACATTTTAAGGGGTGGGAACGGGCCATAAACCAGGCCCACTTTTATTACATATGACAATTCATATTGGGCCATAAACCAGGCCCATTAATAAATCCAACAACAATGAAAACAAATGTAAATTCCCTAACATACACCTACAAAATTGGTCATGGCAATCGATCATCCTTATCCAATAATATTTAATTCAAAATTAATTTATTGGATAACATGCAATGGCAATTAAATTTAAAAAGGATAAAATCATATTCCATATATAAAATCTTATTTTACATACAAAATCATATTTTATCTTTTTATCAAATAAAATCATATTTTACATATAAAATCCAATTTTATACATAAATCATATTTTACTCAATATTTCCATAAGATCATATCTTATCATCAATTGTACCAAAAATAATTAATTTCATAAAATCTGATTTAACGGATAAAATCTATAAATTTTCCAAAAATTCAAATTTATCCAAAAATCAATTTTAAAATTTTCGAACTCGAACAATTCGATCCAACGCCTCGTGGACCAATCAAAAACAATTTTCGATCCGACCAAAAATAGAATTTTAACATATTAAAATTTTAATTAAAAAATAAAAATTAATTTTCCCGGGCCGCCCGGGACGATCCCGTGCAGCCCGCGCCCCAAAAGGGGCTCGGGCGGGGCAGCCCGTCGCTGCCCTGCGCAGCGCCCATCACTGCCCTGGGCAACGACAATCGCTGCCCCGGGTTTGCCCATTAATTTTTAAATTTTTTAAAATCTTTTGTTTCAAAAACCAAGGCTTAAATATTCTTGTACAATTGATTAATTTAATCGCTTGATCTGAGCAACCTGGCTTTGATACCACTGTTGGTAAACGGTGATCAGATCAATCAGAATTGATACCCGATGCAGCGGAAGTTTAAAAATTTTATATGGAACGATTCCATATCATGGGTATCAAAACTTTGCGAATAAATTGTGCGTGTAAAAATTAAATAACAATTAAATTTTTACCTTAAATCTCGAAACGAGATTATGGACACCAACAGATTACTCTGCTCTTGTTGTATATCCCAGGAACTGATGGACGAACAATTCTTCAATCAGGTCCACGAACAGAAGTTTAATCCCTCTGATAGATTGCACTAGAAAATCTATCAGAAGTTTCTACGAAGAGAATTAACGAATTTGATCCGTTAAACCAGACTACAAATTCAAAATTCACAGGCTGGAATTTTTCGAGCAGAGAGAGAGAGGGGGCGGCGGCCACTTTGATAAAAACAGCTAGGGTTTTCGAAAATTGTGACCTCTGTTGTCAAATTTCTGTATGCAATAACTTATTTATAATGTGGGCTACTAACAGCTTAGGGCCCATTAGTCATAAGTTCAAGCCTGACAAGCAAAGCCCGCATGTTCAGAAATTAATATAAAATTCATCGTGACTCAGATTGATAAACCAATTTCACCAATGTGCACATAAACCATTTCTGCATCTTTTAGAGTCAAGATAAATTTTCTGAATCCGAATTCAGTGATTTCCAAAAATGCCCATCACTATGTCATTTTAGGAAATCTTACTCTTCTACTCTGATATAAGAAGTCCCACTTCTTTATTCACTAAATTTAAGTCTTTAAATTTAATTATCTCAACGGGGATTAAAAATCCATTACTTGTGTGACCTTCAATGGTTTAGGGATACAGCTAGCCGTGGGCTCACAACTCCTTGTGACTCGGAACAACAATTTCCGACTTGCCCATCGAATCATGGTAAGAGCGCCTAGCAACATCGCCCCATGATTCCCTAGGTATCACTGATAGTGCCTGCAAGAACCAATAAATTTTGATTAGCGTGCAGTACGGTCCCTTCATCAATATATCCCGATCGAATCAACAACCATTGGTAAATCGAGAGTCGTTCGAGATTTGATAACTATGCAATACATCTTAAAGATCAAATAGTGACATCGCATGTGCTACTAAGAAACCATTTCTTAAAACACATCATGTACTCTGGCCAGAGATTCGTCACACTAATATCTCCTTAGATTGCATAGGATATCCACACTATCAAGTATGTGGTGAATCCTTGACAACAAAGCATCGACTCCTATATGTGTCGTAACTGTATCCAATCCCGACACCTGATGACCCCAATAGAGTCGGTAAATGAGTCAAAGCACAGTACTAGCATATAGAGTCTCAATGATGTTTCAAGTAGTAAGGACTAATGGTGTACAACCAAAACCGCGGACTTTATCCACTCGATAAGTGATAACCACTTGGAAAGTCCGGATAGGGTAGTTCGATCATTCATCGTATGAATATCCATTTGCATGCTTTGAACATCTCTATGTTCCATACCAATGAAACGTGGTACTCGGCATCGCAAATGCTAGTCTCAATCTCGAGCGATCCTTATCCTTATTAACGGACGGCTCAATCGACTAGGAACTGTTTAGAATATACAGTGACTATAAGATGTGTTTCATGATAGCCATCCCCATGTGCTACCACATCTTACATACACTATAGTATATTCAAGGTCTTCATCTGAACATCTTATAGTATGTCACAACATAATAATATGATAAAAGATAAAGTAAACGCCATTATAAAAGTGTAAATTATATTAAACAAAAGATTGTTTATACATAGAGTCATCAAAGCCCTTAGCCACAAGTTGGCTCACCGGGCACCCACTCTTTCAGTCAGTACTTACGTACCTCTAACACTGCTGGTCAAACCTAGCTCTGCTGATCTAGACTCCAAGCCTACTAGTTCAGTCTACTAGCTACTACAATGAAAATATCCATGCATCAACAATTAAGCTCTAAAAGCCTTAACTAAGCTATTGCATACTCCTAAATATTTTTAGGAAGCCAAATTGTACCTTCGTCCGTCGTCAGCCCGCTGGTGTAGAATCGCCTCAAAACTTAGGCACACCTCTGCTACGATGCCGGGATTGCTAGGCAACTTCCAGATTCCCAATAGGATGCCTAGAACTCCGTAGATCTAAGTAAGAAGGTTCGAAAACCAGAGGAAAGAAGGGAAAATCGGTGCACAGAATGAGGGCTCGGACCCCTTATTTATAGACGATGATTGGAACCTCCGAACCTAGTTCGTAACATCCGATCAGGATCGGAACTTCCGATCGCCCCTTCGGAGCTTCCGATCTCCCTATATTACATCAGCCATGATGTCACCTTGCTGACGTAACCGATGACGTATTCACTGAGTCAGATCGGAGCTTCCGATCTTGCCGACGGAGCTTCCGATCCTGGCACGGAGCTTCCGATCCACTTCGGATCGTCCGAACTCCTCATCGGACCGTCTGGTCCTGCTGAACCAATTCAACTAGTTCGAGTGCTCTGAATCCATTTGTGAAGTCCGTTATCCCAAAAGGAACTTACTTAATCATGTTTTACTTAATCTAAACATGATCACGTGATTAATTACTCATTTAATCACTAATTAGAAATGCGGGTTACTACATTCTCCCCCACTTAAGAAATTTCGTCCTCGAAATTTTAAGCCTTAGAGGAAAAACATAAATAGCTAACCAATGTTCTTTATTACAACTGAACAAGTATAAACTTGATACAAAGAAGTACAAAATCTCAAAATAACTCGGGGTGCTCGGCTAACATCCGACTCTCCAACTCCCAAGTAGCTTCCTCTGTACCTCTGCGTTGCCACTGTACCATCACCAACGGTATACGCTTGTTACGAAGTACCTTGTACTTCCTATCAAGAATCCGTAGGGGTTTCTCCACATACGATAGATCTCGATCCACTTTTACCTCGGTCGGATGCAAAATATGCGACTCGTCTGCCACATACTGTCTTAACAAGGATACGTGGAACACATCGTGGATCTCCGAAATATCGGGTGGCAAGGCTAGACGATAAGCAACATCCCCAACCTTCTCGAGAATCGCAAAAGGACCAATATATCTAGGTGACAACTTACCCTTGCGACCAAACCTCATCACCTTCCGAAAAGGTGACACACGCAAGAAAACATATTCCCCTACTTCAAAATGAAGTGGCCTGCGGTGAGTGTTCGCGTAGCTAGCCTGTCGATCCTGGGCTGCCTTAACCCTGCGTCGGATCAACTCTACTGCATCAATCATCTGCTTAATCATCTGAGGACCCTCAACCTGACGCTCGCCAACCTCGTCCCAAAACAAAGGTGTACGACAACGGCGTCCATAAAGAGCCTCAAATGATGCCATGTCAATGCTGCGATGGTAACTATTGTTGTAGGCGAACTCCACCAAGGGTAAATGGTCATGCCACACTGGACCAAAATCCATCATCGCCGCGCGAAGCATATCCTCTAGAGTGCGAATAGTACGCTCCGACTGTCCGTCCGTCTCTGGATGATAAGCCGTACTTAAGCTCAAAGTAGTACCAAGGGCTCGCTGGAAACTACCCCAAAATCTCGAGGTGAATCTCGGATCTCTATCGCTGACAATGCTCAACGGAATCCCATGCAATCGCACAATCTTTCGCACATACAATTGTGCCATCCTATCAAAGGTGTAATCGCGGTTATAGGGAAGAAAATGCGCTGACTTCGACAACCGATCCACGACAACCCAAATAGCATCACAATTTCTGGAAGACATAGGCAAGTGGGTGACAAAGTCCATCGTCACATGCTCCCACTTCCATTCAAGAATTTCTAAGCTGTTAAGTAACCCTCCGGGTCGTCTAAACTCTGCCTTGACTTGTTGACACACAAGGCATCGGGACACAAACTGATAAACGCTGCGCTTCATCCCTTTCCACCAAAATCGAGTGCGAAGATCCTTATACATCTTCATGCTGCCTGGATGTACAGAAAATCGACTGCGGTGAGCTTGCGATAAGATCTCATCCCTCAAAGTAGAATCTTCGGGTACCACAACTCGACCAGAAAGACACAACAGACCGTTTCCTTGCAGATGAAAACCAGACGTATTACTACCCTCAGCCAAATGGGCCAACTTCTGAGTCTTTAGATCAGAATTTTGAGCTTCCCGGATTCGTCTGTATAGCGCTGGCTCTGCAAGCACAGAAGAGACACGAATCCCTTGTTGTTATTTCTTATGACGGAACATGAATCCTAAAGAACAACACTCCTCCACTGCCTTCGAAACCGAACTGGTACGAATAGAACTCATATAAACTTTGCGACTAAGTGCATCAGCAACAGGATTTGAAGAACCTGGATGGTACTTGATCTCACAATCGTAGTCCTTCAACAGATCCATCCAACGATGCTGCCGCATGTTCAACTCATCTTGAGTGAACAGATACTTCAAACTCTTATGATCGGTGAAGATCTCTAATCGTTCTCCGTACAAATAATGACGCCATATCTTAAGAGCAAAGACAATGGCTGCAAGTTCTAAATCATGTACGGGATAGTTCTCCTCGTGAGTCTTCAACTGTCTGGAGGCATATGCAATCACGTGGCCATTCTGAGTCAACACACACCCCAAACCCTGCAGAGAAGCATCAGTGAAGACTACAAAACCACCCGATCCAGACGGTAAGGCAAAAACTGGAGCTGTCGTCAGACGACGTCTCAACTCACAAAAACTATCTTCACAAGCATCAGACCAAACGAAAGAAACGTCTTTCTTCGTCAACTGAGTCAAAGGCTTAGCTATCTGAGAGAAATTCTCCACAAAACGACGATAGTATCCTGCTAAACCAAGGAAACTACGAATCTCAAAAGCTGTAGTCGGACGCGACCAATTCAAAATAGCCTCTGTCTTACTAGGATCCACAGATACGCCCTCCTGAGAAATGACATGACCAAGGAACACAACTCGGTCAATCCAGAAGTCACACTTACTCAGCTTCGCGTACAGCTGTCTCTCCCTCAAGACCTGCAGTACAGTATAGATATGGTAGGCATGCTCATCCATGCTGTGAGAATATACCAAAATTTCATCGATGAAAATCACCACGAACTTGCCCAGAAAGTCGCAAAAAACTCGGTTCATCAGATCCATAAAAACAGCTGGAGCATTCGTCAAACCAAACGGCATCACTAGAAACTCATAGTGCCCATACCGCGTATGAAATGATGTCTTTGGAACATCCTCCTGTCGAACTCGCAATTGATGATACCCAGACCGAAGATCAATCTTCGAATAGACAGAAGTACCCTGCAACTGATCAAAGAGATCATCTATCTGCGGAAGAGGATACTTATTCTTCACTGTCACCCGATTCAACTGACGGTAGTCAATACACAACCTCATCGAACCATCCTTCTTCTTGAAAAACAGTACTGGGGCTCCCCATGGCAAAACACTAGGTCGAATATAACCCTTATCAAGAAGATCTTGCAATTGCTTCTGCAGCTCTTTCATTTCTGATGGTGCCAATCGGTAAGGAGTTCTGGAAATCGGTGTAGTTCCTGGCACTAACTCAATGCCAAACTCAATCTCCCTTACTGGGGGAAAACCTGGAATCTCCTCCAGAAACACATCTGGAAAGTCACGAACCACTGGTATCTCTTGGATATCTGGCTCTCCTAAGGATGCATCAATGGCGTAGATAAGGTAGCCTTCCCCGCCAGACTCTAATGCACGCCGGGCTTTCAAAGCTGAAACCACTGGCATCGGGGGTCGCGCTCCCTCACCATAGAAATACCATGACTCGTCATCCTCTGGACGAAACTGAACAAACCTCTGATAGCAATCCACTAATGCTCGGTAGGTAGTCAATAGATCTAACCCAATGATGCAATCGAAATCCTCCATCGCTAGAATCATTAGGTTCGCACTAAGCTGATGTCTCTCGAAATCCAAAACACAACCCACAACTAGACTCTTGGCTAAAACCTCGCTCCCCATAGGAGTAGAAACCACTAATAACACGTCTAGAGGAATATATGACAACTTATACTTCTTAGCAAAACGTGCTGAGATAAAAGTATACGATGCACCGGTATCAATTAAAACATATGCAGGAAAACCACATAAACTACAGATACCTGCAATCATCCGATCGCTGTCAGCCTCTGCCTGCTCCTGTTAAGCGCAAAGAACTGACCTTGGGCACATGGCCTCAAAGAAGAATGACCCCGAGAAAGTGTCTGAGTAGGCTGTCTCTGAGACTGCTGCGGATGCTGGCGCTGCTACGAATACTGCTGCTGGAAAGGTGGCTGCTGGTACTGAGGTGGCTGAACAGATGCCTGAGAACCTCCAGAACCACTCGCTGCCCCAATCAGCATAGGACAATCTCTCTTCATGTGACCCTCCTGGCCACTGTAAACATGCAGTGGTCGATCGACCACACTGCCCTGGCGGATGTCTGCGTCGGCACTGACGGCAACGGTTCGGCCTTTGGCCACCAAAGTTATGCACTCCACCAGATCCAGAGGAAGAATAAGAAGTACCTCCTGACTTCTTGAAGGATTGTCCTTTCGGACCCAAAGGACTAGAGCTCGCTGGCCTGGATGAAGAATAAAGTCCCCTGTTTTTCCGAATACTGTCCTCGTCCTGGCGACAACGGTCCACCAAATCCTCGTAAGTCCCATCGCCGCCCACAAAAACCATACGATGAATGTCAGGATTCAAACCCTGAAGGAAATGATCAAATTTCTCCATAGAACTATCGGAAATATGAGGACAAAAAGGCAGCAGATCAAAGAGTTTCTGCTGGTACTCCTCGATTGTCATCGTCCCCTGCCGCAAACTCAACAACTTACTGGCTTTCGCTTGACGAAGAGCTGGAGGAAAATAAAATCTCTGATAAGCAGTACGGAACTCAACCCAAGTAGCTACACCTCTGGCTGCTATGAACGGTGTGGAAGTAGATCTCCACCACTTCCTCGCTCTGCCCTCAAGCATAAAGGGCAAGAATCTCCATCCTATCCTCAGCCATGCAACGGAACTCCTAGAAGCACTGCTCCATCCTCTCCATCCAATCCTCCGCCTCTTCAGCTGTCTCCCCACCCGTCAAAGGCTTCGGGCTAACTTCCTTAAACCTACGCATGCTGACTCGCCTGCGCTCCTCGGGCTGTCCCCGACGTCTACGATCATCTGGATCGCCCCAACGACCGCCGTCTACGCTACCGTGACTTTCTTTGTAATCTGCCATCTGTTATATAAGAACAGATAATTACTTAATCCGCTTTACGATATTCCCAGTGCAATGCGTCGCTCGGATACCAAAATGTAGGGACCCAACCCGGATCCACTATCTAATCAGAGTTATAGAAAAGCGCACGCAATAAAAGCTTTAAGCGTAAAGTGCGGATAATTAAAATACAACAAATCCAATCGGCAGAATACAACCGACGCTATCACAAGTGTATAAATACTGTTATACAACCAAATCAAAGGTTCAGGATAAATAAATCCCTACCCTCTACAACCTTGGACTCTCCGAAACTCAATCCTGCTGGGAGCCGCCTGAACCGTCCAGCCTCAAACCTGCCCCGCCACAAGGTGCACAATACCCAAACACAGGGGCGTGAGCTAGAACGCTCAATACAAAGCAATGATATAATTACAAATATTCGCACACAGATGATTTAAAACTCAAGTGAAAACTCTTGCTCATGGCGCCGAGAATATACAGTACCGGCTAGAGAGCTACTCCGCGGGGTACTCATATATTCCATATCAGGGTTGAGCCAACCCCATCCTGACCCGAATCCAAAACAGGATACAAGCCACATATGGAAACTGTCATACCTGACTCGAGTCAAGAATGAGATCATCATTCCCTATGGAGACTGTCAATGACTCACATCTCTCCGGATGCAGTCACACGTAAAATCATGTATGTGCTAAGGCGGTAAAACATGCTAAAACATGATAAAACATATAGCAAATACTCATGCAACATATAAGCAAATATATCATGCCGGCTATCTCGGTCAGTACTTACGTACCTCTAACACTGCTGGTCAAACCTAGCTCTGCTGGTCTAGACTCCAAGCCTACTAGTCCAGTCTACTAGCTACTACAATGCAAATATCCATGCATCAACAATTAAGCTCTAAAAGCCTTAACTAAGCTATTGCATACTCCTAAATATTTTTAGGAAGCCAAATTGTACCTTCGTCCGTCGTCAGCCCGCTGGTGTAGAATCGCCTCAAAACTTAGGCACACCTCCGCTACGATGCCGGGATTGCTTGCAACTTCCGGATTCCCAATAGGATGCCTAGAACTCCGTAGATCTAAGTAAGAAGGTTCGAAAACCAGAGGAAAGAAGGGAAAATCGGTGCACGGAATGAGGACTCGGACCCCTTATTTATAGACGACGATCGGAACCTCCAAACCTAGTTCGGAACATCCGATCACGATCGGAACTTCCGATCGCCCCTTCGGAGCTTCCGATCGCCCTATATTACGTCAGCCATGACGTCACCTTGCTGACGTAACCGATGACGTATTCACTGAGTCAGATCAGAGCTTCCGATCTTGCCGACGGAGCTTCCGATCCTCGCATGGAGCTTCCGATCCACTTCGGATCGTCCGAACTCCTCATCGGACCGTCTGGTCCTGCTGAACCAATTCAACTAGTTCGAGTGCTCTGAATCCATTTCTGAAGTCTGTTATCCCAACAGGAACTTAATTAATCATGTTTTACTTAATCTAAACATGATCACGTTATTAATTACTCATTTAATCACTAATTAGAAATGCGGGTTACTACAGTACTAAGGATCAAAAATTGGAAGTTCTAGAATTTTTTCTAGAGGATCGAGCACGTTTTTGGTGGGATGACAAAGCTGCTCAGGCACGTACTGAGAGAGGACAGGTGACTTGGGAGGATTTCTGTCGGGAGTTTCAAAAACTGTATTTTCCTCCGGCTGTTCGCCAAGCACGATCGATGGATTTGCTTACTTTGAGGCAAGGATCAATGACTATTGATCAGTATCAGCAACGATTTCTTGATCTGCTACCTTTCAGTCCTCATATCAATGAGAGTGATGCATCGAAGTATGATATCTTTCTACAAGGTATGAACCAAGATATCTACTGTCAGGTTGTCGTCTGTAATGACCCGGTATCTTTTGAGACTTTGGTGAACCGTTGCCGTCTTGTGGAGACTAGCAACAGGCGTGCACAACTGATGATGCCAGCACAGCCTAGTGGATCTTTTGAGCCTCGAGCTCAATCTGTTGTGGAATCTGTACCTACGTCTTCTTCTACTCCTATTACTTCTTCTGGATCTCGTGTTTCACGAGGTATGTTCCGTTTTGGGAAGAAGAAGAAGAAGGAGGAATTTTGTAGCCATTGTGGAGGGAAGCATCCTGCAGCTTCATGTCGGAGAGCTACTGGTGCTTGTTATATTTGCGGTCAGCAGGGACATCTGCGGAAAGATTGTCCTCAGCGCATGGGTTCTGCTAGTGGATCGGGATCACAGGTTGGATCTCAGGCTTCTATTGTTCCACGTCAGCAGCCAGCACCACAGAGTTCTTCTGGTTATCGTCCCCGAACTCAAGGACAGTTGTTTGCTCTGTCTCAGGAGCAGGCTATTGAGGGAAGCGATCGCATGTTGGCAGGTACCTTTCTGTTATGTGGTATTCCTGCACTTGTATTATTTGATACTGGAGCATCGCATTCCTTTATTTCTAGTCGCTTTGTTAAGAGACATAGATTACCTTATGTATCATTAGATATGGATTTAGTTGTATCTACTCCGTTGGAGCAGGAGGTAGTAACTAAGCGTCTAGTGATGGGTTGTCTTCTGGAGTTTGAGGGTAATGTGTTAGCGGCTAATTTGATGATATTAGCGATGGCAGATTTTGACTGTATCTTGGGAATAGATATGCTGACTTTTGTATCACGCTACTGTGGATTGTTATCAGCGTCTGGTACAGTTTCATCCGGATGAGGGTGATAGCTGGTATTTTTATGGTGAGGGTGCGCGACCTCCGATGCCACTTGTTTCGGCTCTGAAGGCATGTCATGTCTTGGAGTCAGGTGGGTAGGGCTACCTCATCTATGCAGTTGATATGTCCACGAGTAGTACGGGTATTGATCAGTTACCGGTTGTCAGCGAGTTTCCTGATGTATTCCCTGATGAGATTCCTGGTTTTCCTCCGGTTCGAGAGGTTGAATTTGGTATTGATCCAGGAACTACGCCTATATCCCGAGCACCTTATCGTCTGGCACCGTCAGAGATGAGGGAATTGAAACAGCAGTTACAGGATCTGCTTGATAAGGGATATATTTGTCCGAGTGTTTCTCCGTGGGGAGCACCTGTTTTATTTGTCAAGAAAAAGGATGGATCGATGCGATTGTGTATTGATTACAGGCAGTTGAATCGTGTCACCATCAAGAATAAGTATCCTTTACCACGGATTGATGATCTGTTCGACCAATTACAGGGTACTTCTGTTTACTCGAAGATAGATCTGAGATCTGGATACCATCAGATGCGGGTACGAGACTCAGATATTTCTACGACTGCTTTCAGGACCAGATACGGGCATTATGAATTTCTGGTGATGCCATTCGGTTTGACGAATGCACCGGCAGTCTTCATGAATCTGATGAATCAGATATTTCGAGAATATCTGGATAGATTTTTCATCGTCTTCATTGATGATATTCTTGTCTATTCTCATGACAAGGATGAGCATGCGCAGCATCTAAGGATTATTTTATAGACGTTACGAGATAAACAGCTGTATGCGAAATTGAGCAAGTGTGAATTCTGGCTTGATCGGGTGGTGTTTCTCGGTCATGTGATTTCTAATGAAGGGATATCTGTTGATCCTAGTAAGATAGAGGCAGTGCTGAACTGGTCTCATCCGACGACGGTTGCTGAGATTCGTAGTTTCTTGGGTCTAGCTGGATATTACCGTCGGTTCATCGAGAATTTTGCATAGTTGGCCAGACCTTTGACACAGCTTACACGGAAAGATGTTGCCTTCATATGGTCCTCGGATTGTGAGGAGTCATTTCACGAGCTGCGTAGACGTCTTACTACTGCACCTGTGCTAGCTCTACCTTCTGGATCAGGAGGTTATGTTGTTTATACTGATGCCTCTGGTCAGGGGTTAGGATGTGTTTTGACACAGCATGGACATGTTATTGCCTATGCTTCTCGACAGTTGAAGACACATGAGAGTAATTATCCAGTACATGATCTCGAGTTAGCCACCATTGTATTTGCGCTCAAGATTTGGAGACATTATCTTTATGGCGAAAAATTTGAGATATTCACGGATCATAAAAGTTTGAAGTATTTATTCACTCAGGCGGAGTTGAATATGCGACAGAGACGCTGGATGGATCTTCTGAAGGATTATGATTGTGAAATCAAATATCATCCAGGTTCTGTTAATCTTACTGCTGATGCCTTGAGTCGGCAGGTGAGACTTTCTGCACTTCAGACTAGTGAAGTATCTCATATGATTCAAGAGTGCTGTTCATTGAGTTTTACGCTCAAGCACAAGGGAGAAATGGGATTCGATTGTATACTATTCTATCTGAGCCAGCATTGTATTCTCGGATCAGAGATGCTCAGATATCTGATGTTAAGACTCAGCGTTTGGCACGTCTAGCCAATGGAGTTAATACATCTGGATTCCATTTTCAGGCAGATGGTTTATTGTGCCTATCTAATCGAGTTGTTGTAGCTAATGATGCGGAGCTCAGGAATAATATTCTTTCTCAAGCTCACAGGAGTCGCTTATCAGTTCATCCTGGTAGCATGAAAATGTATAAGGACTTGCGAACTAGATTCTGGTGGAAAGGGATGAAGCGAAGTGTGTATCAGTTTGTTTCTAGATGTTTGTTTGTCAACAGGTCAAGGCTGAACATCGACGACCAGGTGGATTACTGTAGAATCTTGAGATTCCCGAATGGAAGTGGGAGCACATGACTATGGACTTTGTTACCCACTTACCTATGACTACACATCAGTGTGACGCTATCTAGGTTGTCGTTGACCGTTTGACAAAATCAGCACACTTTATTCCTTACAACCGGGAGTATTCTTATGATTGCATGGCACTTTTATATATCCAGGAGATAGTGCGATTACATGGGATTCCAGTGAGCATAGTCAGTGATAGAGACCCGCGATTTACCTCCCGTTTTTGGAGTAGTTTTCAGGAGGCGTTGGGTACCACTCTAAGTTTGAGCACTGCATATCATCCAGAAACTGACGGGCAGTCAGAGCGGACGATTCGTACGCTGGAGGATATGCTACGTTCTTTTGTCATGGATTTTGGCTTATCTTGGCATGATCAGTTACCTTTGATCGAATTTTCCTATAATAACAGTTATCATCGTAGTATTGATATGACATCTTTCGAGGCATTGTACGGTCGACGGTGTCGTACTCCGTTATTCTGGGATGAAGTCGGGGAACGACAAGTCGAGGGTCCTGAATTGGTGCAGCAGATTGTAGACAAGGTTGATTTGATCAAGCATAGGATCAAAGTTGCACAAGATAGACAAGCCAGTTATGCTAATATTCGCCGAAGGCCACTTCAGTTTGAGCCTGGTGAATATGTGTTCCTTCGAGTATCACCTTTCAGGAAGGTGATGAGATTCGGCGTGAAAGGCAAGTTGTCTTCTCGTTTCATTGGGCCTTTCCAGATACTGGAGAAGATTGGAGATGTTGCATATCGTTTGGCTTTACCACCAAATCTTTCCAGTATACATAATGTTTTTCATGTGTCGTTACTTTGACAGTATATAGCTGATGAATCTCATGTGATTCAGTCCACTGATATTCAGCTAGAGCCAGATCTGTCTTTTGTTGAACGACCAATCTGTATTCTAGACAGGAAGGAAAAAGTTCTTCGGAATAAGACTATACAACTTGTGATGGTACAGTGGCAGCGCCGAGGCGTTGAAGAAGCAACTTGGGAAACTTAAAGTCGTATGCAAGCGGAATATCCTGAGTTGTTTACTTTGTACTTTTGATTTACCATGTAAGATGTAATTACAGTTGTTGTAATAAAACATGATTTGAATGTTTCATATTGTTATCTTGATTTTGTCTTTAGATGTTATTTTGCGGACGAAATATCTAAAGGTGGAAAGAATGTAGTAACCCAGAACTCATTTTAAGATAATAATATGTTAAACATGATTAAGGGTTGGTAATTAACCAATTCCGGGATTTAATCGGACTTCAGAAACAAGAAACGAAATTTCATTATCTGAGCCAGTTCGGACGATCCGAAGAGGACTTCGGACGGCCCGAACTTGATCACCGGGGGCTCCAAAGGTGAGCTTGTTGAATTCGGAGTTAAGGCACGTTTGGACGATCCGAAGAGGACTTCGGACGGCCCGAACTCCCTTGTGCCAAGCAAGCAGGATTACTCAGCAAGGTGTTTTGACAAGTGTCGGATTTAGGTCACTTCGGACGACCCGAAGAGACGTTCGGACGGTCCGAACTCGACGTGTCTCGCATGCAGACAGTGAGTTGGAACGGACGATCCGAACTCAGCTTCGGAGGATTCGAACTCGTCCAGAAATTTTCCTATGAATAGGGCTCGTTCGATTTCATTTTTAAATACGAATTCCCGAGATTCTTTCTTCAGTTATATAGTGTGAGATATACACTTGAGGGCCCTATCGGTTATAATAGAGGTTCTGGAATAACCAAGGAGTGGTTATAGTTATCCGGGACTAACAACTTCAAAGGGCTATCGAAGGATGAATGTATGGTCCGGGAATCTATTTAAGTTTTGGGAGTACTTATTAGCTTAGTTAAGGCTTATAGAATTTATGTAGTGATACGGTGAACTTTTGAATATAGGCTTGAAACCTAGGATTCTACTATACTTGAACTAGCCTAGAGGTAGGTACACATTGACTGAGATTGCCAGCGAGTATACATGTTTATATGTTTCATTTATTTGGCATTATTATATGGCATGATGTATGATTTATCGCTTTCTATACTCATATGTCATGTGCATATACACGTTGAGCCTATATCTTGTTATACCTGACTATAGAGCTGCTCAGCTCTATATTCGATAGTCTGTCACTGAGAGTACCGCGACGGCGGGGGCATTTATGTCTGTCTACTCTGGTGTACTAGAAGAGTGTGGTTGCACCCAGAGGTTGATCCGTGCGGTGGCAGCACTCATGTGGCGCCGGTTCTGAGCATGATTTTTCAGATGACCCTGTACCAGTCATCATGTTGCATGCATTATATACATATGTTTACTCATGTCTATGTACTGGGCATTAGCGCTCACGTCCTAGTTGTTATCTTGGACACCCTATTCCATGGGGCAGGTCGCAGGATGGACGGGGCTGGTAATTCAAGGCAGGACTAGGGAGCAGGAGCCTTGAGGATTTTATAATACAGCAAGATTCGATATAGCTGTATAATGTTTACTGCTTAAGTTTTCGATTTGATTGTATCACTACAGATTTAGGCCTGGATTTTATTACTAAGCTGATATGTAATTTATGGTTTTATTTCCGCATGTTTTACTCTGTTAAGTTATTTTGCTGTATTAAGTTTAATGCATGCTATTAGTTGCCAGTTAGTAGGTGATACCATGCAGGGTCACTACAGAACCAAGCGCTTAGGGGTGGCGCGAGCGCTCCTCCTATCGCGCGGGCGCGCTGCCCCTTCGACCTGCACTAATAAACACTCCCAAAAAGCAAAACTAAAGCTCGGGAAAGTGCAAAATCATAAACCAACATAATCATAAACATGCATTGATATACCAAACTTTCAAAATACAATACATGAAGTTCTAGAGTTGTACAATAATCAATCTAGTAGAACATGCATCACTTCTAAGTTCTACAATCAAAATGCAACAAGTAAAACCGAGTTCGAATACAAAGTTCGACTTCCAAAATCAAGTCCTCACTTCTATCATTCCCAACTCGATCTAGTCATGCGATCTCTGTCTTGATCTTGTCCCACCTGTTGCCAAGCACACATACAAAGACAAGGCAACAGCCAGATAATCTGGTGAGAATAACATTCCCAGTAAAAGAGACTAGCATGCAATATCAGATAGGCATCTCAAACGAAATACATCCATTTCCAGATATTCAAATATAAACCATGAAATTCCAAGAGAAATCAAAATGAAATGCATCTCTTTAAAATCCGGGATTATCAAGTCTAGATAATCAAAAGAGTTGCTACTCTGCTTTTGGGATCCGGAGGATGAGATCACGTAAACAACTCACCGATTCTCCCGATCGAGGTGGTGCTATGTATCTCCATCCTCTAGACTTTGGTGCGACTATAAGGAGTATGCTGACACTAGGCGAACCTCTATGCCTAGGTCACTCGCTTAAATCAAGGATTTTGGCACAAGAAGAATGCAATGCAAATCATAACTCATTCAATAAATTCAAGTAATTCAATTAACATGCAAGTATGTGATTTCTTCGGAACACTCGAATCAAGTTGGATTCGAGTTACTCGTTCCATTCCAGTCTAAGTCATCTTATACCTCTTCGTCGTTTCACTATCTTCAATCTGTAAAACAACAAGTATCAATTCAAAAACTCATTCAAGATTCAATCAAACTTCCTAGTCGATAATAAGAGAATCGACACTATACTGGCTACAATCTCTAAAACGATACAACTCCTACAACCTCGCAACTCAACGGCATTCAAACGAATTATAGAATGAAGCTCTCACTGCCGTGATCGCTAATCTGCCTTCAAAAATAAATTCTAACGGACGGATCGACACAACCGGGAAATTTCAAAGCTTGAAACTCATGCTTGGAGTTCTTCAATGGAGGGAGAGGCGTGGAGGAGAAGAATGGGGGAGGAAGAAGAGTCAAAGCTCTCTTAAATATCTAACAAATCCCATTTTTATACTTTAGTCCCTGAAATTTCCAAAATTTGAAAAATAGACCCTGATCAAAATCAAGTCGGCTCTTGAACTCTGTAATATCCGATTATCTCAAATAAGCTCAATTAAGATAAATTTGGGGCGTTACAATTCTCCCCCTCTATGAACAGATTTCATCCCCAAAATCAAACACGGTTCCAACATGAACTCTGCCTCTAAAGTTTGACTCATCTGATCTGGTTGTCCGTCGTTCTGAGGATATTGAACTTAAATAAGTTGTAATCAAAACAACAAAAGTCTCTTTGAAGTCTTTGCCGAAAGAACGAGTGCAACAAGGATCTCTATCTAAACTGACGGACTTTGGCAAAACAAGACATCTGATGACCTCCGGCAAAATATCAATCCTCTGATCCAGACTAAAAGTCATTCTGTATGGAATACGGTAGCAGATTTCATCAATCAGACAATCATAAACAGATAGTAGATAAAATAAGATCAAATCCTACGGCTCAAGACATCAGCTGTTGCATTAAATTCTTCAGATAAAGATTCGCAGTCCGAAATCTCATACAATCTAATCCTCTTCTCTGCCTCCAAATCAGTTCCGTCTGCGAAAATAAATACTCCAACTCTTAAGATTAGAAAAGATCACGGAAATCTCCTCATAAGACAATAGGTAACAGATCTACTAATCAATAAGATCGCTGAGAGCTCAAAGTCCAGATTCAGACATTGAGTCTCGAGCGTCTTCAGCTGTCTCGATGTCTAGACTAGAGCGTGATTCCTCTGAATAAGAATACATCCCAAAATCTCGATAAGAAGAATTCCAAGTACTGAAAGATCATCAGTATCGAAAATCAGTATACCGGAGCGCTGATCAACAGAAATCCATCACCAGATCATAAAATCGAGGAAGGAAACTTGATCCAAATAGAATTCAGACATCGAAGAATAGCATACGACTGCTCGGCACCAAAATCTGCTATACGATTCTCCAAAAGCTCTGAATGATCAGTACAATTCTTATTCCAAAAAGATAAAAAATCATCGATAAGAATTCCTAGTCCCAACTAATTCTTCTTTCATGTCATTATCGGGTGCAGCATGAGCCTGATCCTCGGCTAGAGCAAAAATTTGTGTCTGCTGTCTCGGAGGCTGGTTCGCATACTGATTACCTTCCTGTCTATTCTGCTGCTGAGGTTGGAAAGAGTGGACAGTAGATGCTTGCCTCTGAGGCTGAGCAGACTATCTAGAAGAACTTCCACTCTATGCTTGCTTAGGGACACGCTGAGGACACGCTCTGGAAAAGTGCCCCGCCTGTTTACAGATATAACAGCTTCCAAAAATACCTCTACACTGATCAATGGAGTGACGACCTCCGCAATTGGCACAAGACATGCCTGACTGACCCAAACTCTGTCCCGATCTATACTGCCTTGAGCCACTAGAGCTCGAAGAACTGGTTCCGTGCTTCTTAAAATGCTTCCCCTTCGAAAGATAGTAATCCTTCTTATTACCTCCAATGATTCCACCCTCAGATCTCGGTGGTTGATTCTGAAACTGAAAAGATTGATTCTGGTATTGGGACGATTGGTTCTGGTATTGAGAAGGTTGTGCCTGGAACTGTCCCTGCTGCTGCTGAGGCACAAACTGACTTCCTCTCTGCCTCCACAAACCTGCTTCAGCTCCTTCTGCATGATTCATAGCATCCGCAAAATTATCAGGCCTAGCAGTGTTTACCAACGTGAAGGTATCAGGGTTTAGACCATTAATGAACTGATCAGCTTTGTCTTCTTCATTGTCGGCAATGTGCGGTGCAAAATGCAACAAGCTATCAAACTTGGCTACGTACTCCTCAATGTTCAAATTCCCTTGCCTCAGATTGGAAAACTCGGCTCCCTTGTCCTTTCGGTACGAAACAGGGAAAAACCGCTTATAAAATTCAGATTTGAAAAGAGTCCAATTAACAACTGTACCTCAGTTCTCCATGGATCTCTTTGTCGTGATCCACCAGTTCTTTGCAACACCACGAAGCTGATGAATGACTAACCTGGTTCATTCTTCACTTTTTGAATCAACAACTGCCCAAGAAATGGGATATTGGTGGTGGTTTTCATCTTGTGCAGTTGCTATAAGCATAACACCTTTATATCTACCTTTGAAATATGTGCCATCGATTGATATGACCTTTCTCATGTATTTAAATCCATCAACACATATCTGGTATGCCAGGAACATGTATTTAAAGTTGTCATCCGGGTTTACCTTCAAATATGTTGTTGACCCGGGATTTACTTGCTTGAGCATATACAAGTATGCAGGGAGTAACCTAAAACTTTCAACAGGATCTCCTCTCAACTGATTTATAGCAAGTTGTTTCCCCTTCCACGCTTTGAAGTAGCTAATCATTTCACCATTATTTTGCATCATTGTTCTTATTGCTTTTAAAGAAGGCATTTTTTGTTGCCCTCTAAAATTTTCTACTAATGTATCTGCTACTATAACTGCACTCGCTTGCCGGTGTCTCCTCCTCCTGTTAGCCAAGTCACAAGTATGCTTATTGAAATAAGTCCGAATTGAAAAACGTGATGACTCCTCATTATTTCTCGCTACACGAACTTTCGAACTGCAAGTATCATCTACACATCTTACCCAATAAAGAGTTTTTGTGGATCTTACAACTCTCATCTCCAATGAAGGTTTCATGGCTATATTATGCAATTCTCTTTGAACATCTTTTTTGTTGTTGAACTCTTTTCCAACTAAAAATTTAGATCCATCCGTAAAACTAAATACCTGCTCATTACTAGAACCAGACAAAAAATAATTATGGTCATCACCGGCTACTAATTCACACTGATGGATCTCAAGTTCAGCACTTTGTGTGACACTAGAATTCACATTCTTAATTATATTTTCTCCAACGTCGTGTTCTTAATTCCCATTTTTCACATGCTCGTTTCTAGATGGTATCTCATCACCATTACTTAATATAAAGACACCCTCAAAATGTTCATTTGGATAAATATCAGCATTAGCATAATCATTATGTTCATCACAAAAATTTCCATCACAATGATCACCTCCATGTAGTTTATAACCACCACAGTCATTACAATCAAGCAAATCATTTGTAGAATCGACATTAGTGTCACAATTAATTAGAATTTTTGTTCGCTATTTTCACGTGAAGCAAAGGCCTATGATGTGCATCACCAAATAATAGATATGTCGGTAGACACTTATCACCACTGAAATATATAGGACCAAAAATATCATCACCAACATGTGTCAAGTAACTGAATATCTGTTGTGAAAAATACTCGCAAGCGTACGAGTGTCAAGTTTTAATATAGAGTGAGTAGAGTATCATTCCCACGAGGATTGAAAATTTATATTCACACCAAGTCCTGTAATTAGAATAATATCAACTTTGTTTAGAAAATCAAAGTTTTAAATTTCAATAAACTAAAATAAAATAAAGAATCTAGAATTTTAAGGATGGCTTTGTGTACACGATCTGAGACGGGTTCTAGATACAAGATATCACTCGATTTTTATTCATGCAAATCATATCAATTGATTATATCATCTATTCCAATTTATAGGCCAAGAATCCTTAATTGTTATTTACTGCCTCTCCCGAGTGCCGAGTAAATGTTATTATTCTAATGATAATTTTGATATCCCTATCAGAAATCAAACAACAAAACAATTTAATCATGTTCTATGGTTCTCATTCAATGACCTCAAAGGAACTTGTAAGTGTCTCGACCTCTACAAAAATCCTAGGTTGGGTTTTCTTATGATCCTATTCAAAATCTCCTCTCCCGAGTGCCAGATTTCAAATAAATATAACAATTCAATTAGTGATCAAGTAATTGAAAGACAATCAAATCAAGAATACACAAATAAATTGTTAAGAACAAATAATATTAGGCAAAATAATAGTCAAAACATGAAACTCCAATCAAGATCCATCAATCTCTAGAAACAACTAATAAGTTTATAATGAAATAATCAAACACATAGACATATTCAAAAATCTCATCATAAATCAAGGTAGATAATAAAAATCACGGAGTAGAGTTGATTCTCCATCCCCAGATGAATTTCCTCTGTATGGTGATTCGATTATCCCCTGTCTTTCGCTCCCACATCTCAAATTTGTGTCCAAGCCTACTTGAATGCGTAGTTGTGTTGTTCTATTGTTTGGGTGCCGCTTCTTCTCCTCTCAAGTCTCTCAAAATTGTGCGTCTTTTGTGAGGCTCCTCTTGTGCGGCTCCTCTTGCCTAATTGTGCCTAAATATATCCTTTTATATGCCCCTAAAATCGTCCAAAAAATTCCCAAAGAAAACCCAAAGTTTCCTTCCAAAAAAATCACAAAATCTGACTTCGCGACGGCACGCCCGCGCATGGCTCTCGGGTCTGAAATTCTGCATCGCGTGACAATTGTCAAAAAATCATATCTCACAATCTAACCGTTGGATCAAGCTTAAATTTTGACAGTAGTTTCAAAACATCTCAAAATTTATTCTGAACAGTGGAGATTAGATTTTGGGGAAACAATAATTTCCAGTAATTTTATGAAGTTGATACTCCATAATGCATCCTTCCGCTTCTTCTTGCTACTTTTGCACCAATCCTTGCAACTCACAAAAACAACAACAAATATTCATAATACCCACTCAATACATCACAAAAGTCAAGTCAAATCATATATAAATTAAGTGCATAAATTGCACTTATCAAATTCTCCCAAACTTATACTTTTGCTAGTCCCGAGCAAAACAATAATTAGTAATATAATCGGCCTCCAAATTTTTACATTTCAAGATTCAATACACATGTCAGCTAATTTTCTCAAGAGTTCTCGTGTGTGTGTGATTCACCAATCTTGTCTATCCTCCTTGCATTCGATACACTAGTGCAAAAAGTTTGTTTCATATAATCAACAACTCCGCTCTCTAGTTTCAAAACAGTCTCCACCATGTTCAACTTCTACTCACTAAGATCAAAAGGACTTTTCAAGTTATATCAAAGATTTTTCATAACATTGCTGGATTTTGCACCCAATTTTATTTTAGCCCCATAAATTACCCGCAAACTTAGCTATAACTAAAGATAGGATTCGGATTTCAATCCCCTCGTCTATAGCCTGGATGGAGCATAAACACCATTTTGTCCGCAAACTTAGCCATGGATTGGTGATTAGAATTTCAATCCTTTCCAGGCCCGGATGGAGTTTGTTTTAACAAAAAATTTCTATGTTGATTTGGCAACTTTTCATCATTCAATAAAAATTTTGCCTAAATCATTTCTAAGCTTGTAGAAGTCTACCTCGGTTTCAAGTATAAATCACCAAAGTTAAGAATCAAATCATCCAATTCACTAACAATATCACAAAGTTTCTTTAATCACTAGGTTCTAGACAATCAAGGCATAGTGCATATGGGTGAGAACTCAAGATTTGATATAGCTAACATTGACATTTTTAACACCAAAAATTATTTTCATCATAGGCCAAAACAAGTACCCATCATGTATTCAACTCAAACTAACACATAAAAAAATTTCAAAATTTTCAAAATGTTTAAACACCACCCCAAACTTAAAATGTGCATTGTCCTCAATGTAAAATAAACAAATTAAATTGCAAAGGAATACACGTACCTGTGACAACAACCATCAGTAGTCGTCATATTTTTCATCGTCATTTGCAGTGAATTGGGGTATAGTAGGGGTAAAACCACCAAACTTCATGTCTACACAACCTAAAAAAAATGACAAGGGACGAAAATTTAAGAAGTAAATACATAAAAATCAAATAAATATAATAAATAAATAATAATAAAAACTCTTGGGTTACCTCCCAAGAAGCGCTTAGTTTATAGTCCTAGCCCGACTGCGTCTGCACTTTCAAAACTTTAAGATTTGTGAATAAACTGCAGGCATAAACAGAATAAAATAAATTAATCCAAAAAAATTATAATAATAAATAGACAATAAAAATAAAAATTCTAAATCAAAATCAAGATCACTTGGTAACAGTATTAGTGCACAATAAATTTAATCAATCCCCGTCAACGGCGCCAAAAACTTGTTGTGGAAAATACTCGCAAGCGTACGAGTGTCAAGTTTTAATATAGAGTAAGTAGAGTATCGTTCCCACGAGGATTAAAAATTTATATTCACACCAAGTCCTGTAATTAGAATAATCTCAACTTTGTTTAGAAAATCAAAGTTTAAAATTTCAATAAACTAAAATAAAATAAAGAATCTAGAATTTGAAGGATGGCTTTGGGTACACAATATGAGACGGGTTTTAGATACAAGATATCACTCGATTTTCATTCATGAAAATCATATCAATTGATTATATCATCTATTCCAATTTATAGGCCAAGAACCCTTAATTGTTATTTACTGACTCTCCCGAGTGCCGAGTAAATGTTATTATTCTAATGCTAATTTTGATATCCCTATCAGAAATCAAACAACAAAACAATTTAATCAAGTTCTATGGTTCTCATTCAATGACCTCAAAGGAACTTGTAAGTCTCCCGACCTCTAAAAAAATCCTAGGTTGTGTTTTCCTATGATCCTATTCAAAATCTCCTCTCCCGAATACCAGATTTAAAATAAATATAACAATTCAATTAGTGATCAAATAATTGAAAGACAATCAAATCAAGAATACACAAATAAATTGTTAAGAACAAATAATATTAGGCAAAATAATAGTCAAAACATGAAACTCCAATCAAGATCCATCAATCTCTAGAAACAACTAATAAGTTTATAATGAAATAATCAAACACATAGACATATCCAAAAATCTCATCATAAATCAAGGCAGATAATAAAAATCATAGAGTAGAGTTGATTCTCCATCCCCAGATGAATTTTCTCTGTATGGTTATTCTATTATCCCTTGTCTTTCGCTCCCACGTATCAAATTTGTGTCTCAAGCCTACTTGAATGCGTAGTTGTGTTGTTCTATTGTTTGGGTGCCGCTTCTTCTCCTCTCAAGTCTCTCAAAAGTGTGCGTCTTTTGTGCGGCTCCTCTTGTGCGGATCCTCCTGCCTAATTGTGCCTAAATATATCCTTTTATATGCCCCTAAAATCGTCCAAAAAAATTCCAAAGAAAACTCAAAGTTTCGTTCCAAAAAAATCACAAAATCTGACTTCGCGACGGCGTGCTAGCGCATGTCTCTTGGGTCTGAAATTCTTCATCACGTGACAATTTTCAAAAAATCATATCTCACAATCTAACCGTCGGATCGAGCTAAAATTTTGACTGTAATTTTCAAACATCTCAAACTTAATTCTGAACGGTGGATATTAGATTTTGGGGAAACAATAATTTCCAGTAATTTTATGAAGTTGATACTCCATAATGCATCCTTCCGCTTCTTCTTGCTACTTTTGCACCAATCCTTGCAACTCACAAAAACAACAACAAATATTCATAATACCCACTAAATACATCACAAAAGCCAAGTCAAATCATATATAAATTAAGTGCATAAATTGCACTTGTCAAATTTCCCCAAACATAGACTTTTGCTAGTCCCGAGCAAAACAATAATGAGTAATATAACAGGCCTCCAAAATTTTACATTTCAAGATTCAATACACATGTCAGCTAATTTTCTCAAGAGTTCTCGTGTGTGTGTGATTCACCAATCTTGTCTATCCTCCTCGCTTTCGATACACTAGTGCAACAAGTTTGTTTCATAGAATCATCAACTCCGCTCTCTAGTTTCAAAACAGTCTCCACCATGTTCAACTTCTACTCACTAAGTTCAAAAGGACTTTTCAAGTTATATCAAAGATTTTTCATAACATCGTTGGATTTTGCACCCAATTTTATTTTAGCCCCATAAATTACCCGCAAACTTAGCTATAACTAAAGATAGGATTCAGATTTCAATCCCCTCGTCTATAGCCCGGATAGAGCATAAACACAATTTTGTCCGCAAACTTAGCCATGGATTGTGATTAGAATTTCAATCCCTTTCCAAGCCCGGATAAAGTTTGTTTTAACAAAAAATTTCTATGTTGATTTGGCAACTTTTCACCATTTAATAAAAATTTTGCCTAAATCATTTCTAAACTTGTAGAATTCTACATCGGTTTCAAGTATAAATCACCAAAGTTAAGAATCAAATCATCCAATTCACTCACAATATCACAAAGTTTCTCTAATCACTAGATTCTAGACAATCAAGGCATAGTGCATATGGGTGAGAACTCAAGATTAAATATAGCTAGCATTGACATTTTTAACACCAAAAATTATTTTCATCATAGGCCAAAACAAGTACCCATCATGTATTCAACTCAAACTAACTCATAAAAAATTTTCAAAATTTTAAAAATGTTTAAACACCCCCCCAAACTTAAAATGTGCATTGTCCTCAATGTAAAATAAACAAATTAAATTGCAAAGGAATACACGTACCTGTGACAACGACCATCAGTAGTCGTCATCTTTTTCATCGTCATTTGCAGCGAATTGGGGTATACTAGGGGTAACACCACCAAACTTCATCTCTACACAACCTAAAAAAAATGACAAGGGACGAAAATTTAAGAAGTAAATACATAAAAATCAAATAAACATAATAAATAAATAATAATAAAAACTCTTGGGTTGCCTCCCAAGCAGCGCTTAGTTTATATTCCTCAGCCCGACTGCGTCTGCACTTTCAAAGCTTTAAGATCTGTGAATAAACTGTAGGCATAGACAAAATAAAATAAATTAATCCAAAAAAAATTATAATAATAAATAGACAATAAAAATAAAAATTCTAAATCAAAATCAAGATCACTTGGTAACAGTATTAGTGCACAATAAATTGAATCAATCCCCGGCAACGGCGCAAAAAACTTGTTTTGAAAAATACTCGCAAGCGTACGAGTGTCAAGTTTTAATATAGAGTGAGTAGAGTATCGTTCACACGAGGATTGAAAATTTATATTCACATCAAGTCCTGTAATTAGAATAATCTCAACTTTGTTTAGAAAATCAAAGTTTTAAATTTCAATAAACTAAAATAAAATAAAGAATCTAGAATTTGAAGGATGGCTTTGGGTAGACGATCTGAAACGGGTTCTAGATACAAGATATCACTCGATTTTCAATCATGCAAATCATATCAATTGATTATATCATCTATTCCAATTTATAGGCCAAGAACCCTTAATTATTATTTACTGTCTCACCCGAGTGCCGAGTAAATGTTATTATTCTAATGCTAATTTTGATATCCCTATTAGAAATAAAACAACAAAACAATCAAGTTCTATGTTTCTCATTCATTAATGACCTCAAAGGAACTTGTAAGTCTCCCGACCTCTACAAAAATCCTAGGTTATGTTTTCCTATGATCCTATTCAAAATCTCCTCTTCCGAGTACCAGATTTCAAATAAATATAACAATTCAATTAGTGATCAAGTAATTGAAAGACAATCAAATCAAGAATATACAAATAAATTGTTAAGAAACAAATAATATTAGGCAAAATAATAGTCAAAACATGAAACTCCAATCAAGATCCATCAATCTCTAGAAACAACTAATAAGTTTGTAATGAAATAATCAAACACATAGACATATCCAAAAATCTCATCATAAATCAAGGCAGATAATAAAAATCACATAGTAGAGTTGATTCTTCGTCCCCAGATGAATTTCCTCTGTATGGTGATTCGATTATCCCTTGTCTTTCGCTCCCACGTCTCAAATATGTGTACCAAGCCTACTTGAATGCGTAGTTGTGTTGTTATATTGTTTGGGTGCCACTTCTTCTCCTCTCAAGTCTCTCAAAAGTGTGCGTCTTTTGTGCGACTCCTCCTGCCTAATTTTGCCTAAATATATCCTTTTATATGCCCCTAAAATCGTCCAAAAAAATCCCAAAGAAAACCCAAAGTTTCCTTCCAAAAAAATCACAAAATCTGACTTCGCGATGGCACGCCCGCGCATGGCTCTCGGGTCTGAAATTCTGCATCGCGCGACAATTATCAAAAACTCATATCTTACAATATAACCGTCGGATTGAGCTGAAATTTTAACAGTAGTTTCAAAACATTTTAAAATTATATCTTAACGGTGGAGATCAGATTTTGTGGATTCAATAATTTCCAGTAATTTTCTGAATTTGATACTCCATAATGCATCCTTCCGCTTCTTCTTGCTACTTTTGCATCAATCCTTGCAACTCACAAAAACAACAACAAATATTCATAATACCCACTCAATACATCACAAAAATCAAGTCAAATCATATATAAATTAAGTGCATAAATTTCACTTATCAATATCAAATCAATCTCACTTTTGTTCAGGCTGCACTAGCACTTCATGTTTCAAATTTTTTAAGGATGCTTCAGAGTCATCAATATTTATTGTTGCGGAGCCACCATTCAACCCCGAGCTCCATTCAGGTTTTCCTTGCTCGTTAATTTTCCATTTCCCATCATATTGAAACACAATAATACTATCTCATTTTCCTGTTACAAATTTAAAAAAAAATAACGAAATGATTTATGATGCCTAATAAAATTAGCTATAATTAACACAAGCAAAAAACCTCTCAAATAAAACATTAGATTTGTTTTCGAAATAAAAAAAAATTATATTTTGTTTATTATAATTTCATTCGTCCGTTTCATATGTCGTAATGATGTTGAAAATTTCACCTAGAAACTAAATAAAAAACATTAAAAAATAATTAATCATATGTTCGTGAAAAGCAAAATATTATCATATTCTAATGACATCCATAAAATACATAATCGAGAATACACATGAAGTAATTCAAATTTTTAATAAATAAATATAATACTCACACAATCAATCAAACTTTATGAAGATAAATAGACAGTCGTTTCCTTGTTAAAAAAAAATTTACCAAAATTTAAGTTTTATAACCATTCAACAAACTAAATCTAGCCACAAAACATTTAATTTTTTCATGTTTAATTTCATGAATCAAATGTTTTTAGTAGAAAAAATAAATGATGTCCAAAGGCTCACCTACTAAATTTGTTGTAGTTTGTAAGAGGGACTTGACAGCTGTTGTATCTTGGGAAAAGATTGCCAAACATCGTAAGCACCAAGAGCGGGGAAAAATCTTCTTAAGGAAATCGTGTTCAACACGAGCCTCAACTGTTGAATTCTTTTCCTGTTTTCTTCTGTCATATTCAAGTTTTTTCCAAAAAATATACCAACAAGCTTAAGAAGATTTTTCTGAACAAATTTGAAGATGGCATCATCATCAACAACAACAAACACTCCTGCGACACATGGAGAAAAACCTAAAAATTTAAATGGTGCAGACTTCAAAAGATGGCAACAGAAAATGTTGTTTTATCTCACAACTTTGAGTCTGGCCAGATTTCTGAAAGAATATCCTCCTTCCATTCCTGAAGATGAAGTCGATCCTTGCAGAAGGGCCGCAGCAGACGCATGGAACCAAAGCGAATTCCTTTGCAAGAACTACATTCTAAATGGACTAGACAATACATTATACAATGTGTAATGTCAAGTCAAAACTGCAAAGGAATTGTGGGAGATGCTTGAAAAGAAATACAAAGCGAAGGATGCTGGCCTTAAAAAATTCATTGTAGGACGTTTCCTAGATTTCAAGATGGTAGACTCCAAATATGTAGTGAGTCAAGTGCAGGAACTACAAGTATTACTGCACGAGATTCATGCGGAGGGGATGAGTCTAAGCGAGTCATTTCAAGTTGCTGCATTGATCGAGAAAATCCCTCCTTTGTGGAAGGACTTCAAAAATTACTAGTAGCAAAAGAGGAAGGAAATGAAACTCGAAGATCTGATCCCAAGACCAAGGATTGAGGAAGATAACCGTGCTATTGAGAACAAGACAAGTAAGATGGCTGATAAATTTAATATTGTGGAATCGAGCAACAAAGTGAAGAAGAGAAAATTTGTGAATGAACAACAACCATCGAAGTATCAAAAGAAGTTTAAAGGAAATTGTTACAACTGCGGAAAACCAAACTATATGGCAAAGGATTGTAGACGCCCAAAGAAAGGGAAGGAACAAGCAAACATGGTTCAAGAAAGGTCGGTACCTTTTAATTTTTCTGAACTTGATTTAACTGCAGTTGTATTTGAGACGAATATGGTGGACAACCCAAACAATTGGTGGGTTGATACGGGTGCTACCCGCCACATATGCTCCGATAAGGAGATGTTTTCCACATACACTCCAAGTTCTGGGAGAAAGTTTTTTATGGGAAACTCTGCCACATCGGACATTGTGGGGGTTGGAAAAGTCATCTTGAAGATGACGTCGGGAATGGAAGTGACCCTTGCTGAAGTGCTACATGTTCCTGAAATAAGGAAGAATCTGGTGTTGGGGTCATCACTAGTGAAACATGGATTTAGGCTGGTTTTTGAATCGAATAAGTTTGTACTAACCAAGAATGGTCATTTTGTTGGAAAGGGGTATCTCAATGAGAGCCTCTTCAAGTTAAATGTAATTGCGGTTCACCGCAAGATTGATGGCAATAAAGTTGATAATTCTATTTACTTGGTTGAGTGTTCTGATTTATGGCATGTTCGTTTAGGACACGTAAATTTTAATACTCTGCGACGTTTAATGAATTTGGAATTATTTCCAAAGTAAAAAATTGATCCAACAAATAAATGTGAAATATGTGTTGAAGAAAAAATGACCAAAGCGTCTTTCCATTCGATTCAAAGATGTACAACTCCTCTTGAATTGATTCACTCCGACATTGGGGATTTAAAATTTGTGCAAACAAGAGGAGAAAAGAAATACTACATAACATTCATAGACGATTGCACAAGGTACTGTTATGTATATCTTTTGAGAGGTAAAGATGAAGCACTTGATGCGTTCAAAACTTATAAAACCGAAGTTGAAAATCAACTTGGTAAGCAAATAAAAAGTATTCGCAGTGATAGAGGAGGAGAATATAGAGCTCCATTTGATGAATTTTGCTCATCCTTGGGTATTATACATCAAACTACTGCTCCATATTCGCCTCAATCTAATGGGATTGCCGAAAGGAAAAATCGAACTCTAAAAGAAATGATGAACGCAATGTTGATAAGTTCGGGCTTACCTCAAAACTTGTGGGGGGAAGCAATATTGTCGGCCAACCACATACTGAACAAGATTCCCCACAAGAAAAATGATAAGTCACCATATGAATTGTGGAAAGGCCACAAACCTTCCTACAAATACATCAAAGTGTGGGGGTGCTTGGCAAAGGTTGAAATACCAAAGCTGTAACACCCGGTATTTTTAAATACGTAAATCCGCATGCATAATTAGGATATTTAATTATTTAAATTTTAGATTTATGGGTTAAATAATTATGTGAATTATTTGTGCATGATTTAATTTATTTTTAAGCATTTAACCCATAATTAGTGATTTTTATGATTTTTAGTATTTTAATTATTTTATCGCGTAGACGGGACCGTGGACAGACGAGATGACAACTTTCCACCCAAATTATTTTATGAGCCTTTTTAGAGACCTAAAATATTATTTTGAGTTTTATTATCTCAAAATTTTAAGTATTTAATTTTATATAATTTTAGGAGTCCATTTTTATTCAAAATTAGCCAAAATATTGACTTTTTAGTATTTTTAAAATTCCCTAAATTTAATATTTCGGGATTTATGATTTGGTATCAGATTTAAATCTTTTAGTGGAGTTTAAATTATATTATTTTGTATATATTACTAACCTAATTACTTTTATATTATCTATCTACCAAATTTTTATTATTTTAAAAACCTAATCTACCCAAACCCAACCCTACGCCCTTCACCATCAATCAGCCGCCTCACCCCCACCATCTCCATCACTCTCCATCGTTTCCAGCAGCCTCCATCAACTCCATAGCTCGTTTTTGAAGGTCCGAAGCTCGTCGTAGTCGTCCCGTCGTCCCGGAAACGTCCTACACACTTAGTTCTTTATTTGCATCGGTGAAAGGCATGATTTCTTCTCTATTTTCATACAATATCAGTGATATAGGGTGTGTGTGTGTATGCATCAGTTTTTATGCAAAGATTTCAGAAAATAACCGGGATGTGTTTGATGTATGCGCTTGGTGCTTGAAATTGTAATCATATTCACCATTTTTTTAACATGGATCGGTCCAGGACGGTTGCTGATGGTTCGTGGGTTCTGTTAGGGTCCTTAGAGTTGAACCATCGCAGGGCTTGGGTCTGAGAAGGGCTAGACCGATCGGGTTTGTGGTGAGGTGTGCAGATCGGCGCAGGTTAGGGTTTGGGAGAAAGGGCCTTCGGGTTCAGTGCTAGGGGCTGCATGGGGCCGGGGCTAGGGTCATGTTCGGACCGCCCAGACGTGGGCTACGTCTGGGCGGCGGCGCTCCGGCCAGGGGCGGCCGGAGCAGGCCGGCAGCAGCCATGGAGTGGCTGCTGCTCACGGCCGCAGCCGAGAAGAGGTAAGGGGGTTCGGGTTAGGGTTAGGCGATGAGTCCGGGTCGGGTTGGTGGTCCGGGTCAAGTCAATAGGGTCTAGGGTCGGGTCAAGTGAGTCCGGGTCCGGGTTTGGTGGGCCGGGCTCGAGTCTTTTTATTTTTTAAAATATTTTATGAATTAATTGGTTTTGGGCCAATTAATTAGAAATAAAATTATTTGGACTCCCAAATAATTTTATTTGGACTTTTAAAATTTTAATTAAGTTAGTCCATTAATTTTATGGGCTTTTGGGCCCATAAAAGTTATTGGGCCAATCTTTGGGTTTTTGGGCCCATTGGGCCAGTTTAAGTTGTTATTGGGCTTAGAATGTTTAAAGTGGGCTTTAATTATTTAATTGAGCTTAGAATAATTTTATTGGGCTTAAGTATGTTATTGGGCCAGTCTCAGTGTTTATGGGCCAGATTTAAGTAAATGGGCTTGAGTGTTAGGGCCAGCAGTCCAGGACCATCTATGAGAAATTTGCATGTGTCCTGAATATATATTTAATTATTTTTATGCATTTAAGTTATTTTAATATTTATATGTTAGTAAGAAATTAAATTAAATATATATAAAGGACACACACATTTTATTTAAGTACATGCATTCATGAAATAATTTTTATGCATGATTTAATGTTTAAGGTTGAGCAAGAAAATATTTTATGTTGGAAGTTGAAGTAGTGTGACAATTTAAGGGGGATTCGTCCCCATATGATTGAAGGGCAGTTTACTGCCAATTTAAGAGGTGATTCGTCACCAGCCACGTACGTTGGTTTCCACGCTGATCAGTATTTAATGTATGATTTAAGGTTACACTACGGATACAACCATGCGATGTTAAAAAATTAATTGCTCAACATTGTTATGTATTATGTTATTTAAGTTTATTTAAGTTAAGTTATGTTATGTAATTTTTAAGCATGCTCATTCATGTATATGTATGTATTAGTATTTAATTGTTTTAAGTTATTTTAAACCCTTGCTATGTTAGCATGTTGGGCCTCTAGGCTCACTACACTGGTATGGTGCAGGTGAGTACATAGAGAAGGATGTAGCTCCCACCGGAGGCGAGGACGTATGAGTGGACATGCAGTGACCCCGTGACCGTGATAGATGTCTGAGTCACATGCATGTTTTATTTATGTCGGCATGATACATTTTTATTATTTTTTTCAGTGGATGTGAGTTTAGAATATTTTATTAACTATTTTTAGTGCATGCAAATTTTATTCATTTTATTTATGCAGAATTTTTAATTAAATGTTTGACTCAGATATTTAGTTTATTTTAAAGAATGTATTTTTTTTATTTAAGTATTTAATTGTTTATTTATTTATTTATTTGTTTTAAATATTTTTATTCTGTGCATATACGTATGGGAATATATGTACATATTTTATTTAGTAAGTATAAAAAAAAAAAAAATTTCCGCATATTTATTTATTATAGAGTTAGGGTCGTTTCAAAAGCCAAAGCAAGTGCGAATAGGACCAAAGACGGTCGAATGCATATTCATTAGATATGCACTTATAATAGTAGTGCCTATAGATTTATAGTGCACAAATCTAAATTTTTTGGAATGACCAATGGGATGACTATTGAATCCAGAAATGCAGTATTCTTTGAAAGCATTTTTCCCTTCAAAAAGAAGGAATATGACACAAATAATCAAAGAACAAAAGAAATTCCAAATGAAGGTTCTTCTCAAGGAGATGAACCGAGTACTCATAGAGATCTAATTGATTTGGCAAGTAAAAACATTACTCAAGAAGAATTTCCTAGTCAACATACAAACAATTCTGATAATAATGATCCTAGTTTTAGTAAAAGAACTAGAGAAATGGTGAATGGAGGTTCTGCCCATAAAGATGAACCTCGAAGGAGTAAAAAATCTAGAATCATGAAGTCTTTTGGACTAGATTTTCTTACTTACATTCTGGAAAATGAACCAAAGATTTTACAAGATGCATTGTCTAGCCCTGAGGCTCCATATTGGAAAGAATCCATCAATACCGAAATGGAGTCCATTTTTCATAATCACACTTGGGATTTGGTGGATCTTCCACCAGGAACCAAGACTTTGGGATGCAAATGAGTCCTAAAAAGAAAGTACAAAGTTGATAGAACAGTCGAAAAATACAAGGCTAGATTGGTGCTAAAGGATATAGACAAAAAGAAGGCATTGATTTTTTTGATACATATTCACCAGTATCAAGAATAACCTCCATTCGTGTACTCATTGCAATCGCGTTATTGCTTAACCTTGAGATACACCAGATGGATGTTAAGACAGCATTTTTGAATGTTGAGTTGGAAGAAGAGATCTATATGGATCAACCCGAAGGATTTGTTGTTCGGGGTCAAGAAAAGAAGGTGTGTCGACTCGTTAAATCCTTATGTGGGCTAAAGCAAGCGCTTAAACAATGGCATCAAAATTTGATACTACAATGCTGTCAAATGGATTTAAAATAAACGAGTGTGACAAGTGTGTCTACATTAAAGGCACAAGAGACTCTTATGTCATAGTATGTCTTTATGTTGATGACATGCTTATAATGGTAAGTAATCATGAAGTGATAAAAGAAACAAATAAAATGTTAACGAAACATTTTGATATGAAGAATTTGGGCATTGCCAATGTAATACGAGGGATTAAAATCTCTAGGACTTCTGAGACGGTAGTCCTATCTCAATCTCATTATGTTGAGATCGTTTTGAAAAAATTTAATGTTTATGATTGTTCCCCTATAAAAACGCCTCTTGATATGAGCGTGCACTTGAATAAGAATCGTGGAGAACCGAGTTCTCAATTGGAATACTCCAGAATTATTGGAAGCCTCATGTATATCACGAATTGTACTCGACCTGATATTGCTTGTGCAGTAAACAAGTTGAGTCGATTCACAAGTAATCCAAATGAGGTTCATTGGAAAGCTTTGACAAGGGTGCTTAGATACCTAAGGCACACTCTGGAGTATGGATTGCATTACACAAGATATACTGCGGTGCTTGAAGGATACAGCGATGCAAATTGGATTTCTGACACCAAAGACTCTAAATCCACAAGTGGCTATGTTTTTAGTATTGATGGTGGCGCAGTCTCTTGGAGGTCATCCAAAGAAACTTGCATCGCTAGATCAACAATGGAATCTGAATTCATAGCGCTTGATAAAGCCGCAGAACAAGCAGAATGGCTTAGGAATTTTCTGGAGGATATTCCTTGTTGGTCAAAGCCAGTGCCTGCAATTATGATACATTGTGACAGTCAATCGGCAATTTCAAGGGCACATAATTCTATGTATAATGGTAAGTCTCGACATATTCATCGAAGACACAATACTGTACGACAATTGATCTCAAATGGAGTTATCACAATTGACTACATAAAATCAAAAGATAACTTAGCGGACCCGCTTACAAAATCATTGAATAGAGATCAAATGTACAACTTGTCAAGAGGAATGGGCTTAAAGTCTACAAAATAAAGCTCTCATAGTGGTAACCCAACCTTGTTGATTGGAGATCCCAAAATCTTGGTTCAATGGGATAAATAAATTATGATAACTTGAGTTAACACTCTTGAATTTTTTCCAACTCATTCCTAGGACTAAGAGTGTTGTAGCCTACGCATGTAGTGAGGTTAAGTTTGAACTTTTAATGGTTCCTTGCCTTGAAAAGTTAGAGTATTGTAGGATACTTTTCATAGGAGACCACCTATGTAAGTGTGAGGACGGGCCGCCTCAATGAAACATTTATGAAGCCAAGATATGTTCCATGGCCTAAACGGACACAACCGAAAAACCAATAGAAATGAAGAAAAGCCATTGTGTAGGTACTATTGCCTGGGTTTACACAAACCGCCAAGAAGTTCAAGACATCATGTTCACTTCGTGGCCTAGTAAATCCGATAGTATTCTACTACGGAAGGTTCAAAGCCACAAGCTACCTCTCCTGATGCACTGAATTTTCGTGTGAACTCTCTTTGACATCATGTGCATTCATGCATTAATTTCATTCATGTGGGGGATGTACTTGTTGGTATATTTGTTGGAAAAAACTTGAATATGACAGAAGAAGGAAAAGAATTCAACAGTTGAGGCTCGTGTTGAACACGATTTTCTTAAGAAGATTTTGCCCCGCTCTTGGTGCTTACGGTGTTTGGCAATCTTCTCCCAAGATACAACAACTTCTACTTGTGAATATAGCACTATATATCACAAGTTTTTACATCCTGAAATGATATGAACTCTCTTTTGTAAAAAGAAGAAGAAAAAAAATATGTGAAGACTGTATTTGAAAATCTGAGAATCTGATTATCTATATCAAAATGATGTTTGATTCTCATATTTATATTGTTTATATGTAAAGACAGAACTTTTCACTCGTGTGGTATGTCTTTTGGTAAAAACTGTTGAAGAACGGTGTTCAGATCAATCAGAATTGATACCCGGTGCAGCGGAAGTTTAAAAATTTTATATAGAACGATTCCATAATGGGTATCAAAACTTTACGATTAAATTGTGCGTGTAAAAAATTAAATCACAATTAAATTTTTACCTCCAATCTCGAAACGAGATTATGGACACCAACAGATTGCTCTGCTCTTGTTGTATATCCCAGGAACTGATGGACGAACAATTCTTCAATCAGGTCCACGAACAGAATTCGAATCCCTCTGATAGATTGCACTAGAAAATCTATCAGAAGTTTCTACGAAGAGAATTAACGAATTTGATCCGTTAAACCAGACTGCAAATTCAAAATTCACAGGCTGGATTTTCAGAGAGAAAACACAGAGGGGGCGGCCGAATTCTCAAGACTGGAGTCTAGGGTTTTCGAAAATTATGAGCCTCTGTTGTGTAATTTTTGTATTGCAATAACTTATTTATAATGTGGGCTGCTAACAGCTTAGGGCCCATTAGTCATAAGTTCAAATCTGACAAGCAAAGCCCGCATGTTCAGAAATTAATATAAAATTCATCGTGACTCAGATTGATAAACCAATTTCACCAATGTGCACAGAAACCATTTCTGCATCTTTTAAAGTCAAGATAAATTTTCTGAATCCAAATTCAGTGGTTTCCAAAAATGTCCATCCCTATGTCATTTTAGAAAATCTTACTCCTCTACTCTTAAATAAGAAGTCCCACTTTTTTTTTCATTAAATTTAACTCTTTAAATTTAACTATCTCAACGGGGATTAAAAATCCATTACTTGTGTGACCCTCAATGGTTCAGGGATACATCTAGCCGTGGGCTCACAACTCCTTGTGACTCGAAACAACAATTTCCGACTTGCCCATCGAATCATGGTAAGAGCGCCTAGCAACATCGCCCCAGGATTCCCTAGGTATCACTGATAGTGCCTGCAAGAACCAATAGATTTTGGTTAGCGTACAGTACGGTCCCTTCATCCATATATCCCGATCGAATCAACAACCATTGGTAAATCGAGAGTCGTTCGAGATTCGATAACTATGCAATGCATCTTGAAGATCAAATAGTGACATCGCATGTGCTACTAAGAAACCATTTCTTAAAACACATCATGTACTCTGGCCAGAGATTCGTCACACTAATATCTCCTCAGATTGCGTAGGATATCCACACTCGCAAGTATGTGGTGAATCCTTGACAACAAAGCATCGACTCCTATATGTGTCGTAACTGTACCCAATCCCGACACCTGATGACCCCAATAGAGTCGGTAAATGAGTCAAAGCACAGTACTAGCATATAGAGTCTCAATGATGTTTCAAGTAGTAAGGACTAATGGTGTACAACCAAAACCGCGGACTTCATCCACTCGATAAGTGATAACCTCTTGGAATTTCCGGATAGGGTAGTTCGATCATTCATCGTATGAATATCCATTTGCATGCTTTGAACATCTCTATGTTCCATACCAATGAAACGTGGTACTCGGCATCGCAAATGCTAGTCTCAATCTTGAGCGATCCTTATCCTTATTAACGGACGGCTCAATCGACTAGGAACTGTTTAGAATATACAGTGACTATAAGATGTGTTTCATGATAGTCATCCCCATGTACTACCACATCTTACATACACTATAGTATATTCAAGGTCTTTATCAAAACAACAATAGTATATCACAATATAACAATATGAAGAAAGATAAAGTCATTGCCATTAATAAAAGTGTAATTTATATTAAACAAAAGATTGTTTCTACAAAGAGTCATCAAAGCCCTTAGCCACAAGTTGGCTCACCGGGCACCCACTCTTTCAATCTCCCACTTGCCCTAAAGCCAACTAGTCATACTACGTAGACCCATTGCTTCGCGATTTTTGTCAAATAATGGTCCTGGCAAGGGCTTAGTAAGTGGATCAGCGATATTGTCTGCAGAGGCCACTCTCTCGATAGTGATGTCTCCTCTTTCCACGATCTCTCGGATGATGTGGTATTTCATCAGTACGTGTTTGGATCTTTGATGAGACCTTGGTTCCTTTGCCTGAGCAACGGCACCCGTGTTGTCACAGTACACCGGGACTGGACCAACAACTTCAGGAATGACGCCCAACTCTTGGACGAAATTCCTCATCCAAACGACCTCTTTAGCAGCAGCTGATGCCGCAATGTATTCTGCCTCAGTGGTGGAATCCGCTGTGGTGTCCTGCTTGGAACTCTTCCAAGAGACAACACCGCCATTGAGCATGAACACAAATCCAGAGGTTGACTTCGAGTCATCCACGTCACTTTGGAAGCTAGAGTCGGTATAGCCTTCCAATTTCAGTTCTCTTCCTCCATATACCATGAACATATTCTTAGTCCTTCGTAAGTACTTAAGAATGTCCTTCACGGCTTTCCAATGCATTTGACCGGGATTAGCTTGATATCTGCTCGTGACACTCAGAGCAAATGTTACATCCGGTCTGGTAGATATCATCCCATACATGATACTACCTATGGCTGACGCATATGGTACATGTGTCATTTTCTCTATCTCTTCATCAGTCTTGGGACACATAGACTTGGATAGAAAAACTCCATGACACATAGGTAGATGTCCTCTCTTGGACCCATCTATTGAAAACCTTTTCAATATGGTTTCGATGTAAGTTGATTGAGTGAGTCCTATCATTCTCTTAGATCTATCTTTATAGATCTGTATCCCTAGAATATAGGATGCCTCACCCAAATCCTTCATCGAGAATCTACCTGATAACCATATCTTTGTTGACTGCAACATCCCTACATCATTCCCAATGAGTAGGATGTCATCAACATAAAGTACTAAGAATGTCACAACATCCTTAACTACTTTCTTGTACACGCATGGTTCCTCCGGGTTCTTGATGAAACCAAAATCCTTTATTGTTTCATCAAATTTCTGGTTCCAACTTCTTGATGCTTGTTTGAGATCATAGATCGATCTCTGAAGCTTGCATACCTATGCTCGCTTCCCATGGATGTGTATCCCTCAGGCTGCGTCATATAGATCTCTTCCTTAATGTTTCCATTAAGAAATGCAGTCTTCACATCCATTTGCCATATCTCATAGTCATACCAAGCATCTATGGCAATAAGAATTCTTATGGACTTGAACATTGCAACTGGTGAAAAGGTTTCATCATAGTCAACTCCTTGTCTTTGAGTATAACCTTTCGCCACCAATCGCGCCTTGTAGGTCAATACCTTACCATCAGGCCCAAGCTTTCTCTTGTAGATCCATTTACACCCTATTGGAACAATTCCATCGGGAGGATCTACTAAAGACCAAACTTGGTTTGTATGCATCGAATCTATTTCCCACTGCATAGCTTCAAGCCATAAATTTGAATCCGCATCAGAAATTGCTTCCTTGAAGTTTCTTGGATCACATCCAACATCGGGTTCATCTTGATCCCCTTCAAGAAGAAGACCATATCGAATAGGAGGTCTAGAAGTCCTCTCGGATCTTCTAGGTATAGGCGTGTCCATCATTGGTTCCTGAGGTGTAGGATCATTATTTTGTATTTCGGGTTCTTCTCGAATTTCTTCGAGTTCCATCATCTCGCCTTTCTTATCCAATAAGAACTCCTTCTCCAAGAAGGTGGCATTCCTTGAAACAAACACCTTTGTTTCAGCAGGATGATAGAAATAATATCCGATTGAATTCTTCGGATACCCTACAAAATAACATAAGGTGGATCGACTATCCAACTTATCTCCCACTGTCTGCTTCACGTAAGTAGGACATCCCCAAATTCTCAAGTACGAATACTTAGGAGCTTTGCCATTCCATAACTCGTATGGTGTTTTGTCCACTGCTTTGGTGTGGACGTTGTTCAACAACAACACCGCCGTTTCAAGCGCGTAGCCCCAAAATGAAGGTTGAAGCTCAGTGAAGCTCATCATGGATCGAACCATGTCCAACAAAGTTCGATTACGACGCTCCGATACACCATTTAGCTGAGGTTTCATAGGAGGAGTCCATTGAGAGAGAATCCCATTCTCTTTCAGATAGTCCAAAAACTCGGTACTTAAGTATTCTCCACCTCGATCCGATCGAAGTGCTTTAATACTTTTACCTAGCTTGTTTTCTACTTCATCCTTGAATTCTTTGAACTTTTCAAATGCTTCAGACTTATATTTCATTAAATATAAATACCCATACCTTGAATAATCATCAGTAAAGATAATGAAGTAGGTGTGGCCAAATTGAGTACCAATTCTAAATGGACCACAAACATCTGTATGGATCAAATCCAACAGATTTTGACTACGCTCAGGTTTCCCCTTAAAAGGAGATTTAGTCATTTTTCCTTTCAGGCAGGACTCACAAGTAGGTAGAGAGTTAATATCAGACATATCAAACATGCCCTCTCCCACTAGCTTGTTCATCCTCCTTGAGGAAATATGACCTAGCCTAGCATGCCAAAGGTTTGTCGGGTTTTGACTATTGATTTTCCTTTTGTTTGTTGTTACCGGTTTATCAACATAATTTATTGGAACGTCTTTTAATTTTAAGTTATATAGATCGTTTTCAAGTTCTCCATTTCCAATCAAACATTCATTCTTGTAAATATTGCAAATCCCATTCACAAAATTGCAAGAAAAACCATCTCTATCAAGCATAGAAACAGAAATAATGTTTTTAATCAAATCTGGAACAAATAAAACATCTCTCAAAAGTAACTTAAAATCGTTCTGCAAAATTAAATAAACATCTCCCACAGCTTTAGCTTCAACTCTAGAACCATTTCTGAGCCTCAGCTGGGTCTCACCCATTCTAAGCTTGCGACTTCTTGTCATCACCTGCAAATCATTGTAAATGTGAGATCCACATCCGGTATCCAATACCCAAGAAGTAGTATTAAGTGAAACATTTATTTCAATATAGAACATACCCTTCGCAGTTCGCAACTGCTCTAGATATTCCTTGCAGTTACGTTTCCAATGACCGGGTTTCTTGCAGTGATGGCAAACATCCTTGGACTTTTCCATGTTTGAAGCCTTTGTCTTGTTCTTCTTCTCGGGTCCGGTTTTCTTGGGTGGGGCAGAACATTTCTTACCCTTTGTACTTGGCCCCTTCTTAGCTGAAGAAGAGGAGCCCACCAAGAGAACTTGTTTATCCTTCTTTAAAGTGGTTTCATATGTTACAAGCATATTGACCATCTCTTCAAGGGAGGCCTCTATCTTGTTCATATTGAAATTCACCACAAATCCGTCAAACGAAAAAGGAAGAGAGAGAAGTAATAAGTCCACGTTGAGTTCATGCTCCAACACCAAATCAAGCGTTACCAACTTCTGTATGAGCCAAATCACTCGTACCCCATGATCACGGACCGAAGTCCCTTCACGCATGCAACACGTCATTAGCTCTTTTACAGTAGCGAACCTTTCAGCTCTCGATTGAGCCCCAAAAAGTTTCTTGAGTTGTACGTGAATGTCAGCAGCATTCACGATGTCCTCAAATCGCCTCTGGAGTTCATCAGACATCGAGGCTTGCATATAGCATTTGGCCTTGATATCATGGTCCCACCATGTATCAAGTTTGGTCAACTCTTCCGGACTTATGTCAGCTGGTGCTTCCTTTGGAGGAGATTTTTTCTAACACGTAGAGCATCTTCTCCGAGGTCAAGACAATCTTCAACTTACGGAACCATTCCGTATAGTTTGCGCCAGTCAGTTTATTTTGTTCGAGAATAGAGAATAGTGGATTGCGTGAATTCATCTTTATGAAATACTGAAAAGAAACAGACAATTATCAGTGATTGTTTAATTAATTTACTAAGACATAAAATAGGCGAAATTTATTTTATGAATCCCACTCCCACTATTTTAACGATTTCACTACCCTCTAGTGAAAACGGGAAACAGTTTTCCTTAGTGGGAACATGGAGTCCAATTGACAAACTATGGTCCCGAATAATATCAGCCAACCATAATTTTCAAAAGGTAGAGCCCAATTGCTTCCAAAGCAACCTCCACGTTTTTACCTCATGTCCAATAAGGGCCCAATAATATGACGCCGTTTATTGTGACATGTCAAGATGACCCATCAATATTAAGTTGTGATGGACGGTCGCCATGTGGATCCCCCAATAATATGAGCCGATCCCATGGGAGTTCCACCCAACTTACAACATTTGTCGATCCAATGTACAGCTTTCCGACGAACGGGCCCCCCCAATATTTATCTTGATATCAATTTTTAATCATATTTAAAATGAGGGATTTTAATTTTGAAAATTTGTCTCATCATTTAAAATTTGTATGCTTGCGGGATTCATACAATTTAGTCTAAAACATGCATACAACGATAATATCATATATTATATAGGATGATCGATTCCATTTCTAATCGACCCGTGGTTGCCAATCACGAGTCTAAGTCCAATCCTAGGTAATATGCAGGTATGCAATGCAATCCTATTACATTGAGCTTCCAATTTACATTTCTTCAGTCTTTATTGTCTGCTGGGCCCACCTCCGTCTTCAAATCTTCATCTCCCACTAAGTCTAATGTATTTACAATAAATAACTATGACAAGTAGGGGATACATTTTAAGGGGTGGGAACGGGCCATAAACCAGGCCCACTTTTATTACATATGACAATTCATATTGGGCCATAAACCAGGCCCATTAATAAATCCAACAATAATAAAAACAAATGTAAATTCCTAACATACACCTACAAAATTGGTCATGGCAATCGATCATCCTTATCCAATAATATTTAATTCAAAATTAATTTATTGGATAACATGCAATGACAATTTAAATTAAAAAGATAAAATCATATTCCATATATAAAATCTTATTTTACATACAAAATCATATTTTATCTTTTTATCAAATAAAATCATATTTTACATATAAAATCCAATTTTATAAATAAAATCATATTTTACTCAATATTTCCATAAGATCATATTTTATCATCAATTGTACCAAAAATAATTAATTTCTTAAAATCTGATTTAACGGATAAAATCTATAAAATTTTCCAAAAATTCAAATTTATCCAAAAATCAATTTTAAAATTTTCGGACTCGAACAATTCGATCCGACGCCTCGTGGATCAATCAAAACAACTTTCGATTGGACCAAAAATAGAATTTTAACATATTAAAATTTTAATTTAAAAATAAAATTAATTTTCCCGGGCCGCCCGGGACGCTCCCGGGCTGCCCGCGCCCCAAAGGGGCTCGGGCCGGGCAGCGACCCTCGCTGCCCCCCCCCCCCGGGCAGCGATCCAATCGTTGCCCGTGTATTGCCCGAAAAAAAAAATTTTATTTTAAAAAATTTATTTTGTTTCAAAAACCGAGGCTTAAAATTTTTTTTTTTTGTACAATCGATTAATTTAATCGCTTGATCTGAGCAATCTGTCTCTGATACCACTGTTGAAAAACGGTGTTCAGATCAATCAGAATTGATACCCGGTGCAGCGGAAGTTTAAAAATTTTATATGGAACGATTCCATAATGGGTATCAAAACTTTACGATTAAATTGTGCGTGTAAAAAATTAAATCACAATTAAATTTTTACCTCCAATCTCGAAACGAGATTATGGACACCAACAGATTGCTCTGCTCTTGTTGTATATCCCAGGAACTGATGGACAAACAATTTTTCAATCAGGTCCACGAACAGAATTCGAATCCCTCTAATAGATTACATTAGAAAATCTATCAGAAGTTTCTACGAAGAGAATTAACGAATTTGATCCGTTAAACCAGACTGCAAATTCAAAATTCACAGGCTGGATTTTCAGAGAGAAAACACAGAGGGGGCGGCCGAATTCTCAAGACTGGAGTCTAGGGTTTTCGAAAATTATGCCTCTGTTGTGTAATTTCTGTACTGCAATAACTTATTTATAATGTGGGCTGCTAACAGCTTAGGGCCCATTAGTCATAAGTTCAAATCTGACAAGCAAAGCCCGCATGTTCAGAAATTAATATAAAATTCATCGTGACTCAGATTGATAAACCAATTTCACCAATGTGCACAGAAACCATTTCTGCATCTTTTAAAGTCAAGATAAATTTTCTAAATCCGAATTCAGTGGTTTCCAAAAATGTCCATCCCTATGTCATTTTAGGAAATCTTACTCCTCTACTCTTAAATAAGAAGTCCCACTTCTTTGTTCATTAAATTTAACTCTTTAAATTTAACTATCTCAACGGGGATTAAAAATCCATTACTTGTGTGACCCTCAATGGTTCAGGGATACAGCTAGCCGTGGGCTCACAACTCCTTGTGACTCGGAACAACAATTTCCGACTTGCCCATCGAATCATGGTAAGAGCGCCTAGCAGCATTGCCCCATGATTCCCTAGGTATCACTGATAGTGCCTGCAAGAACCAATAGATTTTGGTTAGCGTACAGTACGGTACCTTCATCCATATATCCCGATCGAATCAACAAACATTGGTAAATCGAGAGTCGCTCGAGATTCGATAACTATGCAATGCATCTTAAAGATCAAATAGTGACATCGCATGTGCTACTAAGAAACCATTTCTTAAAACACATCATGTACTTTGGATAGAGATTCGTCAAACTAATATCTCCTTAGATTGCATAGGATATCCACACTCGCAAGTATGTGGTGAATCCTTGACAACAAAGCATCGACTCCTATATGTGTCGTAACTGTACCCAATCCCGACACCTGATGACCCTAATAGAGTCGGTAAACTAGTCAAAACACAGTACTAGCATATAGAGTCTCAATGATGTTTCAAGTAGTAAGGACTAATGGTGTACAACCAAAACCGCGGACTTCATCCACTCGATAAGTGATAACCACTTGGAAAGTCCGGATAGGGTAGTTCGATCATTCATCGTATGAATATCCATTTGCATGCTTTGAACATCTCTATGTTCCATACCAATGAAACGTGGTACTCGGCATCGCAAATGCTAGTCTCAATCTCGAGCGATCCTTATCCTTATTAACGGACGGCTCAATCGACTAGGAACTGCTTAGAATATACAGTGACTATAAGATGTGTTTCATGATAGTCATCCCCATGTACTACCACATCTTACATACACTATAGTATATTCAAGGTCTTTATCAAAACAACAATAGTATATCACAATATAACAATATGAAGAAAGATAAAGTCATTGCCATTAATAAAAGTGTAAATTATATTAAACAAAAGATTGTTTATACAAAGAGTCATCAAAGCCCTTAGCCACAAGTTGGCTCACCGGGCACCCACTCTTTCAAAAATAAATGACTAAAGTCACCAAAAGAAGTCAAAAATATCAGAAAATTCTAAAAGAAATTATGAACGCAATGTTGGTAAGTTCGGGCTTACCTCAAAACTTGTGGGGGGAAGCAATATTGTCGGCCAATCACATACTGAACAATATTCCCCACAAGAAAAATGATAAGTCACCATATGAATTGTGGAAAGGCCACAAACCTTACTACAAATACACTCCAAGTTCTGGAAGAAAGTTGTTTATGGGAAACTCTGCCACATCATACATTGTGGGGGTTTGAAAAGTCGTCTTGAAGATGACGTCTGGAATGGAAGTGACCCTTGCTGAAGTGCTACATGTTCCTGAAATAAGGAAGAATCTGGTGTCGGGGTCATCACTAGTGAAACATGGATTTAGGCTGGTTTTCTTGGTGCTTACGGTGTTTGGCAATCTTCTCCCAAGATACAACTTTTACTTGTGAATATAGCATTATATATCACAAGTTCTTACAATCAGAAATGATATGAACTCTCTTTTGTAAAAAGAAGAAGAAACAAAATATGTGAAGAATGTATTTGAAAATCTGAGAATCTGATTATCTATATCAAAATGATGTTTGATTCTCATATTTATATTGTTTATATGTAAAGACAGAACTTTTCACTCATGTGGTATGTCTTTTGGCAATAATAACTGACTAAAGTCACCAAAAGAAGTCAAAAATATCAAAAAATTTGAAAAAATGATGCAACTTTTCGTGTGGCCAGAAGCATCGGTGCAGGGGCGCAATATATTGCGCCCCTGCGCCACCCTTGCTTGCTTGGAAAAATGCCCATGCAGCATGACTAGTGCAGGGGCGCAATTTTCTGCAACCCTGCACCTCAACCAAATTATTTTCTTTTTTTTTATTTTTTTTTCCCGAGCTTCTCAATCATTTTTCCTTTTTCGAACTTCGCATTGCTTAATTTCAATTCATTAAGCACAATCAAATTTTTCAACAACAACCACCAGCTGAATTTTATATATGGAAAAAAATTGTGGAAAGAAAACGAGGATATTCAATATGAGAAGATTAAGAAATATATCAAATAAATTGAATATTTTTTTTAAGAATTGTAGAAGCTAGCAGTTAAGGAGAAGCGGGAAGGCACCAAGAAATCGGCGATCATAATATGAAGGGAGGGAAAAGTCAGGATTTGGTTAATTAATTAGGTTTACGTGCAAAAGCATAATAATGTTATAAATAACCATTAATTTTTAAATGAAGGTTATTTTTTTAAAAAAATAAACGAATAAGGTCATAAATCTAAAAATTAATTTGTCCAGAGTTATATTTCAAATTTACACCCAAAATAAAGGGTATGAGACGGAGGGAATTAGAAAAACGTGAGTATAATTGAGTTTAAAGAGCCAAGGATATTTTTGACAAAAATAAAATTATATTTATAAAAAAAAGGTAATGTTACAAAGAAAATATTTAAGAAGGTTAAAAATCTAACAAATCTTCTTAAGAAGGTTATTTAACAAATTTGTCGTATAAAATAAATGAATGGAATCTAAGCTCACCTATCTTAAATAAATGTTCTATTATTTTATAAGATATTTTTGTCCTTTCAACATTATATTTTTGTCATTTTAAAATTGAATCCCCAGGGTCCATGTGAATTCAACATATGAGAAATTCAGCTAACAGAGTTGCTCATCAATTGTCTCATGAAATTATTTATTGGAAATCATTATCAAAGTTAAATATCCTTTACTAACTAATGTTGGTATCAGGTGCGGCATCATGAGATATAAACTATGAAAATTGAAGAATAAAATAAACACCAAGATTTACGTGGAAAACCCCCAAAAATTATTAGGATAAAAACCACGGGCAAGACCAAAAGATTCCACTACAATATTTGGAGAATTACAATCTCTCTCTGTATTTCCAAAGAGACACACACTCTCTTAATACAGGAGAAAACATATCTCACAAATATATATAGAAATATAGGAGAAGAAAAGAACACTCGAAGCTTGGATGATATTGCTCGAGGATGAGGGATGATTTCTTGTGAAGGAGGGGAGCTCTATTTATAGAGCCCCCTCCGCGCATAAACATCAGAAGGAAAATTCTCAATTGGATTTTATTTCAATATTTATCGTACACTTGGCTTTAATGTATTGCCAGCTTCTCCACATGCATTTAATGCATGAATTATTTTGCCAACACGTTGTCATCCTTTATGGCTAATTCTACCGAAATTTCTCCCACTTGGAGATTTGATTGAGAATCAAACACATCTCCACACATCCTTTCAATCTTGCCATTCCCGCTGCTTACGTTCCTGCTAGGCCACTTGAGGATCTACACCATTTAAACTTGTCTGTACTCACTGGCTTGGTCAGAATATCAGCAATGTTATCCTTCGTATGGATCTTCTGCATATCCACACTTCCTTCCTCTACTACTTCTCTTACAAAGTGAAATTGTACTCCAATGTGTTTAGTCTTGGAATGAAAGGCAGGATTCCTTGCAATGTGCAAGGCACTTTGACTGTCACAAAACATAGGAATATTTTCTTGTTGGTGCCCAAGCTCCTCCAATAACATTTTAATCCATATTGCCTCCTTGCAAGCTTGAGTAGATGTCATGTATTCTGCCTCAGTTGTAGATAATGCCACAACTGTTTGCAGTTTTGAAAACCAGCTGACTGCACCTTCTGCAATTGTAAACACATAACCTGTAGTAGATTTTCTTTTATCTGGATCACCTGCATAGTCTGAATCCACATAGCCCTTGAGTATAAAATCTGATCCTCCAAAACATAATGCAGCATTTGAGGTACCTTTAATATATCTAAGGATCCTCTTAACCGTGCTCCAATGCTCTAGTCCAGGATTCGCCATATACCGACTGATTGATCTCACTTCTTGTGCAATGTCTGGTCTAGTACAAATCATAGAAAACATTAAACTTCCCACTGCTGATGCATACGGTACTCGAGACATATCCATCCTCTCTGCTTCACTGCTAGGACACATCTCAGAAGATAACTTGAAGTTAATAGGAAGAGGGGTTGAAATTGGCTTACTATCTTGCATGTTGAAGCGCTGCAAGACTTTCTTCAAATAATTTTTCTGGGAAAGCCAAATCTTCCTATTACTTCTGTCTCGGTGAACTTGCATCCCTAAAATCTTGTTTGTTGGTCCCAAGTCCTTCATATCAAATTCCCTAGCCAACTGTGCCTTCAATTCTTGGACCCGATTTTTGTTGGGGCCTGCTACCAACATGTCGTCCACATACAACAGCAAAATGACATAATCATCATCACCAGACCTCTTGAAATACGTATAAGGGTCTGCACTGAGTCTGTTGTACCCAAGACTCATGATATATGAATAAAATCTCTTGTACCAACACCTCGGCGCCTGTTTGAGACCGTACAAAGATTTGTTCAACCTGAAAACCAAGTTCTCTTTGCCCTTTTCTGCAAAATCTTCTGGCTGGAGCATATAGATTTCTTCTTCAAGATCGCCATGAAGAAATGCCGTTTTTACATCTAGCTGTTCTAGATTTAGGTCAAACACCGCACACAATGCCAATACTACCCTGACTGTTTCAAGTTCAACCACAGGAGAAAATATCTCATTGAAGTCAATACCTTATTTTTTAGTGTACCTTTTGACAACCAATCTTGCATGATACCGCTCCACTTGGTTATTGCCATCACGCTTGATCTTATAGACCCATCTGTTACCAATAGCTTTCCTCCCTCGTGGTAGTGTAACAAAATCCCAAGTTTTATTCCTATCCAATGCTTCCAATTCTTCCTGCATCACTGTCATCCACAGGGATACATCCGAGATTTGAGCAGCCTCAAGGAAACTCGATGGCTCACCATCCTCTGTTAATAAACAATATGCAATGTTGCTTTCAGTGATATAATATGAAAGCCAGTCTGGTGGTCTTCTCTCTCGAGTTGACTGCCTCACTTTGGAAACCTCTGACTGAATTGGTTCTTTTACCTTGTGCTCTGGTACTGCTGCACAAGAAACTTGATCTTCGTCTGTATTATTTTCCACCTGAATGATAGTAGTTTCTGAATTCAGTGTGCCTTTGTCTCCCTTCACTTTATCTTCCTCGAAGATAACATATCTGATGATGATAAGCTTGTGAACAGTAGGATCCCACAAGCGAAACCCCTTTACTCCATCAGCATAGCCCAAGAAGATACACTTTCTGGATTTGGAATCCAACTTTGATCTTTCTTGTTCATTGTACAATACGTACACCGGACTAACAAATGTATGTAACCGAGAATAATCAGATGGCTTGCCGGTCCACATGTAATGCCCCATTTTTATCTTAATTGATGTTATTTGAGATAAACAGTTATTTCAGAATTCAAGAAACGACTTTTTAGAGAACAGGGTCTAATTTGCAGTTTTTGGAATTTTTAGGGACTGAAATGCAATATGGGATTTGTTATATTATAGACTTTGACTAAGCCTTTCCCATCACTTCTTCTCCTTCCCCATCGCCTCCTCCCTCCATTGTAGCGCCTCCCATGTTCTTCGAGCTTCCAGATTTCCTCCTGAACTCGATCCGTACGTTGGAATTTAATTCTGAAGGCAGGTTAGCGATCACGGCTGCGAGAGCTTCATTCCATAGTAAGTTTTTCTATGATTAGATACATTCTAGTTTTGGGATGTCTTTAGAATCGATTGAGTTGCTAGTAAGTTGTTCTTGGCAGAGTTCTGATCGTTTATTCTCTATCGGTTTTGAAATAGAGCGTCGATCGGAATTGTTATGATTTTCTTAGTGATTTTCGAAATCTTGATTTGGATATGTGTTGATATTGTGTTGGGTTTGATGTTTGAGGATTGAAATGAGTTTGTTGAGTTGTTGTTTTGCTGTCTGCATTTTCGGTTTGGTCAGTTTACAGCCGTTATGCAGTCAGTTTGAGTTTTGGATATCGTTTCGATGTTTTGAGTTATACCGATCTTAGTATGAGTTTTGATATCGATTTTGATCACTATGACTTCTTCTGATAGATTGAATTGAAGTTCTTGGAGATTGTGAGCCTTGTAGTCTTGATCGGTTTGGAAGAGTTGAGCCGATTAAAGTTTTTGGAACGACAAAGAAGAGGTATAATATGACTTTGGAATGGAATAGGACGATCAACTCAAATCCGGATTGATTCGAGTGTCCTAGAGGAAATCACATATTGCATGTCTTGAATTCTTATTTGATTATATGATTGAATTTATATTGAGTGCATGAGATTACATATGCATTCATATTGAGCCTTGATTTATTCAAATTGAATTAGACGATCTAGGGATTGTAGTCGAGTAGCTTGATAGGCGATTTACTACCTTGTCGAGTAGCTCACTATAATGCTCTTGAGTCTAGAGGATTAAAGCATGCCCCGTCCACCTCGAGAGGGAATTCGGTGTGATTTTAGGATGTTTTAACCTCGGGATCCCAAACCAAAGAAAGAAAGAAGAATTCCAATTGATTATCTGATTCTGATAATCCAGAAGTTTTAAAGAAATGCATATCATTTTAATTCAGTACTTGAATGGATTAATTGATAATATGAGGAATGAATTCATTGAAGGGGATTGGTTAACTCGTGCCCGAAAATGCAACGGAAATATAAAATTTTTAATAAAAGAAATCCGAGCACTTGTGTAGTATTCAAAAACTCAAACAACCATAAGGTGTTTAAAATTTTACCTATCAATCTCAAAGATTGATTTATGGCTCCAACCAAGTTGATAAACAACTAGGATCTTGAAAAGGGTAGACTCAATCTACAAGCTTCCAAGAGCACTCCTTGCTAAAATGGATTCAATACTTCGAGCCTCCGAATTAGGTCCACGACTAGACGATCTAAATCCGCTCTAAATATGCACTAGAATATTTAGAGAATTTAGCATTGAGATATCATTTTTATTCTCCCTCAAAAATGAAAGAAAAACTTGGAGAAATTGTGGATGGAGTGTTCGGCCACTATGGTTGGAATGGAATGAATTATGTAATGTGTGTATATTATATTAATGGAGAAGAATTGATTAGATACAATTAAAACCATGCATAGAAAAATGCATGACTTGCATGGAAAATTGCATCCAATCTTCCAACCCTTCAAATTCCATCACACACATACATATATATATTATATATATATATACACGCCTATATATATATATATATATATAAATATATATATTTAAATGGTATTTTGAACTTATTTTAATTAAATATTAAACCTAAACCCATTTAAGTTTAATCAATTAATTAAATTCAACTTGAACTCATTCAAGTACACTAGTAACAATAATTATATAACACTATTTTATTTGAGCTCTACAAGACTCAATAGTGTTTAATTATTTGTACATTAAAATGTCAACTAGTGTTAAATTAATTCAACACTTGAATTAATTAACTAAGTTCAAAATAATAGTTTAGAAAATCACCATTTTCATAAACTAATTATTTTAAGTCAACTTTTAATCTTGGAACACATTCACAAATTAAAAGTTACTCATTCCATTCGTTCTCCAATTTAGAAGTCAAACTTCTAATTTATTTTACTTATAAACTCCTTTATAAGTTGTTCAACACATTGAACTTATTTTAATCTCAACGGGATCTAGAAAGCTAGTACTTGTGTGACCCTCAATGGTTCACTGATACAACTAGCAGTGGGTTCATATCTCCATGTGATTCGGGATCAACAAGTCCCTTATATGAGCATACCCTATATAGCTCCATTCTTATTAATCAACACATTGATAATAAGAACGTCAGAAAACTCAAGTCTGATAGTACCCAACCAGTCATGTAAACATCTAGCAGCATTGCTTACATGACTCCCTATGTATCAAATGATAGTGCCTGCAATAACCAATCAATTATGGTTAGCGTACAGTACGGTCCCTTCAACTCATATATCCCGACCGATTCGACAACCATTGGTTTATCGAGAGTTGTCATTGAATCAATAACTATGTGTCATGCCGTAGTTGCATCGAAAATGTAATTCAAGAAACTCCTTTCTTAATTACACTTACTCTGATCAGAGATTTCAAGCTACGTATGCATGATATAACATAGGATATCCATAACCGTAGGTAAGCGGTGAATCACCGACTACAATGCATTGACTCCTATATGTTTCGTCACAACACCCAACATTGCCACCTGATGACCCCAGATGAGTCGGTAACAAGTCAAAGTAAAGCACTAGCATATAGAATCTCCATGTTGTCCCGGGTTATAAGGACTAATGGTGTACAACCATAAACTAGGACTTCTCCACTTGATAAGTGAGAACCACTTGGAAAATCCTTTAGGGAGGGTTGTTCAGTGCACTCTACAAGGAGCACCTATTTGCATGCTTGGACATCTCCATGTTCCCTACCAATGAAACATGGTACTCACATCGCAAATACTAGTCTCAAGCTCGAGCGGCCTTTATCCTTCTTTATGGCGGCTGAATCGACTAGGAACAGTTTAGAATATACAGTATTCCAAATATGAGTTTCATGATAGTCATCACATGACCATCTCATATTCTTTCTACTATTTGTATATTCAAGGGTTTTATCTATGCAGCTTGCATGGGTATAAAGATAAAGATGTGCCAAATTAAATAATGTCAAATATTATTAAAATAAAGATTGTCATACAAGAGTTCTCTCAAGGACCATAAGGACCATCGGCCAACACATTGGCTCGACGGGCACCTACTCTAACAATCTCCCACTTGCACTAGAGCCAACTACCCATATTCTTCAAACCCATTGATTCGCGATGCTTTTCGAAAAATGGTCCTGGTAAATGCATAGTTAGTGGATCAGCAACATTATCTGCGGAGGCGACTCTGTCTAACAAGACATCTCCTCGTTCCACAATTTCCCGGATGATGTGGTATTTTCTCAGTACATGTTTGGATTTCTGATGAGACCTTGGTTCTTTTGCCTGAGCAACGGCACCAGTGTTGTCGCAGTACACCGGGACTGGATCAACTCCATTAGGAATAACGCCCAACTCTTGGACGAAATTCCTAATCCCAACAGCTTCCTTTGCAGCATCGGATGCAGCAATATATTCTGCCTCGGTGGTTGAATCCGCAGTGCTATTTTGTTTGGAACTCTTCCAACAAACAGCAGCACCATTGAGAATGAATATAAAACCGGAAGTTGACTTCGAATCATCAACATCGCTTTGGAAGCTAGAGTCGGTATAGCCTTCCAATTTTAGTTCTCCACCCCCATAAACCAAGAACATATTCTTAGTCTTTCTCAAATACTTGAGAATGTCTTTCACAGCTTTCCAATGTGGAAGACTAGGGTTCGATTGATATCTACTTGTAACACTAAGTGCAAAGGCCACGTCAGGACGTGTGGATATCATCGCATACATGATACTACCAATTGCAGATGCATATGGAATGCCTGTCATCGTCTCTATTTCTGCATCATTCTTGGGAGACATGGACTTGGATAGAGACACGCCATGACACATTGGTAGATGTCCTCTTAGACTCATCCATCGAGAACCTCTTCACGATGGTATCAATGTATGTGGACTGGGTGAGACCAAACAATCTTTTCGATCTATCCCGATAGATTTGTATTCCCAATACAAAAGATGCTTCACCCAAGTCCTTAATCGAGAACTTACTCGATAACCATACTTTAGTTGATTGCAACATTCCTACATCATTCCCAATGAGTAGAATGTCATCAACATAAAGTATCAGGAATGTCACAGCACTCCCACAGACCTTCTTATACACACATGGTTCCTCAGGATTCTTAGTAAACCCAAACTCTTTGATTGTACCATCAAATCTGAGGTTCCAGCTCCTAGATGCCTGTTTGAGACCATAGATAGATCTCTGAAGTTTGCATACTTTATGCTCACTTCCGATAGATGTGAACCCTTCAGGATGAGACATGTAAATTTCTTCCTTAATATCCCCATTAAGAAAAGCTATCTTCACATCCATCTGCCATATTTCATAGTCATACCATGCGGCAATGGCAAGCAATATCCTTATGGACTTGAACATTGCGACTGGAGAAAAAGTTTCTTCAAAGTCAACTCCTTGCCTTTGAGTATAACCTTTTGCCACCAATCGAGCCTTGAAGGTCAGAACCTTCCCATCCGTCCCAAGCTTCCTCTTGTAAATCCATTTACACCCTATAGGAACAATTCCTTCAGGTGGATCCACAAGATTCCACACTTGGTTCGAATACATGGAATTCATCTCAGATTCCATAGCTTCAAGCCACTTGGATGAATCGGCATCAGACAATGCTTCCTTGAAGGTCCTTGGATCACATCCATGGTCAGGCTCATCTTGGCCCTCTTCAAGAAGCAGACCATACCTCATAGGTGGTCTTGAGATCCTCTCGGATCTTCTAGGAGCTTGTATCTCCTCTCTTGGCTGTTCGGGTGTGGGTTCCACAATCGTGGGTGTTTCTCAAACTTCTTCGAGTTCTATCATCTCCCATTTTCTATCCAATAGAAATTCCTTCTCCAAGAAGGTTGCATTCCTAGAAACAAACACCTTTGTTTCTTTGGGATGATAGAAATAATATCCAACCGAATTTCTTGGATATCCCACGAAGTAGCATAAAATGGATCGAGCATCCAATTTATCTCCCACTATCTGCTTCACATAAGTAGGGCATCCCCATATTCTTAGATAAGAATACTTTGGAGATTTTCCCATCCATATCTCATATGGTGTCTTATCAACTGTCTTTTGAATGGATATTGTTCAACAACAGTGTCGCTGTCTCAAGTGCTTATCCCCAAAAGGATGGTGGCAACTCCGTGAACCCCATCATAGACCGAACCATGTCCATCAAAGTTCGATTACGACGTTCTGAAACACCATTCAACTAAGGCATACCAGGAGGAGTCCACTGTGAGAGAATCCCATTCTCCCTAAGATACTCTTGTAATTCAGTACTCAAGTACTCACCACCTCAATCCGATCGAAGTGCCTTGATGCTTCGTCCCAATTGTTTTTCTACTTCATTTCTGAATTCTTTGAACTTTTCAAAAGCTTCAGATTTGTATTTCATCAAATACACTTACCCATACCTAGAGAAGTCATCGGTAAAGGTAATGAAGTAAGAATGTCCGTGCTTAGTGGTGATGCTAAGTGGACCACACACATCTGTATGGATCAAATCCAACAGTCCCTTGGCTCGCTCCACATGGCCCTTAAAGGGAATTTTGGTCATCTTTTCTTTTAGACAGGGTTCACAAGTGGTAAGAGAATTAATATCAGACATATCAAACATGCCTTCTCCCACTAGCTTATTCATCCTTTTAAAAGATATATGACCTAATCGAGCATGCCATAAATGTGCTGGATTTAGAGTATCTTGTTTTCTTCTGGTTGTTGTTGATATCTCTTGGACATTATACATAGGAATATCTTTTAATTTTAAATTATAGAGATCATTTTCCCAATTGTCCTGTACCAATTAAACATTCATTCTTGTAAATATTGCAAACACCTTAGCCAAATAAACAAGAATATCCATCTTTATCAAGCATAGAAATGGAAACAATGTTTTTCACCAAATCTGGTACAAACAAAAAATCTCTCAAACATAATTTAAAATCATTGTCAAACAATAAGTAAACATCTCCAATAGCTTTTGCTGCAACTCTTGCCCCATTGCCCATCCTCAAGAAGGTCTCACCATCTCTGAGTCTCCTACTTCTTGCCATCACCTGCAAATCATTACAGAGATGTGAGCCATAGTCGGTATCCAATACCCAAGAAGAAGAGTTAAGTGAAATGTTTACTTCAATGTAGAACATACCTTTTTCAGAACCATTCTGGTCAAGATATTCCTTGCAATTACGTTTCCAATGTCCAGGTTTCGTACAGTGATGACAGACGTCATTAGTCTTGTTAGCCTTAACTGGTGTGGCTACCACAACGGGACTCAGAGCTTTCCTCTTCAAGGGCACGTTCTTTTTGGGAGCATGGAAGGAACGCTTCTTTCCCTTCCCATGTGGTCTATTCTTTGAACCAGATGAAGATCCCACATAAAGAACCGGCTTCTTTTTCTTGATTGTGGATTCAAACGTAACAAGCATGTTAACCAACTCCTCAAGGGTTGGATCTAACCTGTTCATGTTGAAATTCACCACAAAAGGATCAAATGAGCTAGGCAGTGACAAGAGAAACACGTCTGTGGTCAACTCAGTTGGTAGCACAAGATCCATGCTAACGAGTTTCTCCACGAGCCCAATCAACTTCAGGCCATGCTCATGGACTGAAGCCCCATCTCGCATGCGCAAAGTGATTAGCTCCTTGACAATCGCATGTCGAAGTGGGCATGTTTGTTCACCAAAGAGTTCTTTGAGATGCAAATGAATGTCAGCAGCATGCTTTGCACTCTCAAAACGTCGCTGAAGCTCATCATTCATAGAAGCCTGCATATAACACTTGGCTTTCAAGTCCATGGTCACACCAATCCTTGTAAGTCTGTAGCTCCTCAGGGCTACAATCAGTCGGAGCCATATCAGGGGGCGACTCATCAAGTGTGTATGCAATCCTCTCCGAGTTCAAGACGATTTTCAGATTTCTTAGCCAATCGAGGTAATTTGGACCGGTCAGTAAATGTTTGTCGAGTATAGTAGATAGGGGATTGCGAATTGATGACATTGTCAAAACTTGTACTGAAAAATAATAACAGATAAATGTCAATGACTATTTTAAAATATTTAATAAGATATAAAGTGTGGACTTTAACTTTATAAATATTTACTCCCACTATTTTTGACATTTTTACTACCCTCTAGTAAAAACGGGAAACTCCTTTCCTCAGTAAGTACATAAGGTCCAATTAGCCAATTACGATCCCGAATAATATCAGCCAATCATAATTTCTAAAAGGTAGTTTCCAATTACATCTCCATGCAACCCTTACTTAAACTTTTGTCTCACGCTTGATTAGGACCCAATAAAATGACGTCGTTTATCTTTACGTGTCAAGCCTTACCCATCGATATCGAACCTTAATGGACGGTCGCCATAAGTTCCCCCAATAATATGAGCCGAAGTCATGGGAGTTCCACGTAGTTTACATCACCATGTCAATGGATGTCACAGCTTTCCGGCATCCAAAACCCCCCCAATAATATGAGCCGAGAATTGAATACGGGTACCGTTCGTCATGCATCCATTGTCGATGGAAGACATGGAAATTATAAACACATTTATAATTCCCCTTTTCGGGCTTGATATAAATTTTGAATCTAATTCAAAATGAGGTTTTTTAATTTTGAAAAAGGTCTCATCATTAATTTTAAAGATCGCCATGTTTGATCGTATGTTTTCCGGATTCATGCAACTTTGTTATTATAAAATAATAACGCACATACTAATTAATAAGGATGATCAATCGCCCCAAAAAACTATTTGGCCCGTGTGAGCCAAACACGGGCCTAGGTCCAATTCCTAGGGAATGCATGGGATGCAAATGCAACAATTACATAAGCTTTCAATATTTACATGTCTTGGATCTTCATAATTCATCATGGCCCACCATCTTCCAATCTTGAACTTCCTCTATCAAATATTTTACATGAAAATATCCATGGCAAATAGGGATACATCTCATGGGGTGGGAACGGGCCATAAACCAAGCCCACTTTATAATTTGATAATTATTACAACCATTCAACACAAAATATCCTAACATACACCTAGCAAATTGGTCTTGGGCTTTTAATCATCCTTCATGCACAATATCACATATCATACACCATCAATTAATTATCTCAATAATCAATTGATCAAATATTATATATCTTGGTCCAATCACTAACCACCACAATTATAAAATAAATTAACAAAATAAACAAACACCTTTGTTTACTTTCAAATTAATTTATTTATAATTGAATTTCTTGTAAATCACAATTTATTATAAATAATCAAAGTCACACTTTAACTATTTATTTTATGAGAAAAATCACATATTATAAAGTTTAATTTTTCATAAAAATCAACTATAATATATTTAACAATTTAGGGCCTATGACACATGATATTCCAAAACACCTTTTGAAAAACTCAAGTCGTCATAGTCGTCACCGAAACTCCGTCGCCGGATTCCGGACAAATATTTTATTTTTTTTATTACAAATATGGGGCAGCCCACGGCTGCCCCAAGGACACCTTCGGGCAGTCTATGGGCTGCCCGAAACCATAAAAAAAATATTTATAAAAACAGGCAAAAATTGATAAATCTTGATTTTCTCATGCGGTTAGAAATTGACCTCAACATAATATCCAACAAATACTACACAAAAGAGTAACCTAGGCTCCGATACCACTGAAGGGGATCGGTTAACTCGTGCCCAGAAACGCAGCGAAAATAAAATTTTTAATAAAAGAAATCCGAGCACTTGTATAGTATTCAAAAACTCAAACAACCATAGAGTGTTTAGAATTTTACCTATCAATCTCAAAGATTGATTTATGGCTCCAACCAAGTTGATAAACAATTAGGCTCTTGAAAAGGGTAGACTCAATCTACAAGCTTCCAAGAGCACTCCTTGCTCAAAATGGATTCAATACTTCGAGCCTCCGAATTAGGTCCACGACTAGACGATCTAAATCCGCTCTAAATATGCACTAGAATATTTAGAGAATTTAGCATTGAGATATCATTTTTATTCTCCCTCAAAAATGAAAGAAAAACTTGGAGAAATTGTGGATGGAGTGTTCGGCCACTATGGTTGGAATGGAATGAATTATGTAATGTGTGTATATTATATTAATGGAGAAGAATTGATTAGATACAATTAAAACCATGCATAGAAAAATGCATGACTTGCATGGAAAATTGCATCCAATCTTCCAACCCTTCAAATTCCATCACACACATACATATATATATATATATTATATATATACACGCCTATATATATATATATAAATATATATATTTAAATGGTATTTTGAACTTATTTTAATTAAATATTAAACCTAAACCCATTTAAGTTTAATCAATTAATTAAATTCAACTTGAACTCATTCAAGTACACTAGTAACAATAATTATATAACACTATTTTATTTGAGCTCTACAAGACTCAATGGTGTTTAATTATTTGTACATTGTCAACTAGTGTTAAATTAATTCAACACTTGAATTAATTAACTAAGTTCAAAATAATAATTTAGAAAATCACCATTTTCATAAACTAATTATTTTAAGTCAACTTTTAATCTTGGAACACATTCACAAATTAAAAGTTACTTATTCCATTCGTTCTCCAATTTAGAAGTCAAACTTCTAATTTATTTTACTTATAAACTCCTTTATAAGTTGTTCAACACATTGAACTTATTTTAATCTCAACGGGATCTAGAAAGCTAGTACTTGTGTGACCCTCAATGGTTCACTGATACAACTAGCAGTGGGTTCACATCTCCATGTGATTCGAGATCAACAAGTCCCTTATATGAGCATATCCTATATAGCTTCCATTCTTATTAATCAACACATTGATAATAAGAACGTCAGAAAACTCAAGTCTGATAGTACCCAACCAGTCATGTAAACATCTAGCAGCATTGCTTACATGACTCCCTATGTATCAAATGATAGTGCCTGCAAGAACCAATCAATTATGGTTAGCGTACAGTACGGTCCCTTCAACTCATATATCCCAACCGATTCGACAACCATTGGTTTATCGAGAGTTGTCATTGAATCAATAACTATGTGTCATGCCGTAGTTGCATCAAAAATGTAATTCAAGAAACTCCTTTCTTAATTACACTTACTCTGATCAGAGATTTCAAGCTACGTATGCATGATATAACATAGGATATCCATACCCGTAGGTAAGCGGTGAATCCCCGAATACAATGCATTGACTCCTATATGTTTCGTCACAACACCCAACATTGTCACCTAATGACCCCAGATGAGTTGGTAAACAAGTCAAAGTGAAGCACTAGCATATAGAATCTCCATGTTGTCCCGGGTTATAAGGACTAATGGTGTACAACCATAAACTAGGAGTTCTCCCACTCGATAAGTGAGAACCACTTGAAAAATCCTTTAGGGAGGGTTGTTCAGTGCACTCTACAAGGAGCACCTATTTGCATGCTTGGACATCTCCATGTCCCCTACCAATGAAACATGGTACTCACATCGCAAATACTAGTCTCAAGCTCGAGCGGCCTTTATCCTTCTTTATGGCGGCTGAATCGACTAGGAACAGTTTAGAATAAAGTATTCCAAATATGAGTTTCATGATAGTCATCACATGACCATCTCATATTCTTTCTACTATTTGTATATTCAAGGGCTTTATCTATGCAGCTTGCATGGGTATAAAGTTAAAGATGTGCCAAATTAAATAATGTCAAATATTATTAAAATAAAGATTTTCATACAAGAGTTCTCTCAAGGACCATCGCCCAACACATTGGCTCGACGGGCACCTACTCTAACATTCATAGTATGATTTGATATGTTTATTTGATTGCATATTAGTCTCTTTTACTGAGAATATTATTCTCATCGGATTATCCGGCTGTTGTCTTTGTTTGTATGTGTACTTGGCAACAGGTAGGGCAGGATTGAGTCAAAGGCAGCATGGCTAGATGGTTGAGAGAATAGAAGTGAGGCCCTTGGTTTTAGGAGTTGAACTGAATTCAAACTCTTATGTATTTTGGTATTGTAAACCTAGAATTAAAGCATGTTCTATTATTTTCGGATGAATGTATAAACTCTAGAACTACGTTGTATGGATTATGCATGTTGAACTAGTTTATGCATGTGTTGGTTATGTTTTAAGTTGAGTTGGAGATTGAAGAGGAAAACCAAAAATTTCTGGTGCAGAGTGTCTCGCTCGATCGGCAGACTCTTACAGATCGAGCGAGCACCCCTTTCAGCGAGGCGGAGTCTGGGAAATTTTTGTGCCCGCTCGATCGGTAAGATTTACCGATCGAGCGGGGGTCCTGAATTTTGGGCAGAGATTTGGATTGTTTTGGCCCGCTCGATCAGTAAGATTTTAACCGATCGAGCGAGCACCCCTTATTTAAAAAAAAAAATTTTGTTATGCCTTAATCCTTTTAATTAGATTGTGTTGATCAATTGCCTTATCTTAAGTATAGAAGATTAGAATCTAGGCCTCACATTAAAGTGGTATCAGAGATATAAGTTCCTGGAATTTGTTCTAGAAGTGAGCGGGGTAGATCGAGTCCGCTTGACCTTAAATTCTCGCATGTGATTGATTAATTCTATGATTACAGAATATGCGAGCATGCTTTATGAATTGAAAATTTATTTGAATTACGTGACTTGGAGATTCAAATTGTTAAAGCATGATTTGATTAAGATATGAAATGTTTTCATGCATTGATCTGAGTTCCATCTATCCGAATTGGTAAGACGATCAGAGGTTTCGTGACACTGAAATGGTGAGATGTGAATTGAATTATCCGTCTTCTAACCCCTGTCAATTTAGATGGGTACTCGATGAAGGCTAGACATGAATACTCCACCGATGATTCCTACGACAGAAAAACCTCCGGTTATGACTCCTCCGGTGGTACAGATGGATGACACGATCACGCCTATGGAAGCCTTACTGAAGAGGTTCAAATCTTTTAGGCCGCCGTATTTGAAATGGGAAGGAAAATCCGATCGATTGCGAGAGTTGGTTGGAAGATATTGATCACTCTTTGAGTCGCTTGACTACTCGGATGACCGCGAGAACGAGACTGGTAATTCATCAAATACAGGGAGTAGCAAGAGTTGGTGGATGACTACCAAAAGAGCCAAAGAGAATAAAGGTACGGCAATTACTTGGGCACTTTTTAGAGCAGAGTTCTATAAGATATTCTTTCGGTTTCCTATCGAAAGGATAAAGGTGCCGAGTTTGCAAATTTAAGGCAAGGTAACATGAGTATTGAGGATATGTTGCAAAGTTTGATAGTTTATTGAGGTTCGCTTCGCATATTGCCGACAATGAGGAGGCAAAAGCAGACCAGTTCATTAACGGTTTGCAACCCTGACATCTTCATTCTGGTAATACTGGGAGGCCAGATAACTTTTCTGATGCGATGGATCAGGCAAAGGGAGCAGAAGCGGGACTGATGAGGAAGAGGGAGAATCAGTACCAGCCCTCAATAGAAACAGCAGAGGCAGTATTAGAATCAACCGCCGATGAATGAGGGTAGTAGCAGTGGTGGTAGCAAGAAGAACTATTTCCATCCCAAAGGGAAACAGTTCAAGAAGTCGGGAAGCACTTCTTCGAGCTCGAGTGGCTCGAGATAGTTCAGTTCTGGATAGGGTTCAGGTTCCTCGGGAGCTTCATGTAATAGGTGTGGAGGACGACACTCCAGCGACCAGTGTAGGGGAATCTTTGGGAACTGTTACATCTGCCAACAGATAGGGCATTATGCTAGACTGTGTCCACAGAGAGGTTCTGACCAATCTCAGAGTGGGAATGCCTCTCGACAGTCATCTCAGCCTCATAGGCAATCGACTGCTGTTCACTCGTTCCAACCTCAGCAGCAGAACCGTCAGGGAGGTAACCAAAGTTCAAACCAACCTTCCCGACCGCAGGCTAGAGTGTTTGCTCTGAATGACGATTAGGCTCAGGCAGCACCTGATGACGTGATTTCAGGTAACTGTAAGATTTTTGAATATTCTGCATACATTCTAATAGATAAAGGTGCATCTTACTCGTTTATATCAGAGAAATTTTGTTTTGATGCATGCTTTACCTGTTGAGCCTTTACCTTCATTTGTTTCGGTTACTTCACCTTTGTGTGGAGGAATTGTGTCGAAGAATTTGGTTAGAAAACTGTGAGTTGAAGTTTGGAGAATATTCGACCGAGTTTGACTGTATTGTACTTAGTCTGTCTGATTTTGATTGCATTGTTGGGAGAGATGTTTTGACTGAGTACAGGGCTACAGTGGACTATTTTAGAAAGTAGTTCGGTTCAGACCAGATATGGCAGATGACTGGAGATTCTTCGGTAAGGGTTCTCGTTTCTAAATTCCTTTGATATCTGTTTTATCTATGACTAGATTATTACAGAGAGGAGCCGAAGGATTCCTTGTTTATGCGATCGATATTCTGAAGTCTAGTCCTGAACTGAATGATATACCAGTGGTTAGGGAATTCCCTGATGTGTTTGCAGATGAGATTCCGGGATTACCGGGCCTATTCGTGAGATTGACTTTTGCATCCGAACTGACGTCAGGTACTCAGCCAAATTCTTCTAAAGCTCCGTATAGAATGGCTCCGATCGAATTGAAAGAACTGAAGGAGCAATTGGAAGATTTAACTGCCAAGGGATACATTAGACCGAGTGTGTCACCTTGGGTTGCTCCTGTTCTGTTTGTGAGGAAGAAGGATGACTCTATGAGACTCTGTATTGACTACCGTCAACTGAATCAAGCAAAGGTAAAGAACAAGTATCCTTTACCGCGTATCGATGACCTTTTTGACCAGTTGCAGGGTTCTTGTATCTATTCAAAGATAGATTTGAGGTCTGGGTATCATCAACTGAGAGTTCGTGAAGAAGATGTCCCTAAGACTGCGTTTCGAACGAGGTATGGCCACTTTGAATTTCTTGTCATGCCGTTCGGTTTGACCAATGCCCCAGCAGTCTTTATGGGATTGATGAACCGAATCTTTCAGCGTTTTCTTGATGAGTTTGTGATTATCTTTATTGATGATATCTTGATCTACTCTAAGAGCCGTTCCGAGCATGCAGATCATTTTAGAACTGTTTTACAAATATTGAGAACCGAACAGTTATTCGCCAAGCTTTCGAAGTGCGAGTTTTGGCTGGACAGAGTTGTCTTTCTGGGGCACATTATTTCAGGAGATGGGATTGCTGTTGATCCCAGCAAGATAGAAGCAGTGATGAATTGGCGCAGGCCGACTTCTGTGCCAGAGATTCGAAGTTTTATGGGCTTAGCGGGGTACTATCGCAGATTTATTCAGGATTTCTCTTCTATTGCGAAGCCTATTACCCAGCTAACTCAGAAGAATGCTCCTTTTCTGTGGACAGATGATTGTGAAGCCAGTTTTGTTGAGTTGAAGAAGAGATTAACCAGTGCTTCGATTCTTTCAATTCCATCTGGTTCCGGAGGTTTCACGTTTATTGCGATGCTTCTCATCTTGGTTCTCGGATGTATTCTTATGCAAAGGAAACACGTGATCAGCTTATGCGTAGAGGCAGTTAGAAACCGCACGAGACTCGCTATCCATTTCATGATCTTGAACTAGCTGCTATCTTTTTTGCCTTGAAGATCTGGCGTCACTACTTATACGGTGAGTCTTTTGAGATCTTTTCGATCATAATAGTCTTAAGTACTTATTTTCCACAGTCTGAGTTGAATATGAGGCAGAGGAGATGGCTAGATTTATTGAAGGACTTCGACTTGCGAGATTAAGTATTACCCAGGAAAGTCGAATGCAGCTGCCGATGCTTTGAGTCGTAAGCTTTGCTCTTTATCTCTTTCGACGATTGGTGTTTCTCGATTGATCGAAGACTGTTGCACTTTCTGGGTTGGAGTTTATAAGTCAGATAGGAATACGATCAGAGTTTGTGCGATTCAGGCCGAGCCAGAGTTTTTTGTGTCGATCAGAGAAGCACAGAAATCAGATGAGAGTATTCAGAATTCGTTAGAGAAGGTGAGATCTGGACACCAAGTCTGAGTTTCAGGTCAGGGATGATGTTTTATTTGTGAATAGCCGTATTGTTGTGCCTGAGATTGATGAGTTAAAACAGCGTATTCTAAGAGGCGCATTGCAGTTGGTTCAGTGTTCATCCAGGAGGCCGAAAGATGTATAATGGACTTGAAGAGTCAGTTCTGGTGGAAGAAGTTAAGGGGGATGTGGTGAGGTTTGTATCTCGTTGTTTGAACTGTCAGTAGGTTAAAGCTGAGAGAAAGAGACCAGGTGGGCTTTTGCACAGTCTGTCTATTCCGGAATGGAAGGGGGATCATATTTCGATGAATTTCGTCACGAAACTACCCCGATCTGTTCGAGGATGCGATGCCATTTGGGTAGTGATTGACCGTTTGACGAAGTCTGCTTGTTTCATTCCGTATCGGATGACATACCGAAATGATCAGATGGCAGAGTTGTATGTTAGAGAGATTGTCAGATTGCACGGTGTGCCGAGATCGATTGTTTCAGACCGAGATCCTCAGTTTACTTCCCATTTCTGGCATAGTCTACAGGAAGCCCTTGGTACTAGATTGCACTTGAGTACAGCATACCATCCTCAGACCGACGGTCAATCAGAGCGGACGATTCAAACTTTGGAGGATATGTTACGAGCAGTGGTGCTTGACTTTGGCACTACTTGGCAAGATTCATTGCCTCTCGTTGAGTTTTCGTACAACAACAGCTTCCAAACGAGTATAGGAATGGCACCATTCGAAGCGTTGTACGGAAAGAAGTGCAGATATCCTCTGTACTGGGATGAGATATCTAAGTCCCCAGACATGGGACCAGACATGATTCGTGATATGGCTGAGAAGTGAAGATTATTCGATTGAGAATGAAGACTGTGCTCAGGACCGACAAGCGAAGTATGCGAATATCCATCGCAGACCTCTATCTTTTGCTCAGGGAGACCGAGTATTCTTAAAGATTTCTCCATTTAGAGGTACCTGTTAGATTTGGGAAGAGAGGGAAGTTGGCACCCAAGATTCATCGGTCCGTATGAGATTTTACAGAAGATAGGCGATCTAGCCTACCGTTTAGCACTTCCTCCTTCTTTATCTAGTATTCACGACGTCTTTCACGTCTCGATGCTGAGGAAATACCATCCCGATCCTTCTCATGTGCTTCAGCCTGACGAAGCCGAACTTGATGAAACTCTGAGTTACTTTGAGAGACCGATTCAGATCCTTGACAGAAAGGAGAAACAGCTCAGAACCAAAACGATTCCATTGGTGAAAGTTCAGTGAAGTCGTCACGGAGTCGAAGAAGCGACTTGGGAAACAAAATCTGATATGAGGCAGAGATTTCCAGACTTGTTTGTATGATGTGAGTTCTTAATTCTGTTCTTGAATTCTTAATTATCTTTTATGAGTTGATATCGATGATTTCGAGGACGAAATCTTTTCTTAGAGGGGGAGAATTGTAAAGCCCCGTTTTTATCTTAATTGATGTTATTTGAGATAATCAGTGATTTCAGAATTCGAGACCGGACTTTATTGATCAGGGTCTATTTTGCAATTTTGGGAATTTTCAGGGTCTAAAACGCAAAAAGTGAGTTTGTTATATTATTGAAGGCTTGACTAAGTCTCTTAGCACTTCATCATCCCCTACAACTCGGTTTTCTCTCCATTGAAGGCGAGAAACCTTTCTTCCAAGCTTTTGTGATTTCGATTCTAGCTCGATCCGTTCGATAAAATTGATTTCTGACTTGATATCTACGATCACAGCGACGAGTGCTCCGTTTGGAAGTAAGTTTTTCTCCGATCAGATACATTCTACTTTTTGGATTTGTTAGAATCATTAGAGATTCGAGTATGTTGTTCTTGGCAGAGTTCTGATCGTTTATTATCTGTCGGTTTTGAATTAGAGCGACGAACAGAATTGTTATGATTTTTCTTGTCATTTTCAAAAATCTTGATTTTGAGATGTGTTGATATTGTGTTGGGTTTGATGTTTGAGGATTGGAATGAGTTTGTTGAGTTGTTGTTTAGCTGTCTGCATTTTCGGTTTGGTCAGTTTACAACCGTTATGCCGTCAGTTTGAGTTTTGGATATCGTTTCGATGTTTTGAGTTATACCGAGCTTAGTATGAGTTTTGATATCGATTATGATCGCTATGAGTTCTTCTGATAGATTGATTTGAAGGTCTTTGGGGTTGCGAGCCTTGCAGTCTTGTTCAGTTTGGAAGAGTTGAGCCGGTATAGTATCGATATCCTTCTTTATCGATTGATTTAACTTGACTTGGATATTGATTGAGGAATTTTTGTTTTCAGATTGAAGTTTTGGAACGTCAAAGAAGAGGTATAAGATGAATTTGGAATGGAATAGGACGATTAACTCGAATCCGGATTGATTCGAGTGTCCTAGAAGAAAATCACATACTGCATATTTTGACTGCTTATTTGATTATATGATTGAATTTATATTGAGTGCATGAGATTACATATGCATTCATATTGAGACTTGATTTATTCATATTGAATTAGACGATCTAGGGATTGTAGTCGAGTAGCTTGGTAGGCGATTTACTACCTTGTCGAGTAGCTCACTATAATGCCCTTGAGTCTAGAGGATTAAAGAATGCCACGTCCACCTGGAGAGGGAAGTCGGTGTGATTGTAGGATGTTTTAACCTCGGGATCCCAAACCAAAGAAAGAAAGAAGAATTCCAATTGATTATCTGAGTCTGATAATCCAGAAGTTTTAAAGACATGCATATCATTTTAATTCAGTACTTGAATGGATTAATTGATAATATGAGGAATGAATTCCATAGTATGATTGGATATGTTTATTTTATTGCATGTTAGTCTCTTTTACTGGGAATATTATTCTCACCGGTTTATCCGGCTGTTGTCTTTGTTTGTATGGGTACTTGGCAACAGGTGGGGAAGGACCAAGTCAGAAGATGCATGGTTAGCTTCGGGGAAAGATGTAGAAGTGAGACTCGGTCCCAAGAAGTCGATTCCAGCATGTCAATCTAGTATTTGTTAGAACATGTTTAGTTATCGAACTTCATCATTTTATTGTTGTTGCATGATCTCGACTTTGGTTTCTGTTTGAACTCCAGAACTCCTGTTTTAAATGGAGGAACCAAGTTGTAACGCATGTTTATGTTTCGGAGTATTGTATGGCTTGATGTTCTCGTTTTTGGCGATTCTAGCACCGGGGCAGCCAGGGAGGCAGGCCCGCGCATGCCAGCAACGCGCCTGCGCCCTTTTTTGGACAGGGCGTCATGCGTGGCCACGCCTCGAAAGGGCGCGGCCGCGCATGAGCCAGGGCGCATGCGCGGCCGCGCGGGCCCTGCTTTAAAAAAAAAAAAAGTGTGTTGGCTTTTAATGCTTGCTTAATTTAATTACTCCTTTAATTGATGTTTAGATACGAGGTCTCACATTAAGTGGTATCAGAGAGATAAGTTCCTGGAATTTGTTCTAGAAGTGAGTGGAGTAGATCGAGTCCGCTTGACCTTAAATTCTCGCATGTGATTGATTAATTCTATGATTACAAAATATGCGAGCATGCTTTATGCATTGAAAATTTATTTGAATTACGTGACTTGATGATTCAAATTAATAAAGCATGACTTGATTGAAATATGAACTGTATTCATGCATTGATCTGAGTTCCATCTATCGAATTGGGAAGATGATCAGAGGTTCGTGACACTGAATGGTGAGATGTGTATTGTATTATCCGTGTTCTAACCCCTGTCAATTTAGATGGGTACTCGATGAAGGCAAGACATGAATACTCCACCGATTACTCCTACGACAGAAACTCCTCCGGTTATGACTCCTCCGGTGGTACAGATGGATGACACGATCACGCCTATGGAAGCCTTACTGAAGAGGTTCCAATATTTTAGGCCGCCGTATTTGAATGGGAAGGAAAATCCGGTCGATTGCGAGAGTTGGTTGGAAGATGTTGATCAGCTCTTGGAGTCGCTTGACTACTCTGACGACCAGGGTTAGATTGATTATGCATCAACTTCAAGGAGTGGCAAAGAGTTGGGGGATGACTACCAAAAGAGCCAAAGAGAATAAAGGTACGGCAATTACTTGGGCACTTTTTAGAGCAGAGTTCTATAAGAGATTCTTTCCAGTTTCCTATCGAAAGGATAAAGGTGTTGAGTTTGAAAATTTGAGGCAAGGTAGTATGAGTATCGAGGATTATGTTGCGAAGTTTGACAGTTTATTGAGGTTCGCTCCGCATATTTCCGACAATGTGGAGGAAAAGCAGACCAGTTCATTAACGGTTTGCACCCTGACATCTTTATTCTAGTGAATACTGGGAGGCCAGATAACTTTGCTGATGCGATGGATCAGGCAAAGGGAGCAGAAGCAGGACTGATGAGGAAGAGGGAGAATCAGTACCAGCCTCAACAGCAACAGCCACAGTAGAGGCAGTATCAGAATCAACCGCCGATGAATGAGGGTAGTAGCAGTGGTGGTAGCAAGAATAACTATTTCCGTCCCAAAGGGAAACAGTTCAAGAAGTTGGGAGCACTTCTTCGAGCTCGAGTGGCTCGAGGCAGTTCAGTTCTGGACAGGGTTCAGGATCATCTGGAGCTTTGTGTAGCAAGTGTGGAGGACGACACTCCAGTGAGCAATACAGGAATCTTTGGGAACTGTTTACATCTGCCAGCAGACAGGGCATTATGCCAGACAGTGTCCACAGAAAGCTTCGGACCAAACTCAGAGTGGGAATACCTCTCGACAGTCATCTCAGCCTGGGAGACAGGCTACTGCAGTTCACTCGTTCCAACCTCAGCAGCAGAACCATCAGGGAGGTAATCAAAGTTTGAACCAACCTCTAGACAGCAGGCGAGAGTGTATGCTCTGAATGAGGATCAGGCTCAGGCTACACCTGATGATGTTATTGCAGGTAATTGTATGATTCTTTGATTATCCTGCTAATATTTTGATGGATACAGATGCTTCTCACTCTTTCATATCTGATAAATTTGTGTCGATGCATGCCTTGCCTTTTGAGCCTTTACCTGCTATAGTTGATGTTAATTCACCTTTGGGTGGAGGAATTGTTTCGAAGAATTTTGTTAGAAATTGTGGATTGAGTTTTGAAGGAAATTTGATCGAGTTCGACTGTATTGTACTTGGTTTGTCTGACTTTGACTGCATAGTGGGTATAGATGTTTTGACTAAGTACAGGGCTACAGTAGATTGTTTTCAGAAGATAGTCCGTTTCAGACCAGAGATGTCAGATGATTGGAAATCTTCGGTAAGGTTTCTCGTTCTAAAATTCCTTTGATATCTGTCTTATCTATGACTAGATTATTACATAAAGGAGCCGAAGGATTTCTTGTTTATGCGATCGATATTCTGAAGTCTAGCCCGAGTTGAACGATATACCAGTGGTTAGAGAATTCCCAGATGTGTTTGCAGATGAAATTCCGAGATTGCCACCGATTAGGGAGATGGAATTTAGCATTGATTTGATGACAGGTACTCAACCAATTTCGAAAGCTCCGTACAGAATGGCTCCGATCGAATTGAAGGAACTGAAGGAGCAGCTGGAAGACTTGATTTCCAAGGGATACATTCGACCCAGTGTATCGCCTTGGGGTGCTCCTGTCCTGTTTGTTAGAAAGAAAGATGGCTCGATGCGTCTCTGCATTGACTACAGCCAACTGAATCAGGCGACAGTTAAGAACAGGTATCCTTTACCGCGTATCGATGACCTTTTTGACCAGTTGCAGGGTTCTTGTATCTATTCGAAGATAGATTTGAGGTCTGGGTATCATCAAATGAGAGTTCAAGAATAAGATGTCCCTAAGACTTGCGTTTCGAACGAGGTATGGCCACTTTGAATTTCTTGTCATGCCCTTTCGATTTGACGAATGCCCCAGCGGTCTTTATGGGGTTGATGAACCGAATATTTCAGCGTTTTCTTGATGAGTTTGTGATTATCTTTATTGACGATATCTTGATCTACTCTAAGAGTCGTTTCCGAGCATGCAGATCATTTTAGAACTGTTTTATAGAATTTGAGAACCGAACAGTTATTCGCCAAGCTTTCGAAGTGCGAGTTTTGGCTTGACAAGTTGTCTTTCTGGGGCACATTATTTTAGGAAGATGGGATTGCTGTTGATCCCAGCAAGATAGAAGCAGTGATGAATTGGTGCAGGCCGACTTCTGTGCTAGAGATTCGAAGTTTTATGGGCTTAGCGGGGTACTATCGCAGTATAATTCAAGTTTCTCTTCTATTGCGAAGCCTATTACACAGCTAACTCAAAGAATGCTCATTTTCTGTGGAAAGATGATTGTGAAGCCAGTTTTGTTGAGTTGAAAAAGAAATTAACCAGTGCTCCGATTCTTTCTATTCCATCTGGTTCTGGAGGTTTCACAGTTTATTGCGATGCTTCTCATCTTGGTCTCGATGTATTCTTATGCAAAGGAAACATGTGATAGCTTATGCATAGGCAATTGAAACCGCAAGAGACTCGCTATCCAGTTCATGATCTTGAACTAGCTACTATAGTTTTTTGCCTTGAAGATCTGGCGTCACTACTTATACAGTGAGTCTTTGAGATCTTTTTGGATCATAATAGTCTTAAGTACTTATTTTCACAGTCTGAGTTGAATATGAGGCAGAGAGATGGCTAGATTTATTGAAGGACTTCGACTGCAAGATTAAGTATTACCCGGGGAAGTCGAATGCAGCTGCCGATGCTTTGAGTCGTAAGCTTTGCTCTTTATCTCTTTCGACGATTAGTGTTTCTCGATTGATCAACGACTGTTGCACTTCTAGTTTGGATTTTGAGTCAGATAGGAATCCGATCTGAGAGTTTGTGCTAGACTCTAAGGCCAAGCCAGAGTTGTTTGTGTCGATCAGAGAAGAAACAAAAAATCAGATGAAGAGTAATCAGAATTCGTTAGAGGAGGTGAGATCTGAGTACACCAGGTTACCTGAGTTTTCAGGTCAAGATGATGTTTTATTTGTGAGATAGCCGTAATTGTTGTGCCTGAGATTGATGAAGGGTTAAATTTAAGGGGGGGGGGGGGGGGGGGGGGGGGGGGGGGAGGGGGGGGGGGGACCGCGTATTCCTGAAGAGAGGCGCATTGGCAGTCGGTTGTTCAGTGTTCAATCCAGGAGGCCGAAAGATGTATAACGACTTTGAAGAGTCAGTTCTGGTGGAAGAAGTTAAAGAAGGATGTGGTGAGGTTTGTATCTCGTTGTTTGAACTGTCAGTAGGTTAAAGCTGAGCGAAAGAGACCAGTGTGGGCTTTTATGCACAGTCTGGTCTATTTCGGGAATGGAAGTGGGATCATATTTCAGATGGATATTTCCACTCACGAAACTACCCCGATTTGTTCGAGGGATGCGATGCCATTTGGGTAGTGATTGACCGTTTGACGAAGTCTGCTTGTTTTATTATCCGTTATCAGGATGACATACCGACATGATCAGATGTGCAGAGGTTGTATGTTAGAGATATTGGTCAGATTGCACGGTAATGTGCCGAGATCGATTGTTTTTTCAGGACCGAATATCCTCGGGTTTACTTCCCTTTTTCTTGGCATAGTCTACGAGGAAGCCCATGGTACTAGAATTGAACTATGAGTACAACATACCATCCTCAGACCGACGGTTCAATCAGCAGCGGACGATTCAGACTCTGGGAGGATATGTTACGAAGCAGTAGTGCTTGACTTTGGCACTACTTGGCAAGATTCATTGCCTCTCGTATTGAGTTTTCGTATAACAACAGCTTCCAGACGAGTATAGTGAATGGCACCATTCGAAGCGTTGTACTTGAAAAAATGTGCAGATATCCTCTGTACTTGGATGAGATATCTGTAGTCCCCCCAGACTTCGGAACAGATATGAATTCGTGATAATGGCTGAGCAAGTGAAAGATTATTTGATTGAGAATGAAGACTACTTGCGACAGGACCGACAAGCGAAGTATGCGAATATACCGTCGCAAGACCTCTATCTTTTTGCTCAGGGAGACCAAGTATTCTTAAAGATTTCTCCATTTAGAGGTACTGTTAGATATGGGAAGAGGGGGAAGTTGGCACTGAGATTCATCGGTACGTATGAGATTTTACAGAAGATAGGCAATCTAGCCTACCGTTTAGCACTTCCTCTTTCTTTATCTGGTATCACGACGTCTTTCACGTCTCGATGCTGAGGAAATACCATCCCGATCCTTCTCATGTGCTTCAGCCTGACGAAGCCGAACTTGATGAAACTCTGAGTTACTTTGTTGAGACCGATTCAGATCCTTGACAGAAAGGAGAAACAGCTCAGAACCAAAATGATTCCTTTGGTGAAAGTTCAGTGGAGTCGTCACGGAGTCGAAGAAGCGACTTGGGAAACAGAATCTGATATGAGGCAGAGATTTCCAGACTTTTTTGTATGATGTGAGTTCTTATTCTGATCTTGAATTCTTAATTATCTTCTTATGAGTTGATATCGATGATTTCGAGGACGAAATCTTTTCTTAGAGGGGGAGAATTGTAACGCTCCGTTTTTATCTTAATTGATGTTATTTGAGATAATCAGTGATTTCAGAATTCGAGACCGGACTTTTTATTGATCAGGGTCTATTTTGCAATTTTGGGAATTTTCAGGGTCTAAAACGCAAAAAGTGAGTTTGTTATATTATTAAAGGCTTGACTAAGTCTCTTAGCACTTCATCATCCCCTCCAACTCGGCTTCTCTCCATTGAAGGCGAGAGAGCTTTCTTCCAAGCTTTTGTGATTTCGATTCTAGCTCGATCCGTCCGATAAAATTTATTTCTGACTTGATATCTACGATCACAGCGATGAGTGCTCCGTTTGGAAGTAAGTTTTTCTCCGATTAGATACATTCTAGTTTTTGGATGTTGTTAGAATCATTAGAGATTCGAGTATGTTGTTCTTGGCAGAGTTCTGATCGTTTATTATCTGTCGGTTTTGAATTAGAGCGATGAACAGAATTGTTATGACATTTCTTGTCATTTTTGAAAATCTTGATTTTGAGATGTGTTGATATTGTGTTGGGTTTGATGTTTGAGGATTGGAATGAGTTTGTTGAGTTGTTGTTTAGCTGTCTGATTTTTGGTTTGGTCAGTTCACAGCCGTTATGCCGTCAGTTTGAGTTTTGGATATCGTTTCGATGTTTGAATTATACCGAGCTTAGTATGAGTTTTGATATCGATTTTGATCGCTATGACTTCTTCTGATAGATTGATTTGAAGTCTTTGGAGTTGCGAGCCTTGCAGTCTTGTTCAGTTTGGAAGAGTTGAGCCGGTATAGTATCGATGTCCTTCTTTATCGATTGATTTAACTTGACTTGGATATTGATTGAGGAATTGTTGTTTTCAGATTGAAGTTTTGGAACGTCAAAGAAGAGGGATAAGATGACTTTGGAATGAATAGGACGATTAACTCGAATCCAGATTGATTCGAGTGTTCTAGAAGAAATCACATACTGTATATTTTGACTGCTTATTTGATTATATGATTGAATTTATATTGAGTGCATGAGATTACATATGCATTCATATTGAGACTTGATTTATTCATATTGAATTAGAAGATCTAGGGATTGTAGTCGAGTAGCTTGGTAGGCGATTTACTACCTTGTCGAGTAGCTCACTATAATGCCCTTGAGTCTAGAGGATTTAAGCAAGTCACGTCCACCTCGAGAGGGAAGTCGGTGTGATTGTAGGATGTTTTAACCTCGGATCCCAAACCAAAGAAAGAAAGAAGAATTTCAATTGATTATCTGAGTCTGATAATCCAGAAGTTTTAAAGACATGCATATCATTTTAATTCAGTACTTGAATGGATTAATTGATAATATGAGGAATGAATTCATAGTATGATTGGATATGTTTATTTTATTGAAGTTAGTCTCTTTTACTGGGAATATTATTCTCACCGGTTTGTATCCGGCTGTTGTCTTTGTTTGTATGTGTACTTGGCAACAGGTGGGGCTGGACCAAGTCAGAAGAGGCATGGTTAGCTTCGGGGGTAAGATGTAGAAGTGAGACTCGGTCTAGAAGTCGATTCCAGCATGTCAATCTAGTATTTTTTAGAACATGTTTAGTTATCGAACTTCATCGTTTCATTGTTGTTGCATGATCTCGACTTTGGTTTCTTTGTTGAACTCCAGAACTCCTGTTTTAAATGGAGGAACCAAGTTGTAACGCATGTTTATGTTTCGGAGTATTGTATGGCTTGATGTTCTCGTTTTTTGCGATTCTAGCACCGGGGCAGCCAGGGAGACGTGCCCGCGCCATTTTTTGGGCAGGGCGTCATGCGCGGCCGCGCCTCAAAAGGGCGCGGCTGCGCATGAGCCAGGGCGCCATGCGCGGCCGCGCCTGATGAGGCGCGGCCGCGCAGGCCCTGCTTTTTTTTAAAAAAAAAAAAGTGTGTTGGCTTTTAATGCTTGCTTAATTTAATTACTCCTTTAATTGATATTTAGATCCGAGGTCTCACATTAAGTGGTATCAGAGAGATAAGTTCCTGGAATTTGTTCTAGAAGTGAGCGGAGTAGATCGAGTCCGCTTGACCTTAAATTCTCGCATGTGATTGATTAATTCTATGATTACAGAATATGAGAGCATGCTTTATGCATTGAAAATTTATTTGAATTACGTGACTTGATGATTCAAATTAATAAAGCATGACTTGATTGAAATATGAACTGTATTCATGCATTGATCTGAGTTTCATCTTTCGAATTGGGAAGATGATCAGAGGTTCGTGACACTGGAATGGTGAGATGTGTATTGTATTATTCGTGTTCTAACCCCTGTCAATTTAGATGGGTACTCGATGAAGGCTAGACATGAATACTCCACCGATTACTTCCTACGACAGAAACTCCTCCGGTGGTACAGATGGATGACACGATTCACGCCTATGGAAGCCTTACTGAAGAGGTTCCAATCTTTTAGGCCGCCGTAATTTGAATGGGAAGGAAAATCCGGTCGATTGCGAGAGTTTGGTTGGAAGATGTTGATCAGCTCTTTGAGTTGCTTGACTACTCTGATGACCGTAGGGTTAGATTGATTATGCATCAACTTCAGGGAGTGGCAAAGAGTTGGGTGGATGACTACCAAAAGAGCCAAAGATAATAAAGGTACGGCAATTACTTGGGCACTTTTTAGAGAAGAGTTCTATAAGAGATTCTTTCCAGTTTCCTATCGAAAGGATAAAGGTGCTGAGTTTGCAAATTTGAGGCAAGGTAGTATGAGTATCGAGAACTATGTTGCGAAGTTTGACATTTTATTGAGGTTCGCTCCGCATATTGCCGACAATGAGGAGGCAAAAAGCAGACCAGTTCATTAACGGTTTGCACCCTGACATCTTTATTCTAGTGAATACTGGGAGGCCAGATAACTTTGCTGATGCGATGGATCAGGCAAAGGGAGCAGAAGCAGGGACTGATGAGGAAGAGGGAGAATCAGTACTAGCCTCAACAGCAACAGCCAACAGTAGAGGCAGTATCAGAATCAACCGCAGATGAATGAGGGTAGTAGCAGTGGTGGTAGCAAGAAGAACTATTTCTGTCCCAAAGGGAAACAGTTCAAGAAGTCGGGGAGCACTTCTTCGAGCTCGAGTGGCTCGAGGCAGTTCATTTCTGGACAGGGTTCAGGATCATCTGGAGCTTTGTGTAGCAAGTGTGGAGGACGACACTCCAGTGAGCAATATAGAGGAATCTTTGGGAACTGTTACATCTGCCAGCAGACAGGGCATTATGCCAGACAGTGTCCACAGAAAGCTTCGGACCAGACTCAGAGTGGGAATACCTCTCCACAGTCATATCAGCCTGGGAGACAGTCTACTGCAGTTCACTCGTTCCAACCTCAGCAACATTACCGTCAGGGAGGTAATCAAAGTTTGAACCAACCTTCTAACAGCAGGCCGAGAGTGTATGCTCTGAATGAGGATCAGGCTCAGGCTTGCACCTGATGATGTTATTGCAGGTAATTGTATGATCTTTGATTATCCTGTTAATATTTTGATAGATACAGGTGCTTCTCACTCTTTCATATCTGAGAAATTTGTGTCGATGCATGCCTTGCCTTTGAGCCTTTACCTGTTGTAGTTGATGTTACTTCACCTTTGGGTGGAGGAATTGTTTCGAAGAATTTTGTTAGAAATTGTGGATTGAGTTTGAAGGAAATTTGATCGAGTTCGACTGTATTGTACTTGGTTTTCTGACTTTGCATTGACTGCATAGTGGGTATAGATGTTTTGACTAAGTACAGGGCTACAGTAGATTGTTTTTCAGAAGATAGTCCGTTTCAGACCAGAGATGTCAGATGATTGGAGATTCTTTGGTAAGGGTTCTCGTTCTAAAATTCCTTTGATATTTGTCTTATCTATGACTAGATTATTACAGAAAGGAGCCGAAGGAATTCTTGTTTATGCGATCGATATTCTTGAAGTCTAGCCCCGAGTTGAACGATATACCAGTGGTTAGAGAATTCCCTGATGTGTTTGCAGATGAAAATTCTGAGATTGCCGCCGATTAGGGAGATGGAATTTAGCATTGATTTGACGACAGGTACTCAACCAATTTCGAAAGCTCCGTACCGAATGGCTTCGAATTAATTAAAGGAATTGAAGGAGCAGCTGGAAGCTTGATTATCCAAGGGATATATTCGACCCAGTGTATCGCCTTCGGGTGCTCCTGTCCGTTTGTTAGAAAGAAAGATGGCTCGATGCGTCTGCATTGACTACCGCCAACTGAATCAGGCGACAGTTAAGAAAAGGTATCCTTTACCGCGTATCGATGACCTTTTTGACCAGTTGCAGGGTTCTTGTATCTATTCGAAGATAGATTTGAGGTCTGGGTATCATCAACTAAGAGTTCGTGGAATAAGATGTCCCTAAGACTGCGTTTCAAACGAGGTATGGCCACTTTGAATTTCTTGTCATGCCTTGCGGTTTGACGAATGCCCCAGCGGTCTTTATGGGGTTGATGAACCGAATCTTTCAGCGTTTTCTTGATGAGTTTGTGATTATCTTTATTGACGATATCTTGATCTACTCTAAGAGCCGTTCCGAGCATGCAGATCATTTTAGAACTGTTTTACAGATTTTGAGAACCGAACAGTTATTCGCCAAGCATTCGAAGTGCGAGTTTTGGCTTGACAGAGTTTCTTTCTGGGGCACATTATTTCAGGAGATGGGATTGCTGTTGATGCCAGCAAGATAGAAGCAGTGATGAATTGGCGCAGGCCGACTTCTGTGCCAGAGATGCGAAGTTTTATGGGCTTAGCGGGTACTATCGCAGATTTATTCAGGGTTTCTCATCTATTGCGAAGCCTATTAACTCATCTAACTCAGAAGAATGCTCCTTTTCTGTGGACAGATGATTGTGAAGCCAGTTTTGTTGAGTTGAAGAAGAGATTAAACCAGTGCTCCGATTCTTTCTATTCCATCTGGTTCGGACGTTTCACGGTTTATTGCGATGCTTCTCATCTTGGCCTCGGATGTATTCTTATGCAAAGGAAACACGTGATAGTTAAGCGTAGAGGCAGTTGAAACCGCATGAGACTCTCTATCCAGTTCATGATCTTGAACTAGCTACTATTCGTTTTGCCTGAAGATCTGGCGTCAATACTTATACGGTGAGTCTTTTGAGATCTTTTCGGATCATAATAGTCTTAAGTACTTATTTTCACAGTCTGAGTTGAATATGAGGCAGAGGAGATGGCTAGATTTATTGAAGGACTTCGACTGCAAGATTAAGTATTACCCGGGGAAGTCGAATGCAGCTGCCGATGCTTTGAGTCGTAAGCTTTGCTCTTTATCTTTCTCGACGATTGGTGTTTCTCGATTGATCGATGACTGTTGCACTTCTAGGTTGGAGTTTGAGTCAGATAGAATCTGATTCAGAGTTTGGTGCGATTCATTCAAGGCCGAGCCAGAGTTGTTTGTGTCCGATCAGAGAAGCACAAAAAATCAATGAGATTGTAATTTCAGAATTCGTGTCGAGAAAGGTGAGATCTGGACGACCAGTCTGAGTTTCAGGTTAGGGATGATGTTTTTTATTTGTGAATATTCGTATTAGTTTGTGCCTGAGATTGATGAGTTAAGACAGCGTATTCTGAGAGAGGCGCATTGCAGTCGGTTCAGTGTTCATCCAGGAGGCCAGAAAGATGTATAACGACTTGAAGAAGTCAGTTCTGGTGGAAGAAAGTTAAAGTAATGGATGTGGTGAGGATTGTATTCTCGATTGTTTGAACAGACAATAGGTTAAAGCTGAGAGAAATATACCAGGTGGGCATTTTGCACAGTCTGACTATTTTCGTAAAGAAGAGTGATCATATTTCGATGTGAATATCGTCACACAGAAACTACCTCGATCTTTTCGAGGAATCGATGCCATTTGGGTTAGTGATTGACCATATTTGAACGAAGTTTGCTTGTTTCATTCCGTATACGGATGACATAACCGACAAGATCAGATGGCAGAGTTGTATTTTAGAGTAGAATTTCACAATGCATGTTGTGCCAATATCGATAGTTGTCAGACCGAGAATCCCTCGGTTTACTTCCCATTTCTGGCCTAGTCTACCGGAAGCCCTTGGTACAAGATAGCACTTGAGTACAACATACCAACCTCAGATCGACGGTACAATCAGAGCGGACGATTCAGACTTTGGAGGATATGATTAACGAGCAGTGGTGCTTGACATTGGCACTACTTGGGCAATATTCATTGCCTTTTCGTTGTCGGTTTCCGTACAACAACAGCTTCCAGACCGAGTATAGGAATGGCACCATTCGAAGCGTTGATACGGAAAGAAGTGCAAGATCCCTTTCCTCTGAACTAGGATAGAGATATCTGAGTCCCGTAGACTTGGGACCAGATATGATTCGTGATAAAGGCTGAGCAAGTAAAGATTAATCGATTGAGAATGAAGACTGCTCAGGACCGACAAGCAAAAAGAATGTGAAAATCCGTCGCAGACCAATTTATATTTGCTTCCAGGGAGACCGAGTAATTCTTAAAGATTTCTCCATTTAGAGGTACTTGTTAGATTTGGGAAGAGAGGATAAGTATGTGGCACCGATATTCAATCGGTCCTTATGAGATTTATTACAAGAAGATAGGCGAACTAAGCCTATCGTTTAAGCAAAGCACTTCCTCCTTCTTTAACTGGTATTTCACGACGTCTCTCAACGTCTCGATGCTGAGGACATTCCAACCCGACCTTTCACTTGTGCTTCAGCCTGACGAAGCAGACTTGATGAAACACTGAGTTACTTTTGAAGAGACCGATTCAGATCCTTGACAAAATGGATAAACAGCTCAGAACCAAAACGATTCCTTCGGTGAAAGTTCATTGGAGTCGTCACGGGAGTTCGAAGAAGTCGACTTGGGAAAACAGAATCAGTATGAGGCAGTAGATTTCCAGACTTGTTTGTATTATTGTGAGTTCGTAATTCATTATTCGTTGAAATCTTAATTATCTTCTTATGAGTTGATATCGATGATTTCGAGGACGAAATCTTTTCTTAGAGTGGGAGAATTGTAACGCCCGTTTTTATC